>NC_136265.1:141653437-142115937 GCF_964187855.1 Myxine glutinosa | reverse complement strand
AGTTGTCCTGAAGCCACTCTTGCGTTGTCTTGGCTGTGTGCTTTGGGTCATTGTCCTGTTGGAAGGTGAGCCTTCGGCCCAGTCTGAGTTCCTGAGTGCTCTGTTTCAGGTTTTCATGAAGGATATCTCTGCACTTTGCTCTGCTAATTGTTCCCTACACCCTGACTAGTCCCCCAGTCCTTGCTGCTGAAAAACACCCCCACAGCAAGATGCTGCCACCACCATGCTTCACCGTTGGGATGGTATTGGGCAGGTGATGAGCGGTGCCTGGTTTCCTCCAGACATGATGCTTAGAATTGAGGCCAAACAGTTCAATCTTGGTTTCATCAGACCACAGAATCTTGTTTCTCACAGTCTGAGAGTCCTTCCGGTGCTTTTTTGCAAACTCCAAGCGGGACTTCATGTGTCTTTCACTGAGGAGAGGCTTCCTTCCGTCTTGCCACTCTGCCATAAAGCCCAGATCGGTGGAGTGTTGCAGTGATGGTTGTCCTTATGGAAGTTTCTCCAATCTCCACACAGGATCTCTGGAGCTCAGCTAGAGTGACCATCGGGTTCTTGGTCACCTCTCTTACCAAAGCCCTTCTCCCCCGATTGCTCAGTTTGGCCGGGCGGCCAGCTCTAGGAAGAGTCCTGGTTGTTCCAAGCTTTTTCCATTTAAGAATTATGGAGGCCACTGTGCTTTTGAGAACCTTCAATGCAGCAGAATTTTTTTTGTAGGCTTCCCCAGATCTGTGCCTCGACACAATCCTGTCTCTGAGCTCTGCAGGCAGTTCCTTCGACCTCATGGCTTGGTTTTTGCTCCGATATGCATTGTCAGCTGTGAGACCTTATATAGACAGGTGTGTGCCTTTCCTAATCATGTCCAATCAATTGAATTTACCACAGGTGGACTCCAATCAAGGTGTAGAAACATCTCAAAGATGATCAAGAGAAATGGGAGGCACCTGAGCTAAATTTCAAGTGTCATAGCAAAGGGTATGAATACTTATGTCAACATGATATTTCAGTTTTTTATTTTTAATAAATTTGCAAAACTTTCTAAAATCCTGTTTTCTCTTTGTCATTATGGGGGTATTGAGTGTGGATTGATGAGGGAAAAAATGATTTTTTTCATTATACACGAGGGTTGCCGAAAAAGTTTTGCAACACAATTTTTTTATTGCTCCTAATTTATTGTAGAATTATTTTAACATACTCATAGGATAACTAGATGTATTTATTACACTCCTCATTTTTCTGCATAATCTCCGTTAACTTCAACAGCCTTGCACCAGCGAGAAACAAGAGCATGTATCCCCTTCTTGTACCAGTCTGAATCCTGCACTCGCAGCCACTTATACACTTCTTCAACAATCTCGTCATCACTCCCAAACCTTTTGGCCTTTCTCAGAACCCGCAATTCGCGAAGTCCAATGACTAACGGTGCTTTTATCAACAGCATTGACTCCACATACATTTTTTACCGCCTGTGAATGATCGTTCCCAATTCCTACTCCACCACAAGAAATTCAATAACAGACCGTTGTTTAAAACGCTCATCACCACACAACGCCATTTCGATGACCCCCTGCGCATGCGCGAGAAAACTTATTGTTCTGCGGAGCTGCAGTAGTAAGTGGGACATTCAAAATTAACCACAGAATAAGTTGCAGACATTTCATGTTAATTTTGACTGAAGTATAGAAAGTGTTCCGAAACTTTTTGGGCAACCCTCGTATATACATACAGTCACGTGAAAAAGTAAGTACACCCCATGTAAAGTTTTGACTTTTTCAACATATTTCAAAATACAGCTATTTGATCTTCATTTCAACAATATTGATAGATAAAGGCGATATAATTTAACAAATATCATGAAACATTTACCTTTTGTAGTCCATTGTATAATTTAAATAAACGTAAATGCAAATTTTGCATGTGGAAAAAGTAAGTACACCCTTGGCTCTAATAGGTGGTATTGCCCCCTTTGGCAGAAACAACCTCAAGTAGGTGTTTCTTATAACTGTCTACCAGTCTCTGACATCGACTGGGAGAATTTTTTGCCCACTACTCCATGCAAAATTATTTCAGCTGTGCGATGTTTGAGGCGTTTCTAGCATGCACAGCTCGTTTCAAATCCCCCCACAACATCTCGATGGGATTTAGATCCGGGCTTTGACTTGGCCATTCCAGAACCCTCCATTTCTTTCTTTTCAGCCATTCCTTGGTGGATTTACTGGTATGTTTAGGGTCATTGTCATGTTGCAAGGTCCACCTTCGGTTGAGCTTCAACTTTCCGACAGATGGCCTCACATTATCCTCAAGCACCCTCTGGTACAATGAAGAATTCATAGTGGATTATATGATGGTGAGCTGCCCAGGCCCTGATGCAGCAAAGCTGCCCCAAACCATAATATTTCCACCACCATGCTTTACAGTTGGTATCAGGTTCTTGTGGTCAAATGCTGTCTTTGGTTTTCGCCAAACATGTCTTCTGGTACTGTGGCCAAATAGCTCTACCTTTGACTCATCTGTCCAGAGCACAATGTTCCAGAAGTGCTGGTCTTTGCCTAGGTGTTCATTGGCAAACTTTAGTCTTGCCCTGATGTTCTTTCTAGACAGCAAAGGTTTCCTCCTGGCACACCTCCCATGTAGATCAAATTTGTGCAGCCTCTTTCTAATGGTAGACTCGTGCACTTTGACATGAACAGTGGCAAGAGCTACCTGTAGGTCCCGTGATGACATTCTGGGGTTCTTCGAGACTTCTTTCAGCATCTTGCGGTCTGCTCTCCGGCTGAACTTGCTGGGGCGGCCTGGTCTGAACAAGTTGGCAGTTGTTTGGAATCTTCTCCACTTGTAGATCTTCCGGACAGTCGAATGATTGATTTCAAATTGTTTAGGGAGCTTTTTAAATCCCTTCCCAGACTCGTAGGCATCTATAACCTTCTTTCTGAAGGCCTCAGAGAGCTCTTTTGATCTAGGCATGGTGACGCCGCACACTTCAACAACAAAGAGCAAACCAAACTAAATGAGTAAATGTCTGAGGTTTAAATAAGACAGGTTCCTCCAAGATCCTCTCTAACGATGTTGTAATCATTTGCACCTGAGCTGGTTCACCTGATTCTAATTTTAGGTATTTGAAGTAGTGATAAATGTAGGGGTGTACTTACTTTTTCCACATGCGAAATTTGCATTTATGTATATTTAAATTATACAATGGACTACAAAATGTAAATGTTTCATGATATTTGTTATATTATATCACCTTTATCTATCAATATTGTTGAAATGAAGATCAAATATCTGTATGTTGAAATATGTTGAAAAAGTCAAAACTTTACATGGGGTGTACTTACTTTTTCACGTGACTGTATATACAGTGATGTACCACACTCTTACATATCAGTGCTGCCAAAGCAACTCATGGAAAGGGTTTACGTACCGGGTGTTTTGCCATGACATACACATACACACATACACACACACACACACACACGACTTTCTCAAAAATCAACTGTCGAAAATATTTTGCATAAGGATGAAAAAAACTTCTGCATTTATAATTATTGATTTACTTTTAGATGAATAAGGAAAATATGACACTGATTGTACATTGTCATTGTTCTTCACTTTTCACAGGATATGTTCAAGACCAAATGCAAATTGATATGGACCACATGACGTCATACTATGTATTCCTACAGCAAAATTTATGAATATAATTTAGAATTTCCACTTTCCGCGCTTTGATTTCACCAAATGTAGAAACAGTTCCCTTCAGGTGAATGTTTTGTGCAATTTCATGTTCTATTGACGAGGTGGTTGCCCAACTAGTGTTTGGTGCAACATTGAGGGACAGTGTATGTTTTGATCAACTCTAGCTTGGAAAAGCTTCGCTCACCATTGGCCACAGAAACAGGGAGGGTGATGAGGATGTGACAGCAATAAATATGTTGGGGACATTTAGCGGCCATGAGGTTATATTTACAAACAAAGTTCAAAACATCTTGTGGTCGTGCCAACTCTGCACCTCGTCCTCTCACAATTCATTGAACAAATCGGAAGCATCAATATGTTAGGAGTCCCCATGTTGTATGTAAAGCTTGCTCTAGCTTCAAGCAATGTCCCATAGTTTGCTTTGATGTTCTATTCTGTAAATTGTGAACATCATAGAGGGAGCCAAACACAGAGCGACTTTGATACATCTGTGAAACTTTCTCAAAAACGATATTGTATTTATTACTGTGTCGAGGATTACAAAAGTAAAAGTTCACTTTGAATTTCTCCTTGTGGTTCTGAATTGGCTCATCGTTGGTTTCATGTGTGAACTGCTTCCTGTTTCTCCTAATATGGACCGAATCTGGTTCAAAGTGCCCCGGTATCTCCAACTCCTGAGAAAGTTCAAGTGCATCAATCTACAAGTGTTTTCTTTTCCACTATAAGAGCAATTTTCAAAAATCTAGCATCTTTTTTCAAAAAAAAAGTTTTACCTAAAACACACACATACACACGGCTGGCTCTCTTACACTTTATAGTATAGATTAACACTACCTTACGAAGAGAATATAGTTCTAATGCAGCACATTAAAATTGATGGAAGCTGAATCAAACTTCCAACTGCTATATCATATTGGTATATTCACTTCAGCGCCTACCCCGCCCGCTCAAGCTCAGGGACTACCCCGCCCGCTCAAGCTCAGGGACTACCCCGCCCGCTCAAGCTCAGGGACTACCCCGCCCGCTCAAGCTCAGGGACTACCCCGCCCGCTCAAGCTCAGGGCCCACTTCGCCCACTCAAGCACAGTGCCTACCCCACCCACTCATGCTCAGGGCCTACCCCACCCACTCAAGCTCAGAGCCCGCTCAACCTCAGAAACCGCGATGTCGCCTAAACCTCAGAGCCCGCCAAGCCTACTCAACCTCAGAGTCCGCGCCGCCCACTCAATGTCCGAGCCCCCCACGCCTGCTCAACCTCATAACCCGCCACACCGCCTCAACCTCAGAGCCCACCCCACCTGCTCAACCTCAGAGCCCGCCACACCTACCCAACCTCAGAGCCTGCCACGCTTGCTCAACCGCAGAGCCCCCACGCCCACTCAACCTCAGAGCCCGCCACGCCTGCTCAACCTCAATGGAGGCACCTATGATGTCATCATTAACATATTGTTACTGGTCGCGGACAGATGTTATAGACCGAGCGGTGGTGTAAGACCGCGACCTAACAAAACTCACCCGATTCACCCAGAACTTTGGCCGTATCGCACCGTAGCTGCTCAATGAGGGAAAAGACAAAAACGACGCAATGCAAGAGGAAAAAGGAATTAAAACGAGAAGACGTACAGACGAGTAATGGGGTTTATTATTTACACACACAAGCAAAAAGGAGCAATTAAGTTTATTTACAACACATAAGACGCAGGTGACACAGTGCAAATACTAGCTTATCTACAGGCTTAACTTATCCCAGGACAGAACAAACAAAAGACACTGACTCACGCGGGGAATTGCAGGAATCGCAGGATGTGGAGGGCTGGAGGGAGAGGGAGGTCCAAAGGGGGGTCATGCAGCACGATCGGCGCGTTTAGCAGCCGCCGTTCCTTTTCGGCCCTGCTCCAAACCGCCGCCCAGGCCCCAAGCGGCTGCCGGGTGTCGCTGCTGCTGCCGCCTCCACTTGCCTTGCCAGGCCTTGTCCCACTCGTCTAAACCCTCAACCTCAACTCTTTCTTGGTCCCTCACTCTTTACCACCACTCTCTTGACGACCAACTCAGACCAACTCAGACCTCTCTCACCAAGACCAACCCTTTGTGACCAACCGACTCAGACCCTCTACTGGCAACCAACTCAGAGTGCATCTCTCACCAACTCCTCGTGACCACTTCCGTTTTGCGCCTTTTATAGCGCCTCCAGCGATTACGCCCCCGGCGTTTTGGACACGCCCATCGGGGTGCTCACCTCGGCCCTGGTTGGTCGCGCGACCCTCGGGCTCCGCCTTGGATGACGACGGGCGGGCACGCCCCTCCTCCCCTCTGACGAGGTGGAGACACGCCTTTCTTCTCCGACTCAAAGCACAGGGTCAATGGCGGTTATTGGAGGGGAGGTGATTGGGAATCGAGGGCTCGGCAGTGACGAGAGGGGATGTAATATGGAAATGGAGGTTTTGGGGATGGGAAGGAAAGGGAATCTATTCTCTTTCACTGGTGCAATGGAGTATTTCAATTAATGGAAGACACAGCCTTACACTAATACACATAATAAGGATATAACTGTCAAAAAAGAGATATCGTGTCCTGCATGTATGTTTTATGGACTAACTACGGAAACGCCCTTTGACCTTTATACAACCACAAACGGAGGGAGGAGGGGTGATATTTTACAACAACCTTTTACAACAACATTTTACCACAACAACAAAATAAAAAAACATTCTCATATCCACAACACTGCACCCTCCTCCCCTTAGGCACGTCCCGGGCCTATTACTTTTACCTTAGTGTGGCACGTAGGTGTAGTTCCCTCTACTTTTAACCTGACCCTGAGTGCGACAGTTTTAAAACATAATAAATGTGTCCCGCTGCTCCATTGCACCCTGCCTAACAGACTTACGCCCACAGTTAACCGAATTGCGGAATGGTCTTCAAACTATACACTGACGGTGGGAAGCATTATTTACAATTGACGCTATTTTTATTTACAAAACTAACCCAGGACCTGTAATTGTTCTTTCTGGGGGGGAGACAGTCTGCTCTGCATCGACGCACCATGAACGCACCCAAAACTGCACCAATACACACCCAAGCACCAATCGGTGCAGTCACCATTGTTCAATGAATAAAAATAAATTCAACAACCCCTAACCCTGCAGGTGTCTCTTGCTCTTCGGCTCCCTCTGCTGGTGATTATTATTTGTCTTCCAGATGTTGTCATTTTCATTTTTCTTTGCTTACTGGCGGCCTATTTTCAATAAAGTGTGCCCAATGTGTCCTTTTTATTTGCTTTTATTTATAGCCCACAGGGCCGACTAGTGTGGTTCACCTGTGGGGCATCGGTGCCCTGTGGCCAAGGTCCGCCAGCAAGATTTCAGGCCCTCATGGCCGGTTCCAGCAGAGGGGCCATGCCCCAACCCATGGGGTCCATAAGTGGTGCTCGGCCACAGGCATGTGGTCCATAATGTGGTGCATCGATGCAGACAGCTGGTTCTGGGAATTTCGGGCGCACAATGGCCGACCCACGCACGCTCCCCTCGGCACCCAATGGCGCACAGGTCATGTGGGAGACAAAAGGGGAAAGACAATTGAGCGAGGGGTAAGGTCACAAGGGTACACATCAATAAGGCAATGCAAGGCGAAATGCGTACGGAGGGCGAAGTGAGAAAGCTCGTCCCTACCGTACGTCACCCCCCTGTCACCTACCCCCTACCCTTACCCCATATGTACAAAAATCTACACATTTACAAATTCGTCACTACTGTCACGTCTCCCCATATTTCCTCTATACCAAATTCGTCACCACAATCCCTCTATCCAAAATTTGCCATCACCAAATTCATCATCAATCCTCATAAGGAGGCAGAGATGGAACATCAAAGCACAATGTCACACCCACGTCATGATGCGTCTCACAATCCAAAACATTTGCATCAAAAATAATTAAACATGGCATGGTGTGGAGTACCTGTCACCTCAGGTGAGTGGATGCAGATGGTGCGAGGAGATCCTTCATCCTAACTATTTTCTAAATGACTTTAACACACTTTACACTACCCGGGGTCTTTCCCTGCCAATCCATTGGCCAACTTACACTATGGGTTCTAATAACCAATTCCCATTGCCCAAACTGTGGTGCTTCTCAATTTGGGGTCTCACTCCCCCGATTCATCTCCCGGTGCCCTCGCACAATTTCTGGGCTGCGACGTGTAACTCTCCCAGCAGGTCTACCCACCTGCACACCTCCACCACTGTAGTTGCCACCCGAGCTTACCTAGCTCCTCACCCTAACCTATCTAACTGGGGCAGGCCCCTCCTGGCTCTGTCACCCCACTCGGTGCCCTCTGGCACTGGGCTACCCGGGTCCGTCCTCCGGATCCTCGGGCCCCATCCACAACAACTACTACCGGCTCCCAGAGCCCACCTGCGGCCTCACCTGGCCGACATCCTCACAGTGGTGGAGCGCCCAACCAACTACACACACTAACAGGCTACACGCCCAGCCATTTCCACGACACTAATGCACCCATCCAAATACCATTCTTTCACCTCGCACCACAGATGCCAATATCCAACCACAATTTACCTATACCCTCTACCTAACACTTGCACTACCCGCCCCGGGTATCCGTGATGGGGGTCCACTCTTCCCCCATTCACACCTTCGCACCATCCACTCCACTCCACAATTTCCACCATACTCACTCCACGACCATCCATTCCAATACTCCATACCATTTATTCCATACACCTGTCTTTCATTCACCTGTCGTTGCACACCTGTGCAATCCTACCTGGTGCCACCTGCACCCTCCTCCTCTTCCTGGACCAGTTGGTCAACACAACACACAATCACCACTACTCCCTCATACACTGCTCCACACACCTGTTCAGTTGCACACCTGTGCAATCACACCTGTTCAATCACACCTGTTCAATCACACCTGTTCAATCCTCACACACACGGCATCATCTCAGCTAACTACTCCCCTCTGAGACTTGCGCTTCCCAGTCGTCCCTTTAACTATTGCGCTCCCACGTCATTATCATCCACACTAATCTACCTGCGTCCCCACTACAGGTATCAGTCACTAACTAAACTTAACGTTACCTACTGTCATCTTCTAGGGCCCTATCCATATAACCTAACCCACCCGGGCTAGTTTTCACTGCCATACACCCCATAAACTATAGCTCCTTTGCCCCACTGTGAGGGATGGTGGATTTGCCATCCCACCACATCGGGGGTCTCTCACTACCAATTTCGCTCGTCCAAATCCAACAATTCAAAAATTTTCCATTTACTGCCAAATCTACCCATACCATCATCAAATTTTGCTTTTTTCTAATTTTGGGGCCAAAACACTATCCTCATCACCCGTCTACTTATTACATCCTCTCGGTGCGCAATTTCCTTCGAAAGCTCGGCTTCGTACAGCCGAGCCATGAACGCGGGTTCTTTTGTGCCAGCGGCTGGATACGTCCCGCATTCGGGGCAGGGGCGGGGGCTTAACCGGGCCGAGATCCCACGCACCACCTCGGCGTGGAGCCATCCAATGTCCCGATCTCGACCTGCCGGCACGTCTCAATAGAAAGTGGTCGCCATGACGACCCTTCCTATCGGGCGGCCCGCTCCGTCTAGTGGAGCCCGGACGCGGCCGTTCCACGCGAGGCCCAGCGTGGATCGCGCACGGCGGTCCTTTCGAACCCGCCGTGGTTCGGATCCCCGCTGGTTCTCGCGGCACGCGAAGCTGCCCGACGCGCACCGAGGGCCCGAGTCGGCTATAAGTCGTTCTAACCTCTAGCCTGGTTACCGTCGACGCTTCACCTGGATTCTTACAAGCATACGCTACCCCTTTCTTGCTCATACATGCAGCTGTTCCCATTCTCCTCGTACCTTTCCTTACACACCTCGGTACACTCATTCCGCTCGCCGACTTGGTCACACACCTGACCACCGAACACTTTGGCACACATTCGTTGGTCGCACACCTCACCAACACACCTCTTCGCGCCCCCTCCTCGGTCACTTCCTCTGTGACAATCACAGGTGTGCTCTCATTCGCACACCCAACCATGTGCCTCACTACCAACTCAAATGTGCCTTCCCACACACGCTCTACCATTCCAGGTGTGCATCCTTCCATTCCAGGTGTACATCCTCGCTCACCTGTCATAACCAACTCACGCTCCGTTTCACTCTCACTACTCTCACCTCCACTCTTGACAGCGCACTCACCCTTACTTTCGACGGCACACTCTTTCCTCATGCACCCGTCCGTTACACACCTTTCTCGCGCACACCCTCCCGTTACATCCTCTGTAACACTCACCACAGGCATGCATTCTCCCTTACTCGTGACAGCATGCGCTTTCCCCATGCACCCGTCCGTTACACACCTTTCTCGCGCATCCTCCCGCGCACACTTTTTCGTTACTTCCTCCGTAACACTCACCACACCGCGCTTCCCTGTGCTCCCTCGCACACGCGCTATGACCGACTCACTCCTGACGGCACACTCACTCCTCGGCGTGCACTTTTTCCTCACACACCCCATGGTCGGACATTCTCGCACACCTCTTTTTTCGCACACCAGACCTGTCGCACACTTCACCAACGGCCTTTCACGAACACCCGGATCCAAAGCAATCCCCAAGCCGACTGAAGCTTTCCTCACATCATATACATTGCCACTCACCTCCGTACTTCGTCTCCGCACCTCCTTTGCCACCTGCAAACTTTTTATTTGGTTAGTGAGCATCACATTATGAGTTGAGCACCGACCTTGCACATATTCCATCACCTCCTCCTGGATTTCTCTTTTAGTTTCTGTTCGTCCCTTCTTAATTTCACTCACCTCTTCTTCCACTTCCTCTCATTTTTGTTTAACCTCTTTTATTTCTCGGTGCGTCTCCTCAAGTTCGTCCTCTAGGGCTACCGTGACTGTCTCTATGTGCATCCTCACCTGCCGGTCCTTTGTCTCCATTATCTCTGTCACCTCGTCCACCCTCATTGTCAGTTCCTCCCGTACCATCTGACATTGCCTCTGCGTCGCTATTAATTCGTTTTTAATTTCTTTTTGTGTCGCCTTTAACCCTCCTAGTACCGCAGTGTTCCTTTGAACCTGCTCCACTAACTTCGTTTGTCCCTCCGTCAGCTGTTCCACCTCCTCCGTCAGATCTTCTATTCCCCCTTGTAACTTTGCCGTATTATTTCTCACCTCTTTCTCTATACGCTTTTCACCTCGCTTTACCTCCTCGCGTAGCCCCGAAACCTCCTCACTTACACCTCGTCGTATCTCCTCCATCTGGTTCCCCATCTGTTCGATTTCCCGGGCGGATTGCTCCCCTATTTCCCGCAATTTGTCTTCCATCCTATTTTCTAACCCCATTAACCCATTTTTCACCCCCTCTAACCCATTGTCTAACCCCTCAAATTTAGCTTCTAGCCGTTCCCCCATTTCTCCCATTTTGCCCCCCATTTCGCCCCCCAATCGCTCACTATCAGCCCTCGCTCCGTCCCTCATTACCCCCATTTGGCCCTCCAATCGCTCACCCTGAGCATCCATCCGGTTCCCCATTACCCCCATTTGGCCCCCTATCCTGTTTTCCATCCCTTTGAAATTATCGTCTGTTTTTACCATAAAGGCCATCATCTGTTTCATAAACAGGTTCAAATCCATTGGCATCTCGGGTTCGACTACCGCGACCATGGGCGTGGCTAAATTTGGTGCCGCTGTAACCACGTGCGCGAGAGCGCCATTTTGTGCACCTGATACACCCTCAACCACCTCATTGCTCTCCTCTTCCCTTTCTTCCCCGAAGTCCTGGGTTACTTCTAACCCCTCTATCTCTCCCACCGGCATCCCGTCGCCTTGAACAGCCATGGCGCGATTTCAAAATTCGGGTTTTACTTTATAAAACAAAATAAATTTCGGTACTTTATAATTTTGAGCGCGTGAAGCGCGCTCTGGATCGATCTCACTCCCCGACACCAATTGTTACTGGTCGCGGACAGATGTTATAGACCGAGCGGTGGTGTAAGACCGCGACCTAACAAAACTCACCCGATTCACCCAGAACTTTGGCCGTATCGCACCGTAGCTGCTCAATGAGGGAAAAGACAAAAACGACGCAATGCAAGAGGAAAAAGGAATTAAAACGAGAAGACGTACAGACGAGTAATGGGGTTTATTATTTACACACACAAGCAAAAAGGAGCAATTAAGTTTATTTACAACACATAAGACGCAGGTGACACAGTGCAAATACTAGCTTATCTACAGGCTTAACTTATCCCAGGACAGAACAAACAAAAGACACTGACTCACGCGGGGAATTGCAGGAATCGCAGGATGTGGAGGGCTGGAGGGAGAGGGAGGTCCAAAGGGGGGGTCATGCAGCACGATCGGCGCGTTTAGCAGCCGCCGTTCCTTTTCGGCCCTGCTCCAAACCGCCGCCCAGGCCCCAAGCGGCTGCCGGGTGTCGCTGCTGCTGCCGCCTCCACTTGCCTTGCCAGGCCTTGTCCCACTCGTCTAAACCCTCAACCTCAACTCTTTCTTGGTCCCTCACTCTTTACCACCACTCTCTTGACGACCAACTCAGACCAACTCAGACCTCTCTCACCAAGACCAACCCTTTGTGACCAACCGACTCAGACCCTCTACTGGCAACCAACTCAGAGTGCATCTCTCACCAACTCCTCGTGACCACTTCCGTTTTGCGCCTTTTATAGCGCCTCCAGCGATTACGCCCCCGGCGTTTTGGACACGCCCATCGGGGTGCTCACCTCGGCCCTGGTTGGTCGCGCGACCCTCGGGCTCCGCCTTGGATGACGACGGGCGGGCACGCCCCTCCTCCCCTCTGACGAGGTGGAGACACGCCTTTCTTCTCCGACTCAAAGCACAGGGTCAATGGCGGTTATTGGAGGGGAGGTGATTGGGAATCGAGGGCTCAGCAGTGACGAGAGGGGATGTAATATGGAAATGGAGGTTTTGGGGATGGGAAGGAAAGGGAATCTATTCTCTTTCACTGGTGCAATGGAGTATTTCAATTAATGGAAGACACAGCCTTACACTAATACACATAATAAGGATATAACTGTCAAAAAAGATATATCGTGTCCTGCATGTATGTTTTATGGACTAACTACGGAAACGCCCTTTGACCTTTATACAACCACAAACGGAGGGAGGAGGGGTGATATTTTCCAACAACCTTTTACAACAACATTTTACCACAACAACAAAATAAAAAAACATTCTCATATCCACAACAATATGTTATTCCCCATGGAGAGTTCTTTACAATGAGCCATGTCTCAATTTTTTCTATGCAGTGCATTCAGAGATATAGAGGTGCAAAGTTTTTAGGTTTTCCCAAGATGGCCCTGTACCACGTGACATATGACGTCATAATCATCAATAAAAAATTACACAGGACGAGTTGCACCTATGGTGAAAATTTCCTGTCACTTGGACTCAGCAAAGACTCAGCAAAGGTTGAAGAGAAAATAATATATATTTTATGGGGACAAACGGACAAACAGACTCAAATGCAATACCCTTTCCTCTGGCGAGGGTAACTAGCAGAAACCACCTTTAGGAACCACCTTCAGAGGACATTTTTCCCCGCAGAGCAGGGGTTGGCCTTTTTCGGGCACCTTGGTCCCCTTTTTGAAGCAATGTTTTACGGCCGGATGCTCTTCCTGCCGCCAACCCTGTTAGTTGCCTCTTGCGACACACAGGGAATTACCAGTGAACTGGTACTCAATTTGCCGACCTCAGAGGGATGACAGGCTGAGCCAACCCCCCTGGTGTTAATTCAGCGATCGACCGGGATTCAAACCCAGGATCTTACGATCCCAAGCCAGCACCCTAACCGCTAAGCCAACACCAGGGTTGAGGGTAACTAGCAGGGACCCGTGAAATTCCACGTAAGGGATTGGGTGGAAAGAGGGAGGGAAAGGTGTCGGTGAGGTGGGAGTCTGGAGGGAGGGAGTGGGGTGCGATGAGGTGGAGGTGGGATGAGGCTGGGGAGGGAGTGGGAGATGGTGGGAGTAGGGAGGGGAGAGGGTGGGAGTGGGGAGAGGGTGGGAGTAGGGAGGGGAGAGGGTGGGAGTAGGGAGGGGAGAGGGTGGGAGTAGGGAGGGGAGAGGGTGGGAGTAGGGAGGGGAGAGCGTGGGAGTAGGGAGGGGAGAGGGTGGGAGTAGGGAGGGGAGAGGGTGGGAGTAGGGAGGGGAGAGGATGAGAGTAGGGAGGGGAGAGAGTGGGAGACGATGGGTGGAGGCAGGAGAAGGGGTGGTGTGAGGGTCCGGAAGGAGCAGGTGAGAGTTCGGAGGAATCCGGCATTGGTGGTACCTTTGCTCGTGTAAAATATGACTTCATGTCCTCAATTTTCCAACCCCCCCCCCATCACCCACCCCTCAGAAACCCCAAGCCCTCAGCCTCCATTTCCCAACCCGAAAGCGTCAATCCTCTCCCAAGCCTTCAAACCACCTCTTCACATCACAGTCATCTGTCCATCTCACAATCCCTCGAGATATGCGGAAAAGATATATGACCATGAGCACGTCATGGCCCATCATGGTCACCTGTCCATCTCACAATCCCTCGAGATATGCAGAAAAGATATATGACCATGAGCACGCCATGGCCCATCATGGTCACCTGTCCATCTCACAATCCCTCGAGATATGCGGAAAAGATATATGACCATGAGCACGTCATGGCCCATCAATCATCATGGTCACCTGTCCATCTCACAATCCCTCGAGATATGCGGAAAGGATATATGACCATGAGCAGGTCATGGCCCATCATGGTCACCTGTCCATCTCACAATCCCTCAAGATATGCGGAAAAGATACATGACCATGAGCACGTCATGGCCCATCATGGTCACCTGTCCATCTCACAATCCCTCGAGATATGCGGAAAGGATATATGACCATGACCAGGTCATGGCCCATCATGCTCATGGTCACCTGTCCATCTCACAATCCCTCGAGATATGCGGAAAGGATATATGACCATGAGCAGGTCATGGCCCATCATGGTCACCTGTTCAACTCACTCATTTTCAGAGAACTGTTAACAATCGAATGCACAGCAGATGCAAACATTCTATATACTGTGTGTATATATATATATATATATATATATATATATATATATATATATATATATGTCCAATTTAAATTTGCGTTGTTCATTCACCACGACTAACGGCACCGCAAAAGTTACTCTGTCGCCGATTCCTGATACGAGGAATGCTCGCCGAAACACTCGCGGTCTCTTCACACTCATTATGCACGACGCAGGATTTAACAGCTAATCCTCACAGCTCGTTTATAAAGAAATATACAATGTAAATTGTTAATTGCGTACATACGCTTTACAAAATGGCCGCTCTCGTTCAGGTGGGCGTGGGGGCGAGCTGCGAGGGGTTACTGCACATGCGCAGTGAAAACGCGGCTCAATTACTTAGCCTTCGTTAAAAACCGGAAGTAATTCGCGTACGCAGTTTCAATGTTTTTCGAACGATACGGTAGCATTTTGGTTTTGGAAAAATCTAATATTTTGAATTGAAAATCTTTAAATAAAAAAAGTAAATAAAGGCCTCGGACAAATTTCTAATGAAATGGGTTTAATCTCTGCTTGAGGGAATGCCACATAGCTATTTGGGCGGTGTATAAGTTGACAGACCGCTGTCTTGATCGCTGAGGCCGATCTTCACAAGCCCCGTGACACGTATCGGCACAAAATCATTTTAACTGTCACTTTGGTAGTTTTGACAACGAAGGTGAAATGTATAAGAGTGCATATAGCGATTGTGAATATGACAGCTCCGAGGCGTCTTTGCCTTCACATCGCCGGTGAGCACTAAAATGGCGGCCGTAGGATTTTTGATCAGGATGGATGGGTGGGTGGAGTCAGGCCAGCTGTCAAACCAATCGGTGGGAAGGATTGTTACAGACAGACAGACAGACAGACACACGAACAAGTGTATTATGACACAAAGATTAAAAACACACTAAACCACTTAACAAGATAATCTAGAGGTGAGTGCAGTAACCTTAGAGCTGCGTAACCTGGGTTCGAATCCCAACCCAACTATAAACTGTCACCTTTGTCTTCCGAATGAAGATCGATGCATCAACGTGTGCACCGTCCACCGTCTGCCAACACTTGGGGGCATTTGATATTGAAGATCTCATGGTGTCTCACACAGGGCAGGCGAGTTATCGCTGGCATTCTGTGCAAATTACAATTCATTGGCTATCTAGCGTCTGGCCTGTAATGTCCGGTTAGTATGGTAAAGAATATCAATCCCTTTTCTGATTCCACCAATTAATTGGGCTCGATATTCCCCATTGGTCGTTATAACATGGATTTACATATTCCCTGCAGGTTGAACACAGGAAGATTGGTCTGTGGTTAAAATCGCAAATGGCAACATGGGGTGGGGATGGGGTGGGGATGGAGGAGGGACTTGTGGGGGCGTGGGGGGTTACGTTAAAAAAACATCCCTGTGCACTAATTTGTACATACTCAGCAGCAGCATGCATTATTCATTCCACATTGAATTGTGCTGTCATTAGGAATTCAAAACACTGTAGTTTATATCGATCACGTGATTGTGTGCTAAAATATTTAACAAACAAATTTGCATGAATGTAAGAGTGGAGTATTTCTGTGCTAGATATTGTATTTTATTTTTATTACTTGCGAAAATCGAAGATTTTACAAGTACCTCGTATATTGGTTGGTCTTGTGCGTTATGCTGTCTGTTTGTCTGTTTGTCTGTTTGTTTGTCTGTCAGTCGCCTGCAGGTCACAATTTTCAACCGATCTTCACGAAACTTCACCAAATGGTAGATTTGGTCATAAGCAAACGCCTATTGTTTTTGGGGTAAAAGGGTCAACATAAGCCAAAGGTCAACAAACATGTCGCGTTTCTAAAATCCTCAATTTTCATCCGATTGACTTGAAATTTGAAGAGGGTTTGCATATTTGGACACTGAATTCAACCCCCAAATATATTTTAGGTCAACATAGGCCAAAAGGTCAACGTGGGCCAAATTTCTAAAATCCTTAATTTTCATCCGATTGACTTGAAATTTGAAGAGGATTTGCATATATGGTCACTGAATTCAACCCCCAAATATATTTGAGGTCAACATAGGCCAAAAGGTCAACATTGGCCAGATTTATAAAATCCTCAATTTTCATCTGATTGACTTGAACTTTTAAGAGGATTTGCATATCTGGACACTAAATTTAACCACCAATTATTTTTGAGGTCAACATAGGTCATATTTCTAGAATCCTAAATTTTCATCCGATCGACCTGAAATTTTAAGAGGATTTGCATACCAGGTCACTGAATTCAACCACCAATTTTATTTATGAGGTCATCATAGGCCAACAACTTATTTTAGGGATTTTGCAAGTATCGTGCTATGCACGACATATTTCTTGGAAATTTATTGAGTGATCTGTGGATGTTGCATGTTGATGTACCTCCAGGTCTACTACGACTACTACTACTACAACCACTACAACTACTACTACTATAAGATACTACTCCTAATACTACAACCACTACAACTACTACTACTATAATCTAATACTCAATACTACAACAACTACTACTACTACTATATGGCTTCTACTACTACAACTACTACTACTACTATTACTAGTCCTTTTTAATGGCCTTCTTTAATCCCACCTTGATATGGGGTGGGAAGAGGGAGATGCTTGGTCCAAGTCTTGCACAAACCGGCTGCGAGGCGTTCGATTGTCATGCTCCAATTCTTCGTGTCTTGAGAAATGGACTCTGAGATTTGGGTGTTCTCCATCGCATCCAACATGTTATTTGTGTTAATGCAGTTATCACCGAATTCCCCCACATGTTGCGATTGTTGACCTACTGTCTGTGATGTACCTCTTTACCCCTGCCCTTCCACCATTATTTGCCTTCCACTCTCATGGGATGAGTGCACGTCTGCTTGGCTTGGGTTTGTGTTGTGGTTGGGGTTTTCCTCGTGAACGAAGGTGAGTGTGTGCTTGTAGATTGGGGCATTAGGTGGGGTACGGTATGTGCTCGTCGATTGCTTGTTAGGTTCGGTTTGTGGAATTAGAGGTGTGCATGGGTTCGGTGATGTCATGGAGTGGACATGGCACAGGAATGATGGGTCAATTCCCCTCCTCTTGCATCGATCTTTCCTTGCAAGTAAATTATATATCAACTAGCAGAAGAAACACCACGATATTAACGAGAACGACACTCGGTAGAGAGCATGGACAGCTTACGTTTTGTTCCTACTGAAAGGCTGGATCTGGATCTGAACATGAACCAAAATCGAATTGGTTTGTTCTTGTCACCCACCTAACCAACTCATCCACCTCGTTTTGCAAAAGACGTCCACAACTTTTTGAGATACCGTGCTATATATTGGTTAGCCCAATCATTCCATCGTGAGGAATCACATTTAAAAAATTATCTGATTCGGATCCGGATTAGAATAATCACCAAAACTGAATCAATCTTTTCCTTGTCGCACAATCAACCTGTCCACCAAGTTTCGTCCCAATACGTCCACAACTTTTTGAGATATCCTGTTCACAGACAGATAAAGCAGACAGACAGGGATGAAAGCATAACCTCCATCCACCTTCAGTGGCAGAGGTAAAAAGGAAGACTTATATTCTTGCACCTGTTGAAGGGAGAAGGGAAGGAGAACAAATTTACCCTTGCAAAGAGTGATTTAAATTCAGCATTGCCCAAGTAATAAAGGAAATTGTAATACCCCCTACCACCACCACCACCACCACCACCACCACTAGGTGGTGGGGGAGGAGGAGGGAAGGAGGAAGCATGAGAGGGAGCGGTGACGAAGGGAGTGGGGTGGAGGAGGTGAGGAAAGAGAGGGGAAAAATATACTACATATATGTGGTGCTGTGCACACACGACTCGATTGCCAGAGAAGTGGCCACAACGCGTGGATACAAACAAGAGTCTTTATTAAGAGCTCGCATATCAGCACTGGGCGGGCTCGAGCTTAGAGCCCGCATATATGTCCCGAGGCCACGCCTTGCCCCCGGGCGTGGCCGATCGGCCGAAAGGCGGGGCATGCATTTCAGTTCCCCGCCTGGACGCTCACGCCACCCACTGGTGCGCGGAATTATTACCCCTTGTGCCCGCCACACGCGCCCCCCCAGAATTCCAGCGCACCTGAAGGGTGAGCTTGCGGGGAAGCCGGATGACCTGGCCAAAACGCCCCCTGGTGATGCGTGCAGGGCTGGGGGGTAGCGGGACGGCGGGGCTGGGGGGTGCCGGGGGTCTGACCGCCGGGGCGCGGCCTCGATGCGGAGGCAGAGCTGCTTGCGGGGGGTGGTCCAGATCGAGGTGGGCCGGCTTGAGGCGGTCCACGGAGATACGATCCGGGGCACCGCCGATGTCCACGGTGAAATGTTTGTCCCCGGTCTCCAGCACGCGGAAAGGCCCGTCGTACAGGGGCCGCAGCGGTGCCCGGTGGGCGTCATGTCGGATGAAAACGTACTCCGCCGTGCGAAGCTCTGGGGCGGACGTTGGAGGGCGGGCAACAGTGGTGTGCCGTGGGCACCGGGGCGAACCTCCTGGCGGCCTCCTGCAGGGTGGAGCGTTGTTGCGCTGCGGACCAAGGAGCCGTGGAGTCGGGGATAAACTCGCCTGGCACCCGTAGCGGCTGTCCGAAGACCAGCTCTGCCGAGGACGCGCGCAGGTCGTCCTTGGGCGCCATCCTGAGGCCCAGCAGGACCCAGGGGAGCCTGTCGGCCCAGCTGCCGTCGTGGAGGCTGGCCCGGAGTGCGGCCTTCATGGATCGATGTAAGCGCTCGCACAGGCCATTGGCCTGGGGGTGGTAGGCCGTGGTGTGGTGCAGTTTGACGCCGAGCCCTTGCGCCACCACGCCCAAGAGCTCCGAGGTGAACTGGGGGCCGCGATCGGACGAGATGTCCGAGGGGGCAACAAACCGGGCAACCCACGTGGCGATGAAAGCGTGTGCGATGTCAGCCGTAGTCGTCGCCGCCAAGGGCACGGCCTCCGGCCACCGGGTGGTGCGGTCCACCATGGTGAGGAGGTGTGTGAACCCCCACGAGGGGGGCAGACGTCCCACCAAGTCGACGTGGACGTGGTCCAACCGACGCTCGGGCACCGTAAACGGGGCCAATGGGGCCCGGGTGTGGCGGTGGACCTTTGCGCGCTGGCATGCGAGGCACGTCCTGGCCCAGTCGCGGACGTCCTTCCTGAGGCCATGCCAGACGAACTTCGCCGCGACGAGCTTCTGCGAGGCCTTCGTGCCCGGGTGTGACAGGCCGTGGATGGCGTCGAAAACCGGGCGCTGCCAGCCAGCGGGCACGATGGGGCGAGGCCGGCCGAGGGAGACGTCGCACAGGAGGGCCGCGCCCGCGACGTCGAACGGCACCTCAGTGACACGGAGGCCCGTGATGGCGGTCTGCAAGGCCTGGACGCCGGGGTCGGCGGTCTGGTCCTCCGCCATCCGGGCATAGTCGATCCCGAGGTGGACCGCGTGCGCGACGGACCGGGAAAGGCAATCCGCCACCGGGTTGTCTTTACCCACGACGTGACGGATGTCCGTCGTGTACTCGGACATGGCAGAGAGGTGACGTTGCTGCCGGGCCGACCATGGCTCGGCGATCTTGGCCATCGCGAACACAAGGGGCTTGTGATCAACGAAAGCCGTGAACGGGCGGCCCGCAAGCAGATGGCGGAAGTGTCGGACCACCAGGTGGAGCCCGAGCAGCTCGCGTTCGAAGGTGCTGTAGCGGCGTTCGTACGGGCGAAGCTGCCGGCTAAAAAACGCCAGTGGCTGCCAAGCACCACGCACCCACTGCTCGTGTACCGCACCCACCGCGTAGTCCGACGCGTCGGTGGTGAGGGCAATCGGTGCATCGGGCGCCGGGTGCGCCAGCATAGTGGCGTTGGCTCGGGCCAGCTTTGCGCCCGCAAATGCCACGGCCATCAGCTCCGACCAGGCGATGTCACCTTTGCCCGGCTTGCCCCGGAAGGCCTCGTGCAAGGGGCGGAGGAGCTGGGCGACATGGGGCACGAAGCGGTGGTAAAAATGTACCATGCCCAGGAACTCCTGGAAACCCTTGATCGTGCGGGGGCGCGGGAAACCCCTGACCACCTCCACCTTGGCCGGTAAAGGGACGGCCCCGTGCCTGGTGATGCAGTGCCCCAAGAAGTCGATGGCGGCGACGCCGAAACGGCACTTTGCGGGGTTGATGATCAGGCCATGCTGGCCCAGGCGTTCGGAAAGCGCGCGGAGGTGGAGCAGGTGCTCCTCCCGGGACGCGCTCGCTACTAGGATGTTGTCCAGGTAGACATAGATGAAAGGTAAGTCGCGCAAGACGCTGTCCATGAGCCGTTGGAATGCCTGGGCCGCATTCTTCAACCCGAAAGGCATCCGCAGGAACTCAAAGAGGCCGAAAGGGGTGATGACGGCCGTCTTTGGGACATCGTCCGGTTGTACGGGGACCTGGTGGTAGCCCCGGATGAGGTCCACCTTAGAGAACACGGTCGTGTTTGCCAACCGGGCGGAAAAGTCCTGGATATGCGGGACCGGGTAGTGGTCGGGGGTGGTGGCATCATTGAGCCGGCGGTAGTCACCGCACGGCCGCCATCCACCGCCAGGCTTCGACACAATGTGCAGAGGAGAGGCCCAAGCACTGTTGGAGCGCCGTACGATACCCAGCCGTTCCAGCGTGGCGAACTCCGCTTTCGCCACGGCGAGCTTCGTGGGGTCGAGTCGGCATGCCCGGGCGTAGACCGGCGGCCTGACTGTGGGGATATGGTGCTCCACCCCGTGTTGGACGGCCACCGCTGAGAAGGTGGGCCGCGTGAGGGCCGGGAAACTGGCGAGGAGGCGGGTAAACTCGTCCGCTGCCGGAAGCGTGCAGACTAACCTAGCCGGGACGGAACCTTTCAGCAAGCCGCTTGGCAAGCCGATCGGTGAGCCGCTCAGCGAGCTGCTCAACGAGCCGCTCAGCGAACAAGCGAGCGAGCTGAAGGTTTCGGCCTGGACGAGACGTCTGCGCTTAACGTCGACCAACAGCCCATGCGCACATAGGAAGTCCACGCCGAGCAGGGCCATTGGAACGCTGGCGGTGATGAACGACCATTGAAAGCGCTGCCCTCCGAACCGCAGTGAGAGGCAACGCTTCCCGAATGTGCGGATGGGTGTACCGTTGGCGGCAAGCAAAGCGGGGCCCCGGCCCGTGGCTTGCTTGTCGGACGCGGAGGCAGTGAGGACGCTTACCTGCGCTCCCGTGTCGCAAAGAAAACGGTGCCCAGACAAGGTGTCCGTGATGAACAGGAGGCTGCCGGAATGGCCGACGCTCAGGGCCGCAAGTGAGCGCCGGCCCGGTCGTTTCCCGACCTGTCAAAAGAACACGGCGGGCGGCACGTTTTAGCCTTGCGGCTGAACCTGGCATGGTAGTAGCACCAGGTTTGCGGTGGTGGCGGCCGCGTCGGCCGTGCCAGCGGCAGTGGGGGTGGCGGCGGTGGTAGTGGGCGGGGCGCAGCAGCGGCCACGAGGGATCCCGGGGGGCGCTGTAGCCTCTGCACCGGGATCCACTACGGCAGCACCGTACACCGACCGTGTGTCGCAGGCCGCGAAAAACTTGTCGGCCTCTCCGGCCAGGGCGTGGGGTTCCGTGATTTTGGAACCGGCCAGCGCGAGGCGCACCTGTATCGGTAGCTGGCGGAGGAAAAGTGCGCGGAACAAGAAATCCGGGCGCTCGTCTCCAAGCAGGGACAGCATGAAATCCATCCGGACGGATGGTCGTGTGTTGCCGAGGGCGGGAAGGTCCAGGAGGCGGTCGGCACGTTCGACCTCCATGAGCCCGAACGTGGCGAGGAGGAGACGTTTGAGCGCCTCGTACTTGTGGTCGACCGGCGGGCGCCGAAGGATGGACATGACGTGGGCGGCAGTGCCGGGCCCGAGGGCGGCGACCACGTGGTAGTACCGGGTCTCGTCCGCCGTGATGCCCCGGAGTTGGAACTGAGCTTCGGCTTGCACAAACCAAACATCGGCTTGCGCTTCCCAAAACTCCGGGAGTTTGATTGTGACGGCGTTGGTAGCCATGGCGCGTTCGGGGGTCAGCAACGGCTGAACCAATCGGGGTCACCAGTGTGGTGCTGTGCACACACGACTCGATTGCCAGAGAGGTAGGCCACAACGCGTGGATACAAACAAGAGTCTTTATTAAGAGCTCGCATATCAGCACTGGGCGGGCTCGAGCTTAGAGCCCGCATATATGTCCCGAGGCCACGCCTTGCCCCCGGGCGTGGCCGATCGGCCGAAAGGCGAGGCATGCATTTCAGTTCCCCGCCTGGACGCTCGCGCCACCCACTGGTGCGCGGAATTATTACCCCTTGTGCCCGCCACATATACATCTTTTGGGGGAGGGGTGGCTTCGACAGGCCGCTCGGTTTTGGGGAAGGGGGGGGGGGGAGGGAAGGAGGAAACATTTTCCAGTGCAAAGAGTGCTTCATAACCTCAGTGTTGCCCAGGTAAAAAAAGAAAATGTAATACCCTCTGCCACCATCCCCAGGTGGCACTATACGGTACACATTTCCATGGAGAGTTTACGCCCCTCTCTCGGTCCCCCACAACCCCAAATGAGGCCGCGGCCACATAGCCTATGTTATCTCCCAGACAAAGTTGTATTTGTATTTGTACCCCAAGTAAAGTACATAAGCGTTTATAGCTGGAGTACCCGGCGTTGCTCAAGCGAAAAAGAAACATATTTGAAATGAGGACAAATATTATGGAAAAGCAAATACATCCAAACCAGAATCCATCACAAATGTCAAATCATCATTTTACCTTTTCGTTGAATATATGCTGCTGAATGTACTGTTCATCACGTTTCTGAGTTAAGTAGGTATGATGACGTTCAGAAATAATAAGAAGAAGAAGCCTTACCACCATCTTCGACCACTTCCGGAATTGTTTTGTTATTTGTGTTGAAATGTCTGGTGATTGTTTGGTATTTATTTATGCGAATGTGTACTCTACTTTCTACTTTCCACAGTAGAAAGTACTACTTTACCTCTACTTTCCACAGGTCTACCGATGTCCCTGTTCTCTGCTGTTGTCGTGCTCCCCTCTCTCTCCCGCTCCCTTTATTATACGTTATATGTGTTTTCTCTTCTTTTTTTTTTCTTTTTTTTTTTTTTTTTGTATACTGAATCGAGGCTCGTGAAAGAGCTAACATTTACTTCACAAACAAATCAACCAGACAAACAAAATATATAAAAAGCGGGAGCGGAAAACAAGATGGGGAGAGAAGGTGAAGCACACAAACACAACATTTGAGAGCAGGGAGATGTGTGGAAGGGAGAGGGCTTGGGGGGAGGAGGCATGGGAAGGGGGGGGGGGGTGGAGGGAGAAGTATAAAACACAAGGACACCAATGACTTCCAGGACAGAAGTTGGTATTTCAAAAAAGTGGAATTGGGGTGAAAT
Source organism: Myxine glutinosa (assembly GCF_964187855.1). Classification (NCBI taxonomy): domain Eukaryota; kingdom Metazoa; phylum Chordata; class Myxini; order Myxiniformes; family Myxinidae; genus Myxine; species Myxine glutinosa. Next base: position 142,091,713 of record NC_136265.1, on the reverse strand, counting down.
TAGCGGGGGTAGAAAAGATCAAGGTTTTGGATGGGGGAAGATAAGAGATGGTGGTGAACAGCTGTTTTAAAGACCTGGAGGGTGGAGTGGGATTGAAGAGAGTGAGGGAGTTTGTTCCAGAGGCGGGAGAAAAGAGGATTGAAGGAGTGAAGGTGAGCAGAGAGTCTTGATTTTGGCAGTTTGACCATAAGAGGGTTGCAGGCAGATCTTGTGCGACCTGCAGGAATATTTGCGGGACAGAGCCCAGAGAGAGCTGGGGGGGCAAGGCCAGAGAGGAGTCGGTAGAAGATGGAAAGACCACCAACCTGCCTGCGGTGAGTGAGTGAGAGGCCCTTGGAGTTAGCTTCATCGCGGGAGATTCCAATGATTCTGAATGCTTTGGTTTCAACAGCGTGAAGACGAGCTAGGTGTGAGGCAGGAGCACCAGCCCAGAGGGGAGAGCAGTATTCCATTGAGCTGCGGATGAAAGCCTTGTATGTGGTGAGGAGCTCAGGTGTGCCAAGGAAGGACTTCGCACGACGGAGGATGCCCAGTCGGCGACTGGCTTTGGAGGCCAGATTTGAAATGTGGTTTTCCCAGGAAAGATCATGGCAGATAGTGAGACCCAAAAGCTTGAGTGACAGAACTTCTTGGAGAGGATTATTCAGAAAGTGGATGGGAGGGTTGTCCAGTCGGTCTTTTCGGAGAGACATCGTAAGAGTGTGAGATTTGTCAGGATTGAAAGACATGTTCCACTTGTTTGCCCAGTCTGTGATTTTGTCCAGGTCTGCAGAGAGTGAGGAGGCAGCAGACTGCCGATCTGAGGGATGAAGAATGGAGCGACAGAGAGTAGAGTCATCAGCAAAGAGATACAGAGGATTTTCAAGAGAGTCAGAGAGATCATTGATGAAGACCAGAAAAAGGACAGGGCCTAGAACACTGCCTTGTGGAACTCCAGCCTGAACAGGAAGAGGAGATGAGAGAAACCCATTCAGGGCCACACGTTGACTACGACTAGAGAGGAAGTCCGCCAGCCATGCGTGGAGATTTCCATGGATACCAAAAGAGGAGAGTTTGGTGAGCAGAGCGGGGTGCCAGACCGTATCGAAGGCACGTGATATGTCAAGAGAGACTGCTCTAATTTCCTGTTTGGCATTGAGGACCTCCATCCATTGTTGAGAAAGCAGAAGCAGCATGTCCAGAGTAGAGTGTCCAGGTCTGAAACCAAATTGATGATCAGAGATCAAGCCATTGGAGAAGAGGAAAGATTTCATATCTGAAGCAATGATGGATTCCATGACTTTGCTGATAATTGGGAGAAGGCTGATTGGTCTGTAGTTGCTGGGATCTGTTTTTGCACCTTTTTTGTGCAAAGCGGTGATGTTGGCAGATTTCCAAGCAGATGGAAGATGACCTTGAGCAAAAGAGAGGGTGAAGAGAACAGAGAGAGGGAGTGAAAGAGCGGAAGAACAGGATTTTAGGACCCGTGGGCTGATGCCGTCAGGTCCAGTTGCAGAATCCGAGTCGAGGGTTGACAGAAACTTTTCCACCTTGTCAGGAGGAAAGGACACAGAGTCCAGGAGCAGCTGGGTACGACTGGGTACGGTGGGTACAGAGAGGGATGGGTTTGGGACACAAGATTTAGAGGCAAACACAGAGTTGAGGCATTCAGCTTTTTCGCGTGCGGAGTCAGCCGTGTGGCCATTTGAGGTGAGGGAGGGGATGGAGGGGGAACAAACACCAGAAACAGATTTGACCAGACGCCACCAGGATTTGGAAGAGGGAGACAGATAAGAGAGTTTGGTCCTGAGAACGGAGAGATATTGTTTCCTGGCTCTCCTGAGCGTGGACACACACTTGTTTCGGGCTTTGTGAAAGGAAATGAGATTTCCTTCCGTTGGATTTGCTTTCCAGGAGACGAAAGCAAGTTGTTTCTGGGCAATAGCCTCACCACAAGATTCCGTGTACCATGGACGGGAGGAAGGGTATGACAACAGAAGACGAGATGGGATAAATCTGTGCATGAGAGAGAGCAGTTTGCTTTGGAAGAATTTCCAGGAAGAATTTATGTCAGAGGCAGTAGAGATGGGAGACCAGTCCAGATGATTGATGGCTGCTTGAAGACCGTGCCAGTTGGCCTGAGTGAAATGCCAGACTCGTCGACGCTGAGGAGGCTCTCTGAGAATGGTCAGAGAGATGTCCACTTTAACAAGCACATGATCAGAAGAACCGATTGGAGCAGAAGAAGAGCAGCAGACATTTTCAGGCAAGTTAGTCATAACCAAGTCCAGAAGAGAAGATGCTCCGTTGACTGAAATCCGGGTCGGGAAATTGACAGTTTGTGTCAGTCCCAGTGAGTCACAGAAGTCCTTTGCTGAAGAGCCATGGCTGGTGAGAGAGGTACCCACACCCAGCCAACTGGCATGGTGACAGTTGAAATCACCACATATGAGGAAGAGAGAGTTGGGATGGGTAGATAGAAGTTGGTCCATATTCTCAGACAGCGAGATGTAGATGGAGTCATCACTGTTTGGTGGAACACACATATGAACAAAAGGTGGGAGCGAAGGGGAAGCCGTAGCCAAAGGTATTCCTGGGGGTGAGGTGGAGAGAGGGCATTGCAGGGCGAGTGAGGAAGAGAGTTTTTTATAAAGATAGCAACCCCACCTCCAGGACGAGGCTCAGGTCTATCATACCGGAGTAGGGAGTAACCTGGGAGAGATACCAAGGAATCAGAGACATCGTGAAGGAGGAAAGTTTCTGTTAAGCAGATCACGTCTGGTTTGTCAGAAGCAACCTGTATGGAGAGATCAGACATGTTTGAGCGAAGGCCCCGGATGTTTGAGGTCCATACTGTTAAGGAAGAGGAAGGGGGAGCATCGGATACAGAACAGGGGGGGGGGGGGGAGCGGTAGGGTAAGATGTGGAAGAGGAGGAAGAGGTAGGGAGAGCTGTTGAAGGTGTGTCAGAGATTACAGAATAGCTCGGAGAAAGGGAAGGATGGGGCAGACAAAAGGTTTGATGGTGATTGGGAGAGGCGCAGTGAGGTGTTATTTGACGAGGGGGAAGAGCGAGGCAGAAGGTTGAGGGAGATGAAGGTGAAAGTTGGAAGGGGGAAGAAGCGGGGAGGACGCTTTGAGGGGGAGGGGTGAGAGGGGAGTCTAGGAGGGGAGGAGTGAGGGAGAGTCTCGGAGGGGAGGGGTGTGGGGGGAGATTTGAAAGGAATGGGTGATTGGGAAGATTTAGAGGGGAGGGGCAAGGGGGAAGATTTGAAAGAGATGGGTGATGGGGATGATTTGGAGGGGATGGGCAAGGGGGTAGATTTAGAGGGGAGGGGTGATGGGAAATGGGATTTTGGGGTGATGGGATTTTGAAAAATGTACGATTAATGGGAAACGAACATTTATTGCAAAATGAGTTTCTTGAGACATTCGAGTCAAAAATACGTTTGAGGACGCTGGAGGGAGGATGGATGGAGTGCTTTGTGTTTTCGTGTTGCTCTTACATGAGCCTCGACTTTGTATACCAAAAAAAATTGTTTGTTTGTTTAAATCAGCTCATTGCTGTCATCTGTTCACTTCTGGATTAGGGAGGAGGTTCGTAAGGAATTCATGAAACCTCCTACCGACCTTACAACTTCCGCTGGGACCCCAAAACTCACATATATATACTCACAAATAACTTGGTTTCAGTAAGCTGATATACAAATCCTATTCAAATTTCAAGTCAATCAGATGAAAACTGAGGATTTTAGAAACTTGAAATTGTTGTTGACCTTTGGCCTATGTTGACCTTTTGGCCTATGCTGATCTTAAAAATAATTGGAGGTTGAATTCAGTTAGCTGATATGAAAATCCTATTTAAATAACAAGTCAATCGGATGAAAATTGAGGATTTGAAAGATTTGAAAAAAGTAGTTGACATTTGGCCTATGTTGACCTTGTGACTTATGTTGACCTCAAAAATAGTTGTTGGTTGAATTCAGTTACCTGATGCGTAAATCCCATTCAAATTTCAAGTGAATCGGATGAAAATTAAGGAATTTAGAAATTTGAAATTGTTGTTGACCTTTGGCCTATGTTGACCTTTTGGCCTATACTGAACTGAAAAATAGTTGGTGGTTGAATTCAGTTAGCTGATGTGTAAATCCTCTTCAAATTTCAAGTCAATTGGATGAAAATTGAGGATTTTAGAAATTAAATAAAGTGGTTGACCTTTGGCCTATGTTGACCTTTTGGCCTAAGCTGATCTCAAAAATAGTTGGTGGTTGAATTCAGTTAGCCAATATATCAATCGTGTTCAAATTTCAAGTCAATCGGATTAACATTGAGGATTTTAGAAATTTTTTAAAAGTGGTTGACCTTTGACCTATGTTGACCTTTTGACCTTTGGACCTCAAAAATATATAGGATTTTGTCGGACCACGAACTCCACCATTTGGTGAAGTTTCGTGAAAATCGGTTTAAAATTGTGACCTGTCGGCAAGTATAAGTGAGCGGACAGACAAACACACAAACACACACACAAACACACAAACTGGAGTGATCAACATACTTGTCCAAAAAAATTTTTTTGCCAAGTAACAAACTCAACCGACCAATATACTTGAAAAATCTTGGATTCTGCAAGTAATAACGGGCCGATATTTGTAAGTTTGCAATTTGCCAGCAATTTCATCATATCTGCATGTAATGACCTTGCTCCAAAGAGATTCCTGTTTTTATAACCTGAGCCTTACATACTTGGAGGAAGTAGCTACTATTCATGCTTACGGACGAACACTCCTCTATAATTTGGGACCTCGAGATATTTCAGACAAACTGCCCTCATGTCTTCTACCGACTCCTCTCCGGCCTTGCTCCCCCAGCTCTCTCTGGGCTCTGTCCCCCAAATATTCCTACAAGTCGCACAAGATCTGCCAGCAACCCTCTTATGGTTAAACTGCCAAAATCTAGGCTCTCTGCTCTCCTTCACTCTTTCTTTCCTCTTTTCTCCCGCCTCTGGAACAAACTCCCTCACTCTCTTCAATCCCACTCCTCCCTCCAGGTATTCAAAACAGCTGTTCACCACCATCTCTTATCTTCCCCCATCCAAAACCTTGATCTTTTCTACCCCCGCTAATTCACCCCAGATCCACTTTTTTGAAATACCAACTTCTTTCCTGGAAGTCCTTGCAGTGTCCTTGTGTTTTATACTTCATTGCCACGCCTCCTCCCCCCAAGCCCTCTCCCTCCCACAGATCTCCCGATGTCCCTGCTCTCAAATGATGTGTTTGTGTGCTTCCCCTTCTCTCCCCATCTTGTCTACCGCTCCCCTTATTATATGTTTTATGTGTCTGTTTGATTTTTTGTGTGATTAATGTTAGCTCTTTTTACGAGCCTCGATCTTTAATCAAAAAAAAAAAGAGTCCCTTCCCCACCCACCAATCCATGAAGCTCAGCCCTGTTCGACGACCCCAGGACGAGTTTGTCGTTAGATCCTGTTTGCACACCAGGCAACTCAAGGGTCAAACGTGGCACCGCCAGGATATCATTGTCAGTACCATTAATCTAAACTCCTCGCCATTACCCATTGAATACCCAACTTACGAAAATGAACAACTTTGTGCAATTTTCTTCACGATATGTGCTGGACCAATGACGTATTCGCGGTTTGGAAGGCATTCGATGATGACGCAATAAAAGCGATGAGGTAAGCCTCTTATGCGCCGTGGGCTGTACACGTGGGTTTTAAACGTGCACGGACCAATGACGCTCGTCCTGCCATCTTTTATGTGTCTGTTTGATTTTTTTTGTGTGATTAATGTTCTCTCTTTCACGAGCCTCGATCTTGTATACACAAAAAAAATAAAGTCCCTTCTCTGCAGTCTCTCGAGCGTTGCTCTACCTGTGATCGGTCGTGACGGGCGAACGCAAGTCAAACAGGTATTGATGAGCGCACGCACGCGCTCCCGGCAGAAGGTGCGGCTGATCTTTCTACCTGCGGTGACCGAGCTGCAATTGATTTAGCAAACGCGTCGTGTCCAAGTGCGTCACAATTATAGGAACGCGTTTGAGCCGCTAAAAGCGGATCATTTCACCTAATTATTATATTAACGATCGCTGGACTGTTACACGCTTCACCTCCGTTTGCCTATAAACACGAAGACCCTTAAATAACCGACACAGATCGAAGTCTCACTAACATTCTCCATCGGAGCAAACGAAGACGAACAAGACACCTGGCTGGCTTCGTGGTGGTGACGACAGAAAATGAAAAAAATGATGGAATTTTTTTTTTTTTTACATATTTGTTTAAAATTAATTTTAAAGAAAAAGATTTTTTTTTTATGTAGATTTTTTTTCTAAAATGTTTTTTGTTTTTTTCCTAGATGTTTTTTCTCACGTTTTTTTTCAACCGTCGGAATCCATCCGAACGTCTAACATCCCCTGCTCGCCTCCCGTGGAAGATGAGGGACAGGAGGTCCAGCGAGTGCCAAAGCCAAACTCTGCAAATAGTCCTAGTTCGTGGGAAAAGGAAGCATTTTCTGAAAGGTGATAATTGATGGACCTTAAATTACCCCAATCTCCTACCGGGAATGATACCTGTACTAACACCGTGATGAATCAGCAAATTGAAAGAACTCGCTTCTTATTTGTTTTGACCTCTGCCCCCCACTCCCACCGGCCCCCTCCCAGCCTTTACGATCCAGTCGGTAATCTGAGAATGTTGCATCACACTTCTGTTGTTGTGTGCCCACTATCCTCCATTTGCGCTATTAACACCGACCACTGGCAGTGCCCAGACAAGAGAGCATTCGGAACCCATGGGGGCGATGTTTGGGGGGCAGAATGACGGGTCCTGCAGATTGACCTTTATAATCCAATGAGCAGAAGGTGACGGCGATGTCTATTGTGCGGGCAACGACCCTTCTACCCGGATATCTATCGACGTAACCCAAAAAAGGTCGCCCCGTCGTGGTATTGCAACCGCTTGAGCGGCCACATCGGCGCGCATAATTACGCACCGGAGACCCTTGGAGGGAAGACGATCGGTCGCTCGGAGCCGAATTGTGAGGTGTCGAGGCTCATGAAAGAGCGACCTAACCTCGAATTTCCCAGCGCACATTAGGGAGCCAGATCGGGCTCGCATCACTGCGAAAACAATGCGCGCAAAGATCTACGAGCCCCACGTTGGACTCTTTAAACACCATCGATCTTACATTGCACAAGATCTCAGAGGCAAAAGGATCTTTTAATATATGGAGTTGTAAGGGTGTGTGATCGCACAACGAAGCGATCACATCGAACACGAATCAATCAATCAACGATCGATTTAATCCATACTCGTAATGTGCCGCTAAGCATAAAGTTAGTGGTGGGTGGAGGTCGAGGGTTGGTTGTGAAGATCCAGAAGTCTGCACCTTCGCTCTGAACACACTTTATAAAAACTAATTTGCTCGTCATTGCTTCACTCATTAATTGCACACGTTTTGAACAGTCCACGCACGGACGCGCACCTGGCACGCCTTTTGAGTGCAACCTGCCTTTTGAGGCCACCTTCCCTCTGCGACCACTCATTAGCAGCGGCCAGAGTTGTATCCAAAAAGCGATATTCACTTTGCAACAACATATATAGATTATTGGCTTCAATAGCGCCCGCAACTTTGATCCCCGCGGAAAGCGCATGGCATCGTGAGATGGCGTGGACGTACCATAAGCAGGAGCGCCGGTCCGACCCGGGCCGGCCACCGCATGGCTGCTAGGCCACGCGGCGGGAGCCCGGTCCGGGAGAGGGGCGACGGCAGCCTCGGCTCGTTGAGACCCCGCGCAGGGCGCCGCCTGGACGCATGGTGCACGGCGCGTGGAGCGCGCCCTCCGCTTCTGCGTCCCCTCCTCCGCCGGTAACAATGTTCCCTCGCTCGGGAAGTGCAGGAAGGTGGGAATCTCGGCGTGCCTCGCTCCTGCCTAGAGATTCACACGGTGCGTTCGCCTGGGGCACGGCCCGCGCTCTCTCCGTGATATTCCGCGGGCGTAGCAGCCCAAATGTGCTGAGAAATCCCTTGCGCCAGGTGCCTTGCCTTCCCGTGGTCGTCACCACGACCGTGGTCCCCACCCGTTAAGACCGCTCTTCCTCAGTCTCCCTGCCGGTCTATCGCATTCCATGTAGGATCCACGATCGCCACGGTGCGACAATCGGCTCACGAGCCCGGGACGCTGCTCCTGCTCCTGTTGCCTCTCTGCCCGCACAGGCAGCTCTTGCCCAGTGCGTGTGCCACTAGCGCTGCATACTAATAGGCACCGCTGCGGGAGAGACACGGGAAGAGAAAAGGGCTAAAGAAAGGGAGAAAAGGAAAGAGAGAGAGAGACAGAGGTAGAGCCTAAGCAAACACACGAAGGAGCAGGGACGTCAAGAGAGACAGAAAAGGGGATAAGATTATTTAGGGAGATGCAGAGATGATGAGTGAGGCAAAGCGACACAGCGCTAAAAAGAGATTGAGGCGCGAACGCAGAAACGCGAGAGATGGACAGACAGACGGACACGCAGAGTGGCGAGATGCTCTGAACTTGCAACGCTCACTCATTAGCACGCGTGAAGCGCCTCGCTCGCCTCCGCTACAACTTCAACAATTACCGAGTTTCCTCAATCCCTAATTCTCGCCTCCTCTCCGTTCGCTTTTACTCGCGACGTTCGAAGCGCTAAAGCCCAGGTTTCGTGTTGCGATTAACGAGCGCACAAAAGTGCCCGCCATTGCCATGTGCTTGGCGCATATTAACATCGGAGACGCGTTCGGCAGCTCCTCAGAGACGCATCCCAGACTCGAACGCTGGTTCGGAGATTCGGTGAGAGTGCCTCCTGATCTCTCTCAATGTACGTACTAGTCTTGCAATTGCTGCACGGATCTTCACAACCACCATCACCGCCCCTCCCCTTGAGCCATCAACACCTCCATCCCCAGGATTCCTGAACTCAGCAAGTACTTCTATAGGAACATATGAATGCATGTGCATTGTGCCTGCACGAAGCGGTGCATTCTGTGGTGCGACGTTCATTCATTATGCTGGATGGTGATATCAAGAGTTGCATGCGAAATGGATGGAATCTGTCTTCATGAGAAGGCGTTTCCGGTCCGACAGCAGGGGCGTCAAAGGTTGGAGCCCGAGCTCCACTATATAGGGATACACAGCACTTGCTGGAGCCATAGGCACGTATATCGATAAACTGCCCCTGCTGGACCCAGAGCCATGTATACAGGTGCCATGTATACAGAGTGTCTCATGTCAAGAATGTATACATTTATTACATAATGTGAACTGCAGTGTCTGTCCATGTGTTTGTCTGTCTCCCTTAACGGCGGCCGTTTCCAGAGATGTATTTGTAAAGCTCAACATTCACTTTTGAAATGATCGGAGAACAGGCATGAATAATGTTGATACCAAGTTTTATTTCGCAAGCAGGGAATTTTTCCCTCTTTTTGGCAAATTGAACTTCCGCCACCACATGTTGCACCACCATTTTGTGGTGGGCGGTATAAGTAGCTCAGAGCTTTGACTCTGAGTGAAACCATGAGTGCGACACAATTAACCTTTTTAAAGTCCATAACATAATTTAAATTGATAGATTAATTTTTCCCATCACTGGGGACACACAGGTACTTTTGTTTGCTTTTCCCATCACTGGGGATGGATACTTTTGCTGGTACTTTAATATTTCAGAAAACCCTGGAGATTGCTGGAGCCATAGCTACGTATACAGTCTCAATAAAATGTATACAGACTTGAATATTTCAGAAACCCCTGTGGAGATAGCTGGGGTCATTTCCATGGAAAGAGATGGCTGGAGCTAGTGTCCTCGAGGGATATAAGAAACATGCTGGAGCTACCCCACCATGTGCTTTTTCCTTTCTTCCTCACTTTTTGCCTTCCATAAATTTATATTCCATCGTCATCCCGAAAACTTTCGTCGAGCGAAATTTAAAATTTCGATCTTTACCAATGAATTTAAATTTGGCCTGCAGATCCTCATTGGCAGAAAGGTGCATTACAGTCTTTCAGGAAGATGCCTGGGTATTTTAAACATCCAGAGCACAGACAGGACAGCTTGCTTCAGGTCAAATCGGACAAATGATAGTGGACCTTTTGGAAATTGAGTGTAATCCGATTCCTCCAGTTTATTTTGGTCCCCGTCCAGGACAGTCTTGGAGAAGCGTTGTTATTCACTTTGCAGAACGTTTGCTGCTGTGCACAGTTCATTCATATCACAAATACCAGGCAGTTCCCCCATCCAATAAGATAACCAAACAGCGATCCTAACAGTGCGACGGAGCATTTTGTGGCCTCATTTGCACAACAGCAAAGTAAGGATTGCTTGACAAAACTACAGGACGTCTCCCGGATTGGCTCAGATATCGTTGTCTTTATCAAGGACGTAGTAGGGCTACCGGCATTGCCCGGTGCTGTTGTAATCCTGTTGGCATTTTGAAGAAAAAAAAATAGTATTTCATTTTCAGGTACAGTAGGGGTTGAAGTAAGGTAGGGTTGATAGTTGTATGATAGGAGTTGAAGTATGGGATCAAAAGGAGTAAAACTAAGATGTATGGATGCAAAGGCAAAGAAGATGGAGACTAAAAAAAAAAATTCAACCATTTTTGCATATAAAAAAATGTATACGATACTGTAACAGCCGTCAGACCATTCCAGTTGCCCAGTTTGAATCCGACGGGTCTCGTCAAAGCGACTGCATCAGTCGACCACTTCAAATAAATCCTTGCTGGATCTGCATCTGAAGACAGCGTTACTATTCAGGTTGTAAGTCCTGAAGCAGCCCAGCATTGGCTGCCGATAGGCGTCAAATGACTGGATATAATCTTAGGCTGAGCAATCTAATTCACCTGATGCGATCTTATAGCGGTGTGGACCACAACCAATTATTCCCTGAACGGGTCTGGAAAACCACCAAATATGGCAGCCACCACAGCCAGAATTCACACCGAAGACCAAGCCAGGTTTAATAAACGCTGAATGATACACAGTGGGGGAAGGAATTTACAAAAGAAGCAAGTCTGTCTCTGTCTCTCTGTGTCTCTCTGTGTGTGTGTCTCTCTCTCTCTCTCTCTCTCTTTCTCTCTCTCTCTCTCTCTCTCTCTCTCTCTCTCTCTCTCTCTCTCTCTCTCTCTCTCTCTCTCTCTCTCTCTCTCTCTCTCTCTCTCTCTCTCTCTCTCTCTCTCTCTCTCTCTCTCTCTATATATATATATATATGTGTGTGTGTGTGTGTGTGTAAAACACCATTGTCTCTCTGTGGCTGTCTGTCTGCCTTTGTTCCTTATGCACGACCAAATCTTTGAAGTTACAAACTCCAAATTTGGGGTACAAATACAACTTTGTGTGGGGGGTAACATAGGGTATGTGGACACGGTCTCACGCGGGGTAATGGGGAGCCGGGCGTGAATTCTCTATGTACATGTGTACCGTGTAGCACCATCTGGTGGTGGTAGCAGAGGGTATTACAATTTCCTTCTTTACCTGGGCAACACTGAGGTTAAAGCATTCTTGGCATGGTTAAATTTGCCCTCTTCCTCCCCTCTCCTCCCCCCCCCCCCCCCTCCCCCTAAAATGGAGGGGCCTGTCAAACCCCCTCCTCCCAAATATGTATATGCAGTATATCTCTCCCCCTCCCCCATTTACTGAGCACAAAAAGAGATAGATTACAGAGGGTAACACAGTAAGTAAAAGGTTCAAAGTGATGGTGGTCTTTAGACACAGACACTGGGATGGGCGAACATCATCTGTCTCAACATAATAGTGGCATGTATCTATTATCACATTTAATTACTTAATGCTTATGCTGAGACACTCATTAAGGAACGAACTGTACAATGCAGTACTAAGCATCATTAACCCACCAATATGTCATTTTCACAACAATAGGAGGAGAAATATATCACAAATGCTGTTTAATGACGTACGCGTCATTCAATCTTATATATACAGCATTGCAAACTGTGGTGTCTGTCTGTGTGTTTGTCTGTCTGTCTGTCCCCGTTTACTTGCATCCTGTGTTGCGTTTGGTTATTTCTGATTGGTTATTTTGCATTTTCATTTCATTTTTAATGATGCAAATAGTCAGTCACTTTATTGTATCTTCCAGTAAGCTTTAAAATCAACATGAACATCTAGATTAAAATATTGTCCTGTCTGTTGTATCGAGCACTCACGCGAAACGTACTTGCTTGTAACATCAACAGTTTAATCAGTAACTTGCCACATGGCACAGCAACCATTACTCATTAGGCCACAAAAACCCCAAGTCCTCTTAGCTCCTCTCACTCTGCCAAACCAACCGTCACTTCCGTTTCCCATGACATCACTGCCGTTTTCCCAACATATGAATTATAACGTGTGAATTCCCAACATGAATTACATGTGAATTACAACATGTGAATTCCAAACATAACATTTCCCTTCCCTTTTAAAAAATAATGAGCCAACCACATAATCCTTGTTCCATGTGGGCTGTTGCTGAGCCCTTTGAGGTCGCTGAACAACTTGAGGAACCCTTGGAGCTGCAGGTGTGTCTGCAAGCCCGTTGTGAATCACTGTTTATCTGCTGTCAGGGAAGAAGAGGACAAATGCTCCCCCGTCCTTGCCCGACTGGTGATACAGGAACTTTTCTCAAGCGATTCGCATGCCATCATGATCCATCGTGCAGGGAATAGGTGGCTGCTCCCAATCTCTTAATTATTTACAATGGGTTTGACCATTGAGGATGTAGCTTGTTACGATGCCGACGCAGCCAAACGCGCACCCAGTCCAGCTCCTGTAATGTCGGTTTTTTTTTTTCTTCTTCTTTTTGTATACAAGATTGAGGCTCGTTTAAGAGCGAGCACATCAAACACATATTAGCACATAAAACACAAAAAACATAAACGGACACATAAAACAATAAAGGGAGGGGGCGAAAAGATGGGGGGAGAGAGGGAAGCACACAAGCACAACAGTAGAGAACAGGGACATCGGGAGATCTGTTCAAAGGGAGAGGGCTGGGGTGGGGTGGGGGGCGGAGCGGAGGGGAGGGAAGGGGTACACGGTACAAAAGAAATTGACACTAGAAGAAATTTCAGGAATGAAGTCGGAGATTGAAAGATGTGGATTTGGGGTGTATTAACGGGAGTAGAAAAGATCAAGGTGTTGGATGGGGGAAGATAAGAGATGGTGGTGAACAGCTGTTTAAAATAACTGGAGGGAGGAGTGGGATTGAAGAGAGTGTGGGAGTTTGTTCCAGAGGTGGGAAAAAAGAGGTACGAAAGAGTGAAGGTGAGCAGAAAGTCTTGATTTTGGCAGTTTCACCAGAAGAGGGTTGCTGGCAGTTCTTGTGCGTCCTGCAGGAATGTTTGGGGGACACAGTACAGACAGAGCTGGGGGAGCTAGACCAGAGAGGAGCTGATAGAAGACAGAAAGAAAACCAATCCACCTGTGGTGAGAGAGTGAAAGTCCCTCAGAATCAGCTTCATCGCGGGAGATACCAATGATCCTGAAAGCTTTGGTTTCTACAGCGTGAAGCCGAGCTAGGTGTGAGGCAGGAGCACCAGCCCAGAGTGGAGAGCAGTATTCCATTGAGCTATGGAAGAAAGCCTTGTATGTGGTGAGGAGCTCAGGTGTGCCAAAGAAGGATTTCGCACAATGGAGGATGCCCAGTTGGCGAATGGCTTTGGAGGCCACCTTGGAAATGTGGTTTTCCCAGGAAAGATCATGGGTGATAGTGAGACCCAAAAAGCTTGAGTGACAGAACTTATTTAAGAGGATTGTTGAAAAAGTAGATGGGAGGGTTTTCCAGAAGGTCTTTCTGGAGAGACAAATTGAGAGTGTGAGCTTTGTCAGGATTTAAAGACATGTTCCACTTGTTTGACCAGTTTGTGATTTTGTCTCGGTCTGCAGAGAGTGATGAGGCTGCTGTCTGCCGGTCTGAGGGTTGAGATGTGGAGCGGCAGAGAGTGGAGTCATCAGCAAAGAGATAGTGAGGATTTTCCAGACAGTCAGAAAGATCATTGATGAATACCAAAAAAGCACAGGGCCCAGAACACTGCCTTGAGGAACTCCAGCCTGAACAGGAAGGGGAGATGAGAGAATTCCATTCAGGGCCACACGTTGACTGCGACCGGAAAGGAAGTCCGCAAGCCAGGCATGGAGATTTCCATGGATACCATAGGAGGAGAGTTTGGTGAGCATAGCCGGGTGCAAGACCGTATCGAAGGCACGAGATATGTCAAGGGAGACGGCTCTGATTTCCTGTTGGGCGTTGAGGGCCTCCATCCATTGTTGAGACAGCAGAAGCAGCAGGTCCATATTAGAATGACCTGGTCTGAATCCAAATTGATGATCAGAGATCAAGCCATTGGAGAAGAGGAAGGATTTGATATCCGAAGCAATGATGGATTCCATGACTTTGCTGATAATTGGGAGCAGGCTGATTGGTCTGTAGTTGTAAGGATCTGTTTTTGCACCTTTTTAATGTAAAGTGGTAATGTTGGCTGATTTCCAAGCAGATGGTAGATGACCTTGAGCAAAAGAGAGGGTGAATAGAACAGAGAGAGGGTGTGAAAGAGCGGCAGAGCAGGATTTTAGGACCCGTGGGCTGATGCCGTCTAGTCCAGTTGCAAAATCAGAATCGAGGTTTGACAGAAACCTCTCCACCGTGTCAGGAGAGAAGGACACAGAGTCCAGGAGCAGCTGGGTTTGACTGGGTAAGGTGGGTACAGAGAGAGATGGGTTTGGGACACAATATTTTGAGGCAAACACAGAATTGACGCATTCAGCTTTTTCATGTGCTGAGTCAGCCGTGTAGCCGTAAGTGGTCTGGCCCTTTTGGACTGGTCAAACCTCAACTTCATACACTGCTGCTGAGTCTCTACCTGCAACTGTGTAGCTGGTGATGTGGGTTTACCTTTGGCAAAGCTAGGCGATCGAGTGGGAGTTATAGTTACCATCCCAAACAATGCCCCTGCAGCGCTGTTTAACTTTCACTACTCCAAGATGTCCCTCATGTGCCATTCGCAAAACCAGCACTCTACGAGACGCTGGAATCAAGGTGCAGTGACCCCCTGGCAATACAGACATCCTCCCAGCAGGATAATTATGCCTTCACTCTGTCGTAGGGTAACAGTTCCCCTTCCACGTTGGATGGCCAACCCCTCTGATGTAGGTACGGAGTGTGGTAAACAGAGCATCATCCTGGGACCCTTTCCTAAGCGATGCCATGGAGACAGCAGTGGACAGGGGTGCCTGAAACAGTTGCACTAGATCAGGTTCTGTGTCTGTTACCTGCTGAACCATTGATGGTGAAACCACTGCTCTTGACAGAAGGTCTGCAACTGTGTTCTGGCAGCCCCGCGTGAATTCTCACATAAAATTGTACTGATTCAAACGGTCTTCCCACCTGAGTAGCCGGAGTGGTTTATGTCCTGAGCCCCTGGTAGTCAAAAGTGCTGAGAGCTTGATGGTCAGTTCACATCATGAAGGCTCTGCCATAGAGGTAAAGATGCCAGCGCTCACATGCCAAAATGCATGCCAATGCTTCGCTCTCACCCACAGAGTACTTTTGTTCAGCCGGAGTGAGGGAATGGGAAGCAAACACCACTGGTTTCTCAACACCATCATGAAGCTGTGACAGTACAGCACCCAGTGCCACCCCAGAGGCATCACAGGTAACCATCGTGGATGCTGTGAGACTGAAGTGCGCCTGCGTGGGGGCATAAGTGAGCTGATGCTTAAGCGTCTGTACAGCGTGATTACAAGCCGTGGTCCATTCCTAAGGTACATCCTTTTTGAGGAGGTGGCATAGTGGAGCTGTAGTAAAAGCATACTGTGGCAGGAAGCGGAGGTAATATGTGGCAATACCCAGGAAGGGTGCCAGTTGAGATCCTGACTGTGGTTCCGAAAGGGTATGGATGGGGTCAACGTGTGATAAGATAAGAGTGATTCCTTGCCCTGAGAGCTTGGACCCCACAAACTATCTCTGGAACCTCGAGGAGGCATTTCACAGCGTTGAGTGTGATGTGATGGGCAGAGAGCTGATGAAGAACCTGTTGTAGTCGAGCATCATGTTGAAGCTGGGTGGCACCATGCACCACAATATCATCCAAGTAGATTGACAACCCAGGTATGCCAGCTACGAGAAGAGACATTATTTTCTGAAAACAGCTAGAAGCCAAGCAAAGGCTGAAAGGCATGCGCTTGTAACGGAAAAACCCCCATGTGCGTGACAAAGGCTGTGAGGTCTCTGCTGGCTGGTGACAGGGGCACTTGTAAGTAACCTTGCTTTAAATCGAGTTTGCTGAAAACATTTGAGCCATGGAAATGTGTGGTAAGTTCTTCTGTGGTGGGCAGGGGATATTTATCCGGAATGATGGCTTTGTTGACTGCCCGGAGGTCTACACACAGTCGCAGCTCCCCAGATTTTTTTCGTGCGACGACCAGGTTTGAAATCCAAGGGTACGCCTTGATGGATTTGATGACGTCAGTGTCACAGAGGCGCTGTAGTCCGGCCGTGACCTGGTCCCGGAGGGACAGAGGCACCCTCCACAGGGGTTTAATGACTGGTGCAACAGCAGAGTTAACTGTAGGCTGGTATACAAAGTCAGAGATGCACCCAGGCCTGTAAATAATGCAGGAAACATGTGTTGCCAGGTGGTCGTGACCTGTAGGATGTCGGCGCCACAGGAATCAGACAGCTGAAAGTGAAGACTGTGGAATAAGTCCAGTCCCATCAGATTGGCACCCATTGTGGTGCTGTAGAAAACTGAAGGAGCAGCAGTGTGGTTTTTGTACCATACCGGTAGGCTGACCATGCCCAGCACAGTAATGTTGATATTGCCATAACCCGACAGAGCCACTGAAGTCTGTTTCAGGGGAATGCGTGAAAAAAAATTGTCATAAGTTGCCTTATCCAGAATCGAAACTTTGGTGCCTGTATCAACGAGAAGCGGCTTTAAAATGTCATTCACATAACATCCACAGGTTTTGAATGAAGTAACTGGTTGGGTCACGGAGTTGATTGCGACTCATGATGAAGTTGCTGTGTCTGATGCGGTAGCCAATAAGACGGGTGCAGAGCGGAACCACCGGGCAAAGTGGTGCAGTTTTTGGCAATTCCTACAGCGTTGGCCATTTGCAGGACACTCCGGGGACCGGGCTGCATGTTTGAATGATCCACAGTTAGTGCCACACCGGGCGGTAATTTTGTATTTTTTGTACAGAAACTTGTGCTATAGTATCCAAAGATGGCACTGTGGAGGCGTCTGCCAGTGTACACGCCGCTGCTAAAGCTGCTTCAATTTGCTTTGTGATGTCCACTGCTTCCCCCAATGATAAATCATCAGATTCTAACAACAGGCGTTCCCTCAGCTGTACACAAGTCGTGTTTTTCAATGAGCTGATCCCTAATCAGTGTTGATTTGCAGTGTTGTACTCGCTCTCTTAGTGCAGACACGTATTGGATCATTGACTCACCCGGCCGCTGAGATTGCCGATGAAACTGAAAGCGATTGAGGAGAAGACTCTGCCGAGGCCCGAAATGTGCAGAAAGTGCATCAACAGCTGCTTGGAACATGTCGTTTGCCAGTTCCAAAGTAGAGAAAATCTGCTGGCCTTCCATACCCAAGCAGTGTATAAGAATGGCTCGCTTACGTGGGGCCGCCATGTCTTGTAACTCCAGCGCAATTAAGTAAGTTTTGAATGACCGATACCATCGCCGCCATTGTACTGTGGGCTCGCCTGGGACCGGCAGGAACGGTGCAGGTGGAGGTAACGAAATATCTGCCATCTTCGTCGCCAAATGTTGTATCCAGCACTCACGCGATACATACTTGCTTGTAACATCAACAGTTTAATCAATAACTTGCAACACGGCAGCAGCATGCCATTCGGCCATAAAAACCCCAGAGTCCTCTCAGCTACTCCCACTCTGCAAAACCAACCGTCACTTCCGTTTTCCCAACATGTGAATTCCAAACATAACACTGTCCGTAGATAGTTAAGACCAGCCTTGGATGAATAGCTGAGACAATTTACTCCTGAGGTGGCAGCCCGAAAAATGGCGGTATTTTTGGCGTGCGTGGGATGAAGGCAGGCAACGCGTTTACCTGAACAGAACACACGGGTTTATTCTGAAACCACAAACAAGTAAACACGACAGTAAATATAACAATAATGATTTAATAAAAAGAAATCAAAGAATAAAAATGAAGGCTGAGGTTCTAAAATTCGAACTAAAATTCTAATTGAGGTACCTCCACACACGGATTCAAAAACGGACAAACAGGGGAAAGGTAAAATAAAATTAAATTCCTTTAGCCGGCCGGCACTCAGCTTTGGCCTCAAGTGGCCCTCTTCATGGAGAGTGAGGCGATGGCTAGGTTCCGGCCGAAGGCACCAAGGGTGGTGAGGCGAGCAGACAAGACTGCCTCCTTTCTCCTCCACCGTCTGGGGAAGCACACACGACCTTAAGCTTCCTTGCAAGCCAACAATAATCCAAACTCCTTTTCAATTGCCGCAGCAGAAACCCTCTCAGCCCGCAAAAATTGGCCAAGCCTTCTCGTCAAAAACCAGGAGAGAGATCGACTTCTTCACCAACGTATCTAGAAGCTTCTCACTCTGACGTTTCTTCCCCCCCCCCCCCCCCCCCCGGCCCTCTCGGTGAATCACGTGGGCGTGGCCTGTCGGCTCTTTCTTCCACGCCCATCATACCACTCTGGGGGCGTGGCCTTTTGCTGTAAGTGTTCATATGGGCGGGGCTTACTTGCCGATCGGCTTTGTTCGGGTTCTGTCGGAGGTTGTTGTCGTTAAACGGAGGTTTTGCATGGCTGGCCTTGGTAAATGTAAAACGTTCGGGAAAATTACGGAGGGAAAATCACATACTGGGGAAAACTAACCTTAATCCCTAACTAATTATCACTGCTTCACCCCTCGTGTGAAGACACATAAACAATCTTAAGCTACAGTTTCCCTACTTAAGTACATTGAGATTTTTCCTACGTGTCCACGGTCCATGCTATAATTATACAATCATACCTTTATTATGGGATTCTTTCATATACCCCCCACAAATATAACCATATATTTAATGCAGATCTTCATGGAGTTACAAACAGTATAAAATAACTATATTTCACCCTCACTTTATACAAATCCAACCTCCGCCGCCCAATGTTGCACCACCATTTTGCGATGAGTGTTATAAGTAGCTCAGAGCTTTGGCTCCGAGTGAAACCGAGAGTGCAACACAATTAATATATATTTAAAATCCATAAAATAATTTGAATTGATGGATTAACTTAAACTTTTCCTGCAACTGGTACTTTTGCTATTAAAACACAATTTAAGGCCCAATTGCAAAATCAGCATATGAAGCAGTAAGCCAGACAAGCGACTTTGATAACTCACACTCTGGCCTACAGGTATGCAAACCTGCCTCTGAGCGGTCTAGTGTGCGTTCGAATTCCCACCCAGCTATAAATTGTCATCCTGGTGTCCGTCCACAGTCAGGACACGACATGAATAAGTGTGCCGTCCCTCTGATGGACGTTTTAACCGGACGACGTCTCATCAGGCGACATTAGTTGGTGGACATTAAAGATCCTACGGTGTCCTTCGCAAAGAGTCGGTGAGCTCTTCACCGGCACCGTGAACAAATTACAAATTCCTGGCCTTACCTGCAAGGGACACTGCATCAATGGAAAGCCACTCAGCCAATGATGCTACTCACAGCTTTGTTGCTGCATTCAAAGATTAAAAAGAAGAAGAAGAAGCAGAAGCAGAAGAAGAAGAAGAAGAAGAAGAAGAAGAAGAGGAAAACACACACCATGATACCTGCTATGGGACATGGGGGAAGGGGTAGAGCTGAGGGTGATTAGATGAGGCCACAAACAAAATAGGTCATGTGTCTCATATTTTCCACTGATTCAATCAGGGCACTTTAGACTCTGTCATGACAAAGAGTGGAAGATGCAGGAACACCAGGCCATCGTGGAAATCGATACTCCATTGCCCCGAGAGGTGCAAAGACACAAAAAGTTTACATTTTGGTAGATTATACCAATCAATGTTTTCACTACGAAAGCAACTTGGTATTGTGGTCATTTCCAGATAGGTAATTTCAGACAGTGAGGGTTACAAGCTTCGGTGACTGCAGTTTCTCCAAATGTCTCTCAAAAAAAGAAAAAGAAAAGGGAGTTATCTCAGCAGCCCTTACAGAATAAAGTGAAACATGCATAGGTTGAAGTCCATGTTCCAGATGGCAGACAAAAATCATATTCAACAAATGATCCTAATGTGGACTGAACCTTGGATGCCACTCGTCAAGAACGTACAGCACCGGTACCTGAAGATGGAAATCTTCTCATTTGAGAAACGATGCTTCTTTCATATGTTTAATGTTGCTGCACATCCAGGGAACATTCTTTATACATCCCTTCTCTGAGTTGCTGTGTTTGGTGATTTAGGAGAAGCCTCTGTCAAGATTTATTAATTCAATTTGCTTGAGGCTCTGACCTATCAGAGTCAGACAGGATGGGACAATGGTTGCACACTCACCATTGAGTTGTCTGTCTGGGTTCGATTCCCAAACCGAATATAAACTGTCCGATCGCTGCTTTGCAGGCATGGTGTTGTATCACAAAGTGCGCCGTCCCTCAGATGGACATTAAACTGGTGTCCTGTCTGCCAGTGCTAGTTGATGGACGTTAAATATCCCACGGTGTCCTTCACGAAGAGTAGGCGAGGTATTGCCGGCACCTTCAACCTGCTCTATCTCACCCGCTCTCTGTTGTATTCACCCATAACGTTCCATCTGCTAGCATTAGTTGGTGGACGTTAAAGATTCCACGCTGTATCTTGGGAAGAGGAGGCGACCTATCATCGGCACCCTGAACAAATTACTCATTCCTGTCCAACTCACCTTCAGTAGAATGTCTTGGCTGGCCAACTAGTATGTGAAAGACTAGAGACAAAAACTCTCTCCAGCTTGGGGCCTTTAAAATAATAGTAGTAGTAGTAATAGTAGTAGTAATAGTAGTAATAGTAGTAATAGTAGTAGTAGTAATAGTAGTAATAGTAGTAATAGTAGTAGTAGTAGTAGTAGTGATAGTAGTAGTAGTAGTGCTTTTGTTGGAAAGGTTACAGAGATTTGCGTTCAGAGCTCATGCAAGCTCAGGCAAACATATGTTCCCAGTTTAATGTCGCTCAATTCCTCATCTCTGCAAGTCCATGGTTTGAACTACAGTAGACAAGGTAGAGCATTTTGAAGAGAAAGCACTACCAAGACAGATAAGGGGAAGGTAAAAGAACGCCAAAGAACACCAAAAAAAAGAACGCCAAAGAACACCAAAAAGAATGCCAAATAACACATTTATACAAATAAGAGCAAAATATTGTTGCGAATATGGAATTTGGCCTCCATATCCGCTTGTAAATATTCCCCTATTTTCTCCAATACTCCCCAACTTTCCCCAATCCCCCATTCCCTAGTCCCATTGCATGTAAATAACAATCAGTAGAGCCGACCTTCCCCTTATTCCCCCATTAAATGTCGTGCCCAGGTCCACCGCACCACACGTAGACAACTTTCGGACATCTTCCTAGTTATTCTTAGTCTATGTCAGTTAAGGCCTCGTCTCCATTAATTATGACTCTTCGTTGCACCAGAATGTGATTATATGGCATCAGTAGTGAGTTTAGGACCTTTCCCATACCTCCTTCCATCTTCTTCCCCAACAATTACAACAACAACAGAGGAGATGGCGGCGGAGCGGGGGAGGATGCGTCCTCACACCGGCTCGATTAGCGCCATTGACCACGCGCTCCACGGGGTTACCACGAAGGGGCTCCTTGTCAGCTCCTCGTCAAGGGCGGAGCCTGGTAAACCCCCCCGCACGCACCCAATGAGAAGCAACGTGCCGATTCCATCTGGGGCGGCGCTAACGAGCCGAGGGCGTGTCACTCCCCGCCGGATATACGCGGCCCCGCGCCGGATGTGAGACAGATGCGCCCCCAGCTGGAGAAAGAACGTTGCCTTGCCTACGACCGCTGAGAGGAAGGGAACCCGCCTGAGAAAGAACGTCACCTCTGAGCGCTGCGACGAGACCTCCCCGCATCTCTGGACCGGACCGGGTCGATTCTAACCTTTGAGCACAGGTGCACCTGGAGCCATCGCTACCCGCCTGTCCTTTCCATCAACCCCCGTGTGAGTCAGCCGTTGTCCCATTTGCCTGTCGTCTGTTGGGGAATAATATAAGATTGTGTCTAAGTGCTTGTCTTTCTATGTTGTACCTCTAGCCCCTGTAATCTAACCTTTTCCGTAACGAATATAATCTCCTCCGGAGGTCTTGAGAACCGTATCCCTGGTGTCGTCATTTTATAACCCAGCCGGGTGTCTTCTTTTTCTTATTGAGCCAGCGTGGCGCGGCTTCGTCAACGTCGAGTATAATCGGTAACTTGTGCAGACGTGGTCATACCAAAACCGCTCGGTAAACTAACATCTAAGCCACGTCTGTAACAATTGGTTGTCAGGAGTTGGATTCGAACCTGGGACTAAATTTATTTAGCCCAAATTTTGGAACACCAATTGTACTATTAGAGTAACAATTGGTGTCGAGGAGTGAGATTCGGACCCGGGACTAAATTAGTTAGGCCCAAATTTTGGGAGGGAAAATCGAGCCGGAGCGCGTACGGCGCTCGACCAAATCGATCCGGAGCGCGGTCCCGCGGTTACTGCGCTCGACGAAATTATAACAGCAAAATTTGGATTGGTGTTACGAAACTCGAATTTTGAAAGTCGCGCTATGGCGGATCAAGACGGCCTGGGTCCGGTAGGGGAGAGTGAAGCAGGGTCGGTCCAGGACCAAATTGAGGGACATGAGGAGAGCGAAACAGCGAGGGTAGCAGGCACGCAAAATGGCGCCTCGCAAGAGCGCGCGGTAGCCGAGCCCGCTGTATCAACGGGCTTTAACATGCAGCCGATTGACATACAGGCCCTCATTGCGCAGCTACAGGCAGCTGTACAGATGAGTATGGGGAGCCAAATTGAGCGATTGAGTGAGCAAATGGGGGTAATGAGGGACGAAGCGAGGGGTACCAGTGAGGGGTTAGACAATAATTTTGAGAAGTTAGACAAGAAATTTGGGAAGTTAGACAATAATTTTGAGAAGTTAGACAAGAAATTTGGGAAGTTAGACAATAATTTTGAGGGGTTAGACAACGGGATAAAAGAGGTGAAACATGGGTTAACGGGGGTAGAAAATAGAATGGCTGCCCAGGAGAATCAGATAGAGGGAGTGAAAAATGGGTTAGAGGGGTTAGAGAACAGTATGGAAGGCAAATTGAGGGACATGAGGGACCAAGCGGAAAGGGAAGTTAAACAAATGGAGCAGCAGATAGAGGGGGTCAGAATGGGGGTAGAAACCAAACTGGATGCTCACAGGGAGGAAATGGAGCAGATGAGGATGGCATCTGGGCAGGAGATGCAAGTGATGGGAGAGCAGATCAGAAGAGGAGTGAGTGAGGAGGTCGGAGGAGTGCGCGAGGAGGTGAGGCACTGTAAGGAGCACATGGAGAAGGAGGTGAGAAAGGGGACTGTAAAGTTACAAGGGGGCATAGAGGACCTGACGCAGGAGGTGGAGCAGCTGACGGTGGGACAAACGGAGTTAGTGGAGCAGGTTCAAAGGAACACTGCGGTATTAGGAGGTTTAAAAGCGACACAAAACGACATAAAAAACGACTTGATAGCGACAAAGAGGGAATGTCAGATGGTACGTGAGGGACTGACAACGAGGTTGGACGAGGTGATAGAGGTAATGGAGACGAAGGACCGGCAGGTGAGGACGCACCTGGAAACGGTCAAGGTAGCCTTAGAGGATGAGCTTGAGGAGACGTACCGGGGAATAAAAGAGGTGAAGCACAAATTAGAAGAAGTGGAAGAAGGGATGAGCGAAATTAAGAAGCGACGGAGAGGGGATAAGAAAGAGATAAAAGAGGAGATAAAAGAATTGGTCCAAAGTCTGTGTTTGGATCGTGATGATGTGCTCATTAACCGGATGAGGGATTCGCAGGTGATGGAGGAGAAGCGAAGAGGAAGAGGACCCGGTGTAAGTGGTGACCAATATGGTCGTGCGTATGATGCGCCAGGGGATTTAAGAAGCTTGGGGGTCGAGATAGACCCGGGTGTTCGTGAGAGGCCGTTGGTGAAGTGTGCGACAGGTCTGGTGTGCGAAAAAGGAGGTGTGCAAGAAAGTCCGACTCTGGGGTGTGTGAGGAAAAAGTGTGTGCCAAGGAGTGAGGGTGCTGGCGAGAGTGAGTCGGTCGTAGCGCGTGTGCGAGGGGGCACATGGAAGCGCGGGGTGGTGAGTGTTACAGAGGGTGTAACGGGAGAGTGTGCGCGAGAAAGGTGTGTGATGGACAGGTGCATGAGGAGAGAGTGCGCTGTCAGAAGTAAGGAAGAGTGTCCACCTGTGGTGAGTGTTACAGAGGGTGTGACGGGAGAGTGTGCGCAGGAGTGTGCGCGAGAAAGGTGTGTGACGGACAGGTGCATGAGGAGAGAGTGCGCTGTCAGAAGTAAGGAAGAGTGTCCACCTGTGGTGAGTGTTACAGAGGGTGTAACGGGAGAGTGTGCGCGAGAAAGGTGTGTGACGGACAGGTGCATGAGGAGAGAGTGCGCTGTCAGAAGTAAGGAAGAGTGTCCACCTGTGGTGAGTGTTACAGAGGGTGTGACGGGAGAGTGTGCGCGAGAAAGGTGTGTGACGGACAGGTGCATGAGGAAAGAGTGCGCTGTCAGAAGTAAGGAAGAGTGTGTGTTACAGTGTTACAGTTACAGAGGGTGTAACGGGAGAGTGTGCGCGAGAAAGGTGTGTGACGGACAGGTGCATGAGGAGAGAGTGCGCTGTCAGAAGTAAGGAAGAGTGTCCACCTGTGGTGAGTGTTACAGAGGGTGTGACGGGAGAGTGTGCGCGAGAAAGGTGTGTGACGGACAGGTGCATGAGGAAAGAGTGCGCTGTCAGAAGTAAGGAAGAGTGTCCACCTGTGGTGAGTGTTACAGAGGGTGTGACGGGAGAGTGTGCGCAGGAGTGTGCGCGAGAAAGGTGTGTGACGGACAGGTGCATGAGGAGAGAGTGCGCTGTCAGAAGTAAGGAAGAGTGTCCACCTGTGGTGAGTGTTACAGAGGGTGTAACGGGAGAGTGTGCGCGAGAAAGGTGTGTGACGGACAGGTGCATGGGGAAAGAGTGTGCTGTCAAGAGTAAGGGTGAGTGCGTTGTCAAGAATGGAGGTGAGAGTATGGAGAGTGACAAGGAGAGTGAGTTAGTTGTGACAGGTGAGCGAGGATGTACACCTGGGATGGAAGGATGCACACCTGGAATGGTAGAGCGTGAGTGGGAATGCACGCTGGAATTAGTGGTGAGGCACGTGGTTGGGTGTGCGAATGAGAGCACACCTGTGATTGTCACAGAGGAGGTGACCGAGGAGGGGGCGCGAAGAAGTGTGTTGGTGAGGTGTGCTACCAACGAATGTGTGCCAAAGTGTTCGGTGGTCAGGTGTGTGACCAAGGCTGTGAGTGGAATGGGTGTACCTGGGTGTGTAAGGAAAGGTACGAGGAGCATGAGCACGGCTGGATGTGTGAGCAAGGAACGGGCTGCGGGATGTAAGCATGCAGGTGAAGCATCGACGTTAGACGGGGTAGAGTTTAGAACGACTTATAGCCGAAGCGGGCCCTCGGTGCGTGCTGGGCCTCGCTTTGAACGGCCGCGTCCGTGCTCCACGAGGCGGAGCGGGCAGCCCGATAGGAAGGGTCGTTATGGCGACCGCGTTTTGTTGAGACGTGCCGGCAGGTCGAGATCTGGACATTGGATGGCTCCACGCCGAGGTGGTGCGTGGGACCTCGGCCCGGGTAAGCCCCCGTCCCTGCCCCGAATGCCGGACGCATCCAGCCGCCGGCACAAAACAACCAGCATCCATTGCTTGGCTTTACGAAGCCGGGCTTTGGACAGGGATTGGCGCACCGAGAGGTATTAGTGAGTCGACTGGGTGATGAGGTTAGTGTTTTGGACCCAAAATTAGAGAAAAACAAAATTTGATGATTGGCAAGGGATTGGCAGTAGTGATTGGCAGATGATGGGTAGTGATTGGCAAATTTTTGATTTATTGAAATTTGATGTGCAAAATTGGTAGTGAGAGACCCCCGATGTGGTGGGATGGCATCCCTGCCACCCTTCCCATGTGGGGGCAAAGGAGCAATAGTTTATGGGGTGTATGGCAGTGAAAACTAGCCCGGGTGGGTTAGGTTATATTGATAGGGATCTAGAGAAGATGACATTAGGTGACGTTAAGTTTAGTTAGTGACTGATACCTGTAGTAGGGACGCAGGTAGATTAGTGTGGATGATAATGACGAGGGAGCGCAATAGTTTAAAGGGACGACTGGGAAGCGCAAGTTTCAGAAGGGAGTAGTTAGCTGAGATGATGCCGTGTGTGTGAGGATTGAACAGGTGAGAATGGAACAGGTGTGATTGCACAGGTGTGCAACTGGACAGGTGTGTGGAGCAGTGTGTGAGTAATGAGTGTTGTGGATCAGCGCGAATGCGCTTGGGGAGAGAAGGGTGCAGGTGGCACCAGGTGTGAGAGCACAGGTGTGCAGGTACAGGTGTGTGGAGAGAGTTGGAGTGAGTGGTACGGAGTGGTGTGCATGGTGCGAAGGTGTGGATGGGGGAAGAGTGGACCCCTTTCACGAGTACCCGGGGCGGGTAGTGTAAGTGTTAGGTAGAGGGTGCAGGTAAATTGTGGTTGGATATTGGCATTTGTGGTGCGGTTGCAGAATGGTATTGTGGATGGGTGCATTAGTGTTGTGGAAATGGCTGGGCGTGTAGCCTGTTAGTGTGTGTAGTTGGTTGGGCACTCCACCACTGTGAGGATGTCGGCCAGGTGAGGCCGCAGGTGGGCTCTGGGAGCCGGTAGAGTTGTGGATGGGGCCCGAGGATCCGGAGGATGGACCCGGGTAGCCCAGTGCCAGAGAGGGCACCGAGTGGGGAGAGTGCCAGAGGGCCTTCCCCTGGTAGTTAGGTTAGGGTAAGGAGCAGGTAAGCTCGGAGGCAACTGCAGTGGTGGAGGTGTGCAGGTGGGTAGACCCACTGGGAGAGGTACACGTCGCAGCCCAGAAATTGTACGAGGGCACCGGGAGATGAATCGGGGGAGTGAGACCCCAAATTGAAGAGCACCACAGTTTGGCCAATGGGAATTGGTTTTTAGAACCCATAGTGTAAGGGGGCCAATGGTTTGGCCGGAGAAAGACCCCGGGTAGTGTAAAGTTGTAAAGTCATTTAGGAAATAGTTAGGATTGAAGAACCTGTCGCACCATACGCAGCCACTTACCTGTGGTGATGATGATGACTCCACACCTGTGTTTTCTTTGTTTTGTTGCAGGAGATGAATCGCTGTGTGGATTTGTGAGACGCATCACGACGTGGATGAGACATTGGGGTGATTCCATCTCTCCCTCCCTAGGAGGGACTGATGATGAATTGGTAATGGCAAATTACGATGTTGAGTTGGAGATGGCAAATTTTGATGAGAGTTGAAAATGGCAAATTTGATTGGTTAGGAGGGAGAGAAGACGAATTTGGTTTATGGGAGGAACGGGGAAGACAGTAGGGATGTTTGTTGATTTGTAAAGTAGATGTTTATGGGTAGTGTTGTGTTTTGTGGATACAGTAAGGGGTAAGGGAGGGGCCATGTAGGTTACCTGGTGGGGGGGGGGGGGCGTACGATAGGAACGTACCTGTCTCACCTGGTTCCCATGTGCCCCCAGTGTGCATCACCTTACATTGCGTGCACTTTTGCGCCCTTACCACCTTACTCACTTGTCTGCTTCTTTTGTCTCCCACCTCCGAGGATCTGGCTTTGGGGTAGAGAGAGAGGAGAGAGAGGTGCTGGCTGCGCAGTTGTGGGCCTGCACTTTCGCTGTTCGCTGCCTGGATCGGTACACCATATGGACCGCAATGTTTGTGGCCACCCACAATGGACCGCAGTTCGTTTGCGGCCAAGCACCACCCGTTGATGGACCTATGGGTCAACGTGGCACCTATGCCATAAAGGTGAACCACTGTTAGTTAACACCAAGTGCACCACAAGAAGAGCAAGAGACACCTGCAGGGTTAGGGGTTGTCGAATTTATTTTTATTCCAATGAACAATGGTGACTGCACCGATTGGTGGTGGGGTGGTGCTTTTGATGCTGGGAAAGGGTGCTCTGCACGTTATTAAAGGCCGTCGGCCACAGAGCACTCGTGGGTTGGTGTATCGATGTTGGCAAGCGCGCTCTCTCTATGCATAACATCTGCATGTGTTCCTCCAAAAACAGGTCCTGGATCGTAGTGTAGATATCAGCGTAATCTTGTAAATAATGCTCCCTACCGGCTGTATGTTTAGTTTGAGAATTCTTTCCGGATTCGGTTATCCTGTGGGTGTGTTTCTGTGAGGAGAAGGGTGCAACGTCGCAGGGGGACATATTTACTCATTTGTGAATATCTGTAAAACTGTCGCACTCAGGGTAGAGTTAATAGTAGAGGGAACTACATTGCGTGCCACACTAAAGTAGGTAACAATTTATCGGGTCGGGACGCCCCGAGGGTAGAGAAGGGTGCAATGTTGCGAATATGGAATTTGGCCTCCATATCCGCTTGTAAATATTCCCCTATTTTCTCCAATACTCCCCAACTTTCCCCAATCCCCCATTCCCTAGTCCCATTGCATGTAAATAACAATCAGTAGAGCCGACCTTCCCCTTATTCCCCCATTAAATGTCGTGCCCAGGTCCACCGCACCACACGTAGACAACTTTCGGACATCTTCCTAGTTATTCTTAGTCTATGTCAGTTAAGGCCTCGTCTCCATTAATTATGACTCTTCGTTGCACCAGAATGTGATTATATGGCATCAGTAGTGAGTTTAGGACCTTTCCCATACCTCCTTCCATCTTCTTCCCCAACAATTACAACAACAACAGAGGAGATGGCGGCGGAGCGGGGGAGGATGCGTCCTCACACCGGCTCGATTAGCGCCATTGACCACGCGCTCCACGGGGTTACCACGAAGGGGCTCCTTGTCAGCTCCTCGTCAAGGGCGGAGCCTGGTAAACCCCCCCGCACGCACCCAATGAGAAGCAACGTGCCGATTCCATCTGGGGCGGCGCTAACGAGCCGAGGGCGTGTCACTCCCCGCCGGATATACGCGGCCCCGCGCCGGATGTGAGACAGATGCGCCCCCAGCTGGAGAAAGAACGTTGCCTTGCCTACGACCGCTGAGAGGAAGGGAACCCGCCTGAGAAAGAACGTCACCTCTGAGCGCTGCGACGAGACCTCCCCGCATCTCTGGACCGGACCGGGTCGATTCTAACCTTTGAGCACAGGTGCACCTGGAGCCATCGCTACCCGCCTGTCCTTTCCATCAACCCCCGTGTGAGTCAGCCGTTGTCCCGTTTGCCTGTCGTCTGTTGGGGAATAATATAAGATTGTGTCTAAGTGCTTGTCTTTCTATGTTGTACCTCTAGCCCCTGTAATCTAACCTTTTCCGTAACGAATATAATCTCCTCCGGAGGTCTTGAGAACCGTATCCCTGGTGTCGTCATTTTATAACCCAGCCGGGTGTCTTCTTTTTCTTATTGAGCCAGCGTGGCGCGGCTTCGTCAACGTCGAGTATAATCGGTAACTTGTGCAGACGTGGTCATACCAAAACCGCTCGGTAAACTAACATCTAAGCCACGTCTGTAACAATATCTTGTGGGGAGACCGTACAAAGTGCATCATTTATAGTCCAGGTTTCCTTAAACTTTTGAACAGTGTTACTATATTCTGCCGCCTTGTACTCCGAAATAATGCGTGAGCGTATTAAGCCCTTCAGACATACAGAACTGTGTTCCACCACATCTTTCTCAATTTTTGCCTTCCTGGTTTTATATATTGCCATTTTTGCACAGGCTAAAATAAAGTTAACAAGG
This sequence comes from Myxine glutinosa, assembly GCF_964187855.1. NCBI lineage: Eukaryota > Metazoa > Chordata > Myxini > Myxiniformes > Myxinidae > Myxine > Myxine glutinosa. Next base: position 142,061,730 of record NC_136265.1, on the reverse strand, counting down.
AGATCTCGTGACTTGCTTAGTTTCTTTACCGGGTGCCCGATGATAAAAAGTGTTGGAGAGAAGTGAAGCCAGAAGCGCAAGAGAAGATTTTTCATCAGTAAGAACACTGGTTCAAGACGGTGGCATTGAAGGTATATGTGAAATATAGTTTCCCTTTCACCACAAAAGCAGCAATCCTCTGAGACGTTAGTGAAGTGCCGCATCATAGATCCAGAGCTCAGTGCACCATGTAGCAACCTCCAACTTAAGTCTGCCATCATTCTTGGCGTTGGGTAGAGATAGAGTGAATCCCAACATGGATGAACAGTCGAAGGAAGTGGAAGAATCTCACGCCAGGGAGTATCCAGTCGGGTTGCAAGAGCTATATAATGGAGCGAGTGGATCACTAGCAGGTATATATTTTTCCTTGATAGCCCACAGAACGACATTTCCACTGTGCCAGGGGTCTTACTCATATTGTTTGCAGGTATTGGCTGAGAGAGCTCGCAACATCGTGGTCGGATTTTAAAATCCATGGAGTTACCGATGGACATCTGTCCAGATCCATCACCCTCTTTGGGATTCTCTAGATATTCCAGACAATCGGGAGGCAAGGAGCTTTTGACCTCTTCAAGTATCCTGGAGGGGATCCTGATTGTCCTCAGGCCCATTTTTGCTGCGAGTTCCTTGGGTAAAAGCGTTCTCTTACCATCGTTCAGAAGGTCTCCCACTGTGGATATGCTACCAGCTAAGAGGCTCCTTCGTACTGAAAAGGAAGCCAGAGTTGGGCCCTGTAGAAGAGGGTTGAGAATGAGCGGTTCTTCTAACAGGTCCTTGCCTGGATAAGGAACTGTTCTTTGTACGTCGACTACATTCCAAGCCTTCAGCATTTCTTGATAAAAAGGAGGCAATGTAGCACTAGACAGGCTCCGAGATGTAATGATGAAAAGATTCCTTTTGTACCCAAGATTGAGCACTTTGCTGAAGAAGTATGATGCCAGTGAGCACCATTGCGGTGCAGGGTTCACACGTAGGTAACGTTGTATGGTCTTCAGCCTGGATGCGTGGTAGTGGCTTCGAAGGCAGGGAAAAGACTGTCCACCTTCTGAAAAAGGCAAGCTCAGAATGCCCAGGGAAACCCAGTGTTTACCATTCCAAAAGTAGTCCAGTAGCTTCCTCTGCATCTTAACCAGAAACTCCTCTGGAGTGCTTATGCAAGAGAGCCTGAATACTAACTTCGGAATTATAAACTGTTTAATAAGGAGTGTTTTTCCCCTCAGAGACAGGACTTTTAGTAGTCCACTCCAGTCTCTCAACTTTGCTTCGATCTTGTCCCCTAAAGTGTTCCAGTTAATGAGTGGTGAGGACCCATGGGAAGTGGATAAGTGCACCCCCAAATATTTGAGCTCATTGCGACTCCAGGTCAATTTCTGAAAAAGTGTTGGTAACTCCTTTACCTGCATTTGTCCAATTAGAAGCCCCGAGCTTTTCCTCCAATTGATTGTAGCAGACGATGCTGCTGAATAGACCTGCTGACAATCATAAACTATTTGCATATCCCTTGCATTACTGGCAAACACGAGAACATCATCTGCATATGCAGAAAGTTTGAGGTTGACCGTGTTGTGTGGCACCACAATGCCAGTTAGCCTTCTTCTCATCAAACAAAGGAAGGGTTCGATACATAGGGAATATAATTGGCCGGACAGGGGACATCCTTGTCTTATTCCTCTCTCAAATGGAAAGGGCGCGAGCAAGAAACCGTTGACTTTGACTAGGCATTCTGCCGACATGTACAACGTCTGAATCATGCCTACAAATCTCCTCCCCAACCCAAATGTTAGCAAGGTTTCAAACAGATACTCATGGTTCATCTGGTCAAAGGCTTTCTCCTGATCCAAGGAAAGAAATCCGACTTGAGTCCGAGTCATGTCCGCATACTGTATCAGGTCTCTGACAAGGGATATGTTGTCATGTATTGTCCTGCCTGGAATGGCATAAGATTGGTCCGGGCTGACTAATTTTGTCAGGACTGGTCCGAGACGGAGTGACAACATTTTAGCCATGACCTTATAATCCACACACAGCAGAGACACAGGGCGGTAATTCTTCAAGTCTCTCAAGTCACCCTCCTTGGGAATCAAGACCAGCATCGCTCGACGCCAAGAAAGGGGCATTATACCTGTATCACATGCTTCCTGAGCTACGCTTAGGTAATCAGGTCCAACCAAGTCCCATACTTTTGTATAGAATTCACATGATAAGCCATCCATGCCAGGGGCTTTATCTCTTGATAGGCTGTGCAGGGCGGTTTTCAATTCTTCCAGAGATAATGGAGTCTCCAGCTGCTCCCGGTCTTCTACAGAGGCTTCAGGAAGACTACTCCACAAAGTGCCACCTGCACCTGCATCTGTGCTCTTACCCGAATACAGCTGAGCGTAAAAGGCTCTAATTCGTTTTTGAACACCCTCAGAGCCATTGAGCAAGAGACCATCTTCTGCGAGAACACTCGCTATAGCCCTGAATTGACCTTTGCGTTTTTCCACCCCTTTGAGATAATTCAGGACATATTCATCCTCAGAAATAAACTGCAAACGAGAGCGCACATATGCCCCTCGTGCCTTCACACGACTACATGCTTTAAGGGTGCTCTTTTTTTCTTGGTATGCCTGCAGTTCAGTAGAGGTAAGTGTGGCCAGGTGCTTCTCAAGGTGCAGCAGTTCCTCTTCCAGTCTTTTGATCCCTAACCCGTGTTTTGCTCGATCCATACGAGTATTCCTGACACAGCAATTTCAATCGTACCTTGCCTACATCCCACCAGAATCCAAGTGAGCAAAAATCTCCTTTTTTATTCCTCCAGGCTTGCCAAAAATTCAAAAAGATTGACAAAAAGGCTTCATCCTGACTTAAAGCATTGTTCAGGTGCCACAAGCCAGGGCCTCGCCTTGTTTCCGCCAGGGAAAACTTAATCCAGGCCAAGTTGTGATCTGTGAAATGGGCAACTTTTATGCCGGAGTCACTGACACTCTTACACCAACGGTGAGACACGTAAATTCTATCGAGCCGGGATTGTGATATATGACCACCTCTGATACTCGTATACGTGAATGTTCTGTCTGTGGGGTGTTGTATGTGCCAAGTATCCCTCAAGTTTAACAGTGTTATGGTTTGTTGTAATATTCTTACAGAGGGATTATGCGGCTCCTGACCTATTCGATCAAGGGAGGGGTTTAGAGTGCAATTAAAGTCTCCTCCAAGAATTACACACTCTTCACCAGGCAAGGTGAGCATGAATCTCTGCAACCGGTTGAAGAAAATCCCCCTTGCAACTCCTACACAAGGTGCATAAATGTTGACGAAATTGACAACAAATTCTTCAAACTTTGCTTTTATATGTAGCAACCGCCCCACACTGGCTTCCTTTACGACAAGTATTTCAGGTTTCCTCTTTGGTGAAAAGAGGGTAGCGACTCCACAAGATGTGTCCGTTAGGTGACTGAAAAAGGCCAAGCCTTCCCATTGGTTTTCCCATCGGGATGCAGCCTCTGGGGTCGTGTGGGTTTCCTGCAAAAAGGTTACTTCAAGTTTTTCCTTCACACAGAATGACAATACCTGGTGCACACGGAATGCATCCTTACAGCCATTGACATTCAATGATCCTATTCGTAAGTTTGATGTCATTGTTGTATTGAGAGTTTTGTTTCTGTGAAATTCATCCTCCTAAACGAATTTATATTCAGGCCCGTAACTCAACAACTTTGCTAGAAACTTCCTGACTCGGGCTTGTCGGCCGAGCCTGAAGTCCTTGTTTTATGTCCCTCTCTCCTTAGTGCATACAAGGAATGCACTAGCAAGTCATAATCTTTCCACCGTTTCAGCGCATTTTCCACTTTCTTCCTGCTATGCAAGCTTTGTTCCAGGAACTCGAGTATCTCCTGGCTGGGAATGCAGGAATGGCGCCCTGCCGGTAGGTCTGTCTCTAAACCAGTCAGTGACCCTTGATAGTCTTCCCCATCACCAATACTTTCCTCATCATCGCTGTCTGGAGGTTCAAGATCCTTCTCCTTTGGACTTGTACAATGTGTCAAGTCTTCTGCCATGTCGTCTCTCAAGGCTGACTTGGCATAATCTTCTGGCGCAGAGGAACGCTCCTTTCGCTCTGATGCGGCGGACGTTGCTACACCTGTGGGAATGGATGCCTCCTCCTCAGTTGGTATAGGAGATCCAACCTTTTGGGGTCGTAAAATAGAGATGTGCTCAACTATTCCCCTTTCTGCGCCAACAGTGAGTGAAGTGACATCACCTGAGATGTCGGTCAGTGCCAGCAACTTTATTGATGCTTGTGTGTCTGGTTCCTTCTCTCTGTCTGTCCCTCCGATGAATGCTACTTCAGAATCCTTTGAAACTTCGGTGTTAATCCTTCGGTTCAGAACTGCTCTTGTAGACGTTTCAATCCCTGGTTTATTTTGAAGCTTCGTTGCAGTTGTAATTATTGGATGCATTTTCTCAGGAGCCAACATCACAGTATCGTTTGGCCCTGTCAAGTCAGATACCTCTAGGTTGTTTGTCTTTTCCGTGCTGGGTTTACTACCTGACGGTCTCCCTTCCTGTTCATTCTTCAAACTGTCTTTGGGTGGATCTGAGAGAGAAGACTCTCCATATCCTGTCGTTTGATGAATAGTTTCCTCTTCTTCTTCTTCTTCCATTTCTTCAGATTGGGTTACCACTCTTTTCTCCTTCAGAATACTAGGCGTTACAAATCCCTTTGACACATTACTTCCCGTGTCATCCTCAATTGTACCAGGGTGTTCCGTGGTCCCATCCTCTGCGGGTTCTGATTTCCTCTTCTGTGCTCTCTTTGCCTTCCCTGCTCCCACTGCCTGCCATTGATTTATGGCATCAGAAGAGTTGGGATGAGAAGCTGGTATAGAACTTTCTTGAGGGTCCACTGCCCTCGAGCACAAAGGAGCAACCGCCTCTCTTAGGTTACCTACAGTGACGCTGGGATCCTCTCGAGGCTGATCTGGACGTTGAGGAGCTGCAACCTCTTTAATGATGGTGGGGCAGTCTGCTCTCCTGTGATCCTTCGCTTTGCATACAAAACAACGGGGTTCGTTTGTCATATAAAACACCCTGTAATTCTTCCCGTCAAAAGGAATAACAAACGACCCCTCACATTCAGCATCCTTTCCCAATTCAATGGATACTTGTCTTTTAAAAGACCAGACATGTTGTAGGGAGGGCTCATGACAGCCCAAAGACACAGGCTTGATGGGTGATCTCAACACTCCCAGTCGTTCCAGGAAAGGCACCACGACATTGTCCGGCACGTAAGGGGGTATATTAGATATAATTATCCTTGTACCAAGACTTGAGAGCGGCTCGACTTGTACAAAGAGTCCTCCCACACTAATCCCTTTCTCAATGGCTTTGTTTGCTGCAGCCTCTGAGTTAAGAAAGAACACAGCTTGTCCATACATTTTCGAGGCTGCAACTATCGTTGCTGGATCAACCACACTAGCGAGTGCGTTCACATAGGCCTCTATTTGGGTGATTTGTCCCAACTCGCATTTCACCCCGTGCTTCCTTGTTAACGCCTTAAACGGGTGGGCATGGCGGTTCCCACCTGCACCAGAGGTAGTAGCGGCCATTTTTTCCCACGTACCATCCAGAGGCATGATTACTATTAACGGTATATTTCCCGTCAAATGAAAATGGAAAAAAAAATACCAATGAGCTCGTTCGCGAGCTTTTGCTTATTTCAGCACGTCCGGACCGGTATGCTAAAGATTAACTCAAAAGGATAATCAAACGGGCGTTGAGCAAATAACTTATCGGCTTAATCGCCAAAACTATGCAAATTTAGCACAGAAAGTCAAGGGTGATTAAGCAAAAACAAGGCAGTCAAACAGTTTGTGATACGCCGCAAATCGGGCGCGGCAAAACTAGTCCCACACGGGTGCGGCCGCACGCCGCGGCTAGGCCCAAACACAAAAGGACTAATAACTCAAACGGGACGTCAAAGTAAAGTAACAAAATGAACCAACTCGGTTCAAATAACCCAAATAAACCAAAAATACAAACGAAAACGGAAGAGGGTGAGATGGAAATGTCGAAAATAGCACGGCTCGAGGAGCAGCAAAATGGCGTGGCGTGGCGTAGTAGTAGTAGTAGTAGTAGTAATAATAGTAGTAATAGTAGTAATAGTAGTAATAGTAGTAGTAGTAGTAGTAGTAGTAGTGGTAGTAGTAGTAGTAGTAGTAGTAGTAGTAATAGTAGTAGTAGTAGTAGTAGTAGTAATAATAGTAGTAATAGTAGTAATAGTAGTAGTAGTAGTAGTAGTAGTAGAAGTAGTAGTAGTAGTAGTAATAATAGTAGTAATGGTAGTAGTAGTAGTAGTAGTAGTAGTAGTAGTAGTAGTAGTAGTAATAATAATAGTAGTAATAGTAGTAGTAGTAATAATAATAATAGTAGTAGTAGTAATAGTAGTAATAGTAGTAGTAATAATAGTAGTAATAGTAGTAGTAGTAGTAGTAGTAGTAGTAGTAGTAGTAGTAGTAGTAATAGTAGTAGTAGTAGTAGTAGTAGTAGTAGTAGTAGTAGTAGTAATAATAATAATAGTAGTAATAGTAGTAGTAGTAGTAGTAGTAGTAGTAGTAATAATAGTAGTAATAGTAGTAGTAGTAGTAATAGTAGTAGTAGTAGTAGTAGTAGTAGTAGTAGTAGTAGTAGTAGTAGTAGTAGTAAATGAAAAGGTGAAAATCCTTTTCAAAATCGAAAAAAATCAGGATGATGAAAAGAGATAGATTAACCGTCTAGTCGGGATTGCAAGATATGGCCACCCCTGATGCTTGTGTATGTAAACCACCTGTCTGTGGGGTGCTGTACACGCCAAATGTCTCTTAGGTTTTGCTGAATTATTGTTTCTTGTAAAGCTTTAGCAGAAGGACCATGCGGCTCTTGACCCTCACGTTCGAGTGAGGGATTGAGAGTGCAGTTAAAGTCACCTCTAATAATTACGAATTCTTCGTCAGGTAAGGTAAGCATAAATCTCCGCACTCTCCCAGCTCCAACACATGGCGCATAAACGTTTACAAGGTTAATAACAACATCCTCAAACCGTATTTTCACACGTAACAAACGGCCTAAACTGACCTCATTTATCACAAGTGTATCGGCCTTTAAGGATGATGAAAAGAGGTTAGCCACCCCACAGGACGTATCTGTTAAGTGACTAAAATACGCCGATCCTTGCCATTAATTTCTCCATCTGAAAGCATCAACCTGAGTTGTGTGGGTCTCTTGTAGAAACACCATCCAAGTTTCTCCTTCAAACAGAGGGACATTACTTGATGCACCCAAAATGCATCTTTACATCCTTTGACGTTCAATGATCCAAGACGAAAACCTATTGCGGTCATTTTGTAAATCAAAATTCTTTGCTTTCACAAAGTAGGAAAACCCAACCGAAGTCGGTTCATTCTTAGACCCATAGATCAACAGGTGTGAAAGAAACTTCCTGACTCGGACTTGTTCAGCTGAGCCTGAAGCCTTACTTTTGTGTCCTTCTCTTCTCAGTACATCTAGAGAATGCAGGAGTAAATTGAAGTCTTTCCACGTGTTTAAGGCAGTTTCCACTTTCTTCCTGCTATGTAAACTTTTTTCAAGGAACTCTAAAATTTCATTGCCAGGAATGCAAGAAAGATGCGCTGAAGGCAGTTCCGAATCAAAGGTCATCATCGCTCCTTGATCTTCCCAGTGCCCAATGCTCTCCTCGCCGTCACTGTCTGGGATCTCATGGTCTCTCCCCTTTGCTTTGTTTTCTCTGGGTGCCTCACCTTCTACCTCATCGTTACTTAAAACAGGCTTGGCAGAGGCTTCTGGCAACACAGATGATACTTCCTCCGGTATTACTGGTGCAGTTATTGCTGCCCCACTAGACAAAGCTGTAGGAATTGAGGATGCTACTTCCAAGGGAACGAGGAGTTCATCCATTTGAGGTGTTTTCCGTGAAGCGTGCCTGTCGACTTCCCTCTCTGTGCATCTTGTGGTTACAGAGGAAGTACTCAACACCTCAATCTGTACAAGCACGACCTCAGCTGCTTGTATGATTGGTTCTTTTAGTAAACTTTCTTCAACAGAAATGGACTCCACAGCTTCATTTGAGCATTCGGAGGTGCTTTTTTCTTTGAGGAACTTCCACTGTGGATGTAGCTTCATTTGGCTTATTGCGAAGCTTCTTTGCAGCTGTTGTTGGGGCAGCGGGATGTACCATCTTCACAACAAACCTCTCAGTCTCCTTTAACTCTGCCAAATCAGGAGATGTCACCGGGTCGGTCGTCATTACCGCACTGGGTTTAGTTATAGATATTTTGCTTCTCTGTTCGCTCTTTTCCAGGTCACTAGCTGCACTTGACAGCCGATCACATTCATGATCTGGTACTTGAGGATGAGTACCTATTTCTTCTTCCATTTGTTCAGGTTGAGTAACTAACTATATTTTTCAGAGCACCTGACTTTGTAGATAGTTTTGCCATGTCCTTATCAGTTGCATCTCCAGAAGTATCAACATGGTCACCATTCCCCTCAGCTTCTGGCTCCGATTTTCTCTTCTGTGCTCTTTTCCCTTTCCCTAACTTTACCATTTGCCATTGGTCTATGTCTGAGGGTAAGCCAGGGCGAGGACACGGCACAGAAACCTCTGAAGTACTACTTTCCTCTTCCTCCGACTCTTCTGGACATCGAGGAGCAGGTACCTCTTTACTGATACCTGGAGTGATGCTCTCATTTCCCTTTTGCTGTTCAAGGCTCTGAGGAGCAGACACTTTCTTTGAGACAGTGGGACAGTCTGCTCTCAAGTGATCCTTTGCCTTACAAATTTGACAACAAGGCTCATTAGTCATATAAAAGACATTATAATTCTTGCCTTCAAACGGAATGACAAAGGATCCCTCCAACTCCATGTCATTATACAGTTCAATGGAAACTTGTCTTTTAAAAGACAAGATATGACATAGTGCAGGCTCACGACATCCGAGAGGCACAGGCCTAATGTGTGATCTTAGCACCCCCAATCGCTCCACAAATGGCACAGCCACATGATCAGCAATAAAGGGAGGCATGTTAGAGAGTATGATTGGTGCTCCAAGGCTCGAAAGTGGTTCTACTTGGACAAACAACCATCCTACAACAATGCCTTTCCCTATCACCTTATTCGCTGCAGCCTTGGATTTAAGGAAGAGCACAGCTCTTCCATACATTTTAGAGGCTGCAACTATTACTGATGAACCAACCACAATGGACATTGCGCTCACATACGCTTCCATTTGGGTAGTTTGTCCCAACTCGCATCTCACGCCATGTTTTCTTGTCAAAGACTGAAACGGGTGTGCTTTTTTCCCCACACCTGCACCAGAAGTAGTCGCAGCGACATCAGCCCATTCAGTATGCATTGACATGATTCAAAAATAATTAATTGTCTCTCTTAGAACCAAAGTAACAAAAACACGTTATTAATCAAATAACTAATTGATGATTAAACCAAAGAACAAAAGGAATGCTAAGTACGATAACGCCACAATAAGGCGTAACTGGTCCCACACGGGCGTGGACCGCCGCGGCTAGGCCTGAATACCAAAGGACTAATTAAATCAAATGCAATGTCAAAATAAAGTAAGAAAATGAACCAACTCGGTTCAGATAGCCAAAACAAAACAAAAATACAAACGAAAAAGGGGGAGGATGAGGAGGAAATGTCGAAAAGTAGCACAGCTCGAGGACCAGCAAAATGGCGTGGCGTAGCGTGACGTAGTATTAGCAATAGTAGACCTGGCAATAGTAGTAGTTGGAGTAATTGTAGTAGCAGTAATAGTAGTCGTGGTAATAGCAGTAGTAACATTAGTCGTAGTAATAGTAGTAGTCATAGTAATTGTTGTAGTAGTAGTCGTAATATAAGTGTTAGTAATAGTCGTAGTAGTATTAGTAGTACCGGTAGTCGTAGTAATTGAGGTAGAAGGAGTGGTAATAATAGTCATAGTAGTAATAGTAGCAGTAGTCATAGTAGTTGTAGTATTTGTAGTAATAGTTGTAGTAGTAATAATAGCAGACGTAAAAGTTGTAATATTAGCTTCTCTTGTCTGGCCTTTGCATTAATTGGTCAATCCATTATGACATCATCAATGATCTAATAGATTATGTAAAGGTCACATTGTGACTTCCTGTATTATTAGTGACATATGTGTGGTGTGACACACAGAATACAAGCGATGGTGTCTGGATCTCCAAAGCTGCATTGTGGCAAGTTGGGCATGTTCAAAAGGCAAGCTTACACTCTTCTGTGTATCGGTTGTTGCTCAAGGGGATATCGATTGTATTATCTGGTCTCATCGATATTTCGCCTTCGGTGCTTTTCCTCCGACACGATTGATGTAATTTATCAGATACCCTACAGGAAGAAGGTTACACCAGACTGGTATGAACAGCAGTTATGATCCCGCAAACTTTGATGGTGTCATCGACCGAGTTGCAAAGGAGGTGTGAGAAAAGAGATGAAGAGAGAGGATGTTTAGGATGAGAAAACAGTTAAGGAGGAAAACACCATGACCATTCCATTGCCACATGAACAAGGCCCTCGCTGCCCCCACGTTCTGCTCCAAATCTCTTGCTGCAAATCTCCTGCCATTTTGCGCAAATAATGGCATGAAGCACCCACCACTCTCTCCAATCAAAGTTCAAATTCCTCTGCAGACGATGGGTGGTACAAAACATCTTGCTTCATTCCACTTGGACAAATTCACAGCTTAGATAAGGCACTCCACGAGGGCCCTAATGAATATGCATGCACCGGTCATAAAATTTGCCACAAGATATTCCGTAAAGGTCAAGAGGTTTTTGTCGCATATTTTGCTTGGGGGTTAGTAAGACCCACTGCACACTGCAGGGGCGAAATTATTCTGCCATTCAGGGATGCTTTCTGACCATTAATCACATTTTGCTCTTTTTTGCTATACTCCACTTATTTCCCCTTGTTCTCTGCAGTGATGATGACTTCTTAACCGAGATGCTGAAGAGTTCCAAGCTGTATCGTAAAAAGAAGTAGGCTTACATATTATGCAGGTCTTACAGACCAGGACTGACTGAGACTCGAGTTGTGACAAGCTGACATATTTCTTCCCCATATATATATATAATAACCACCTTTAGAGGCCATTTTTCCCCGCAAAGCAGGGATTGGCCTTTTTCGGGAACCGTGGTTGTTGTTGTTTTTTGGTCCCCTTTTTGAAGCAATGTTTTACGGCCAGATGCCCTTCCTGACGCCAACCCTTTTTGCCGCCTTTTAATGACAAACAGGGAATTACCAGTGAACTGGTACTCAATTAGCCAACCTCGGAAGGATGACAGGCTGAGTCAACCCCCCTGGCGTTAATTCAGCGATCGACCGGGATTCGAACCCAGGATCCTAGGACCCTAAGTTGGCACCCTAGCCGCTCGCCCAACACCAGGGCTTATTTCCCAGATTTCCCAAATGAGTGTGAATTAGAGATTTAGTGTCAAAATTGCCAATTTTCACGAATTTTTTGGAACTATGCAAATGCTATCGGGTTCCATGCCCTTTATAGCTTGATCAATAAATTGGCGCTGCACCTTCCGATATAATACTACTCCTTATGAACGATCATAGTAGTTGATTAAACAGGGATGCATTCAATCAACATTTAAAGGATGTTACAAACGGTACGCATTCTACAATACTCGAGAAAAGCTGGATGGTTGTAGGTTCATAGATTATAAGCTAATTAAATGATTCACCCAAGTGTCTCCATCATCAGCTGGGCTCCATTCGCAATGGGGACTGATCTCGACTTGATATCTTGTATGTTTTGAACGGTTCACTCCAGGCAGGAGCTCCTGCACCATGCTGACGAGGGCTAACAAGCCCGACACATGTATCTGGGGATGTTCCCTCTCCGGGGTGGACTGGTCTGTAAAATTGAAAATTAAATTATCTTCCTGCTATTGGCTGCAGTACAATCCTATGGAGAGGTAGAGGGCTGTTAAGATCATCTCTAATAGGTGGAGCCCCTATGCAACTGTTTTGTCAGAACAGCCTTTTTAAAATTGCTCCTGGATGCTCCCAGAACTGTTTTGTGTACCACAGAAGGGTTAACATGTGGCAGGCATTTCCTGTTGGTCAGGATGCATGCAGCAATAGCTGGTGTGGCACTTCCTTCCTGATACCCACCACATTAATGGGGTCTGACACACACACACACACACACACACACTTAGGATAATCCAAAAATAAAAAAACAAATACAAAATTGGAAATGAAGACCAAGAGGTAATGGCTGCTGAAATCAAACTCAAAATAGAGATAAAATTCACAAGAAAGATAAAAAAAAACTATGACAAAGTCAACAAAAGGAGAAGACAGGTAGTCCCACTTTGGGACTACCTGTCTCTCTGCTCACCTTCACTCTTTCATTCCTCTTTTCTCCCGCCTCTGGAACAAACTCCCCCACTCCCTTCAATCCCACTCCTCCCTCCAGGTCTTTAAAACAGCTGTTCACCACCATCCCTTATCTTCCCCAATCCAAAACCTTGATCTGTTCTACCCCCACTAATTTCACCCCAAATCCTCTTTTTTGAAATACCAACTTCTTTCTTAGAAGTCCTTGGTGTCCTTGTGTTTATACTTCTCCCCCCCCCCCCCTTCCCATTCCGCCTCCCCCCAAGCCCTCTCCCTCCCACACATTCCCGATGTCCCTCACAAATGTTGTGTTTATGTGCTTCCCCTTCTCTCCCCATTTTGTCTACCGCTCCCCTTTTTATACACTTTGTTTGTTTGTTTGTTTGATTTGTTTGCGTGATAAATGTTAGCTCTTTCACGAGCCTCGATTATGTATACAAAAAAGAAAAAGAAAAAAAGACAACTGCATGTTTGAAAATAACCCTAAAAGACTACCCTGAACAAGAGAAACAAAAGCAAAACGTATGAAATCCCCCCAAGAAAGATAAACTCGAACATTTCTGCAAAGGAATCTATGAGGACCCAAAAGAACAACAAGGAGGTGGATTGGATCCAAAACTTGGAATAAAAAAACAACATTTAAAGGAAATGCCTCCAGTGATATTTAAGGAAGAAAAAAAAATAAAACAACTAGCAAAAATGCCAAACTTTAATAGCCCAGACAGATGGAATTCCAAACTTCTGGTTAAAGGAACATGATACTCGCCACAATCACTAGACTCGAGCATTCAACAAACTCATCAAGGAGGATTCAAGGATTTCTTTTCAAGGATTTTTTTTCAGGAGAGGTGACCCTTGATGAGTGGCTCACAGTAGGTAATGCCTTCCTCATCCCAAAGTCTGAAGAACCCCAATTACCTCACAAGTATAGAGCAATAACCTGTCTGCCAACATTGTACAAACTCCTGACATTACAGAAATGATATACCATCAACTAACACAAGAAGGAGGCCTGGGAGGCAGCACAGAAGGGATGTAAAAGTGGATGCTATGGAACGATAATCCACCCCTTACTGAACAAGGCCATACTCGAAAATTGCAACACAAGAAGAACAAAATTATCCACAGCATGGATAGACTACAAAAGCTTTTGATAGTGTCCACATTCATGGATGATACAATACATGCAACTGTACAAGATCAACCCCCAAATAATCAAACTGTTAGAGAAAGCAATGGAGCTTTGGAATACCATGTTGATATTATAGCATTCGGAAGGAAAGATCAAAACACCAGGAGTGAAGATACATCGAGGAATCTTCCAGAGAGACAGCTGTTCACCCTCCTGTTTTTGCCTGGACCTGGACCCACTGAGCAACCTCATTAATGAGCAAGGACACGGATACACCCTGATATCAAATAAGAGAATGTCCAAAGAGACAAAAATGGTGACACATCAACTTCACATAGACGATTTAAAAGTCTTTGTACTAAACAACAGAAAACTTCTGAACAACTCAAATGAGTGAAACAGTACTCCGATGATATTCAAATGGAATTTGGCCTGGATAAGTGTGCCAAGTGCACATTCATACAAGGTAGACCAACAAAAACAAGAAACAAAAAAATTGACACAAATACAACAATATACAAGCTAGACAATGAAGCATCGTACAAATACCTCGGAGTAGAAGAGGACCACCAAATATGTCACAAACAAATGCGCAAAACAATTACCAGAGAATACCTGTGCAGAATGAGGCTGTTACTGAAAAATACCTCTCTCCAAGAAACAAAAACAAAGCCATAACCCAGCTTGCAATACCAGTATTCCAGTGCAGCTGCGGAATAATAAACTGGCCACAGACATCAAGAAACTGGATATCAAAACAAGGAAACTCCTCACCATCCACAAAATGTTTTACCAAAATCGAGGCATCCAGAGAATGTACCTGCCAAGACAAGAAGGTAGCGGCCTGATGGAACTCAACCAAATGCACAGAATGATGATTGTAGGATTGGCTGAATACGTAAAAAGTGCAACAGAATACTGAACCCAATTTTTAAGCAAACACACAGACAGCAAACTAGAGAAGGTATTTCTAACCCACCTAGCAAAAATTTCCACAGATAGGTGTGAATGGAAGATGTCACACAAGAAAACCGAAACAACAATGAATACAGCCCCAACAATTGCAAAAAAGAAGAAAGAAAAATAGAAAACGAAACATCAACAGCTATACACTGACAACTGGGAAAATGATAAGAGCAGGAAGGTATAAAAAAAAGTGTTGGACAGATTGGGAGGAGACAAAGAAAACTCTTTGGAATGGCTAAGAGGTCAGCTCAACTGGGATGGAGAACGAATCATTATGAATGCCCAAGACCAAGGACATAAGATGCAACATCCTATCAAGATGTAAAAAAAAACTCATGTCAGAGCAGCTGTACACCCCAAGGCACAACAAGGTATGTCGAGTAATTCACTGGCACATTTGCAAAAGTCTCAATATCCCAGTTCCAGAAAACTTGTGGAAACATGAACCAAAAGTAATAATTGAAAACAAGGAAGTTATGCTCATGTATGACCTAATGATCCCATCAAGCATGAGCATAGAAAACAAGGCATTGTGAATGGATATAGCAATGAGGTACGAAAAATAAAAGAAGGCATTGCTAATTGAGGTGTCATTATCTAGAGATTTTGGCCTAAACAATACAGAAATCAAGAAAAAGACCAAGTACCAAGATGTCAAAAATGAAGTGAAAATATCCTGAAAGCTGAAGAGTGCAGAAATTGTACCAGTGATTATTGGAGCAACGGGAATGATAAAAAGGAACCTTACAGAGATCTTAAAATCCATCCCTGGGACTATTACGACAAGCGAACTGCATTTGGAAGCCGTCCGAGGCTCGGTGACGACCTACAAAGAGCCCTCGGAAGAAAACTTTGAGAAAAACGTGCCATCTCGCGTGCGCAAGAGAATACAGTAGAAAAGGTAGCATTGTATAGAAATAGCATGGATCGTGTGATGTGTAGGAGCATTTTGATGTAATAAGCAGGGAAAATGTAGCGTAAGGTTGATTTGATGTGCATCATATGGGGGATGATGCCGTGCTAATTAGAATAGGATTTATAGTCAGAGCCCTTAGGGATATTTTGGTTCAAATTCTTCCAAAAGCATCAAATTTGGCGCAGATGTTGCCCATGCCATACTCTTTCGATTTTTTGACGGGCGCCAAGGGCGGTATGATCCGGGGACCATACCGGTCCATCCCACCATGTTACCTGACCTATGATGTCATAATTAGGATATGCATCCAATCACATGGCGTACTATAAGTGGTCAAAGTTCAAAATGAATCGATCGAAAAATGAAGGCAGGTATCCATTTTTAAGGTTTTCATAAAATCCAATATGGCCGCCAGGTCACATGACCTATGACGTCATATTTATGACAGGTATACAATCATGTATACATGAACCCGGATCATGATCACGCAAAATTAAACACAAGGATATGGCATACAGTTCATAAAACATCAAAATCCGTACCTTTGTAATTAGACTGATGAACTGCATATGCCTGAAAATTAGGAAATAGACATGTAAATATTTCCTCTAATTGTCAAAAATAAAGTCAGAGTTCGATTACCCAACCCAGAAACATAAAATGGTGAACCTCGCGTAAATCTTGACAAAAAACTCAAAAACCGACATGTTTGACTCAAAAATGACCTTTAAGATGACCTTGAGGGTTGACCTTGACCTCGAATCATCAACATAACATCATAATTGGATTCCTCGACCTCGAAAACCCCTGAAAAGTGGTATCATACATGATTCCAACCCTTTTGGTTATTTAACTGATTTTCCTCTAATCCGGGTGGTGACCATTTAGTATTTCGCCAATGTGGGGCCCCCGGGGGGGGGGGGCGCCCGTCTTGGCGCCCGTCAAAAATCGAAAGAGTATGGCATGGGCAACATCTGGGCCAAATTTGGTGCTTTTGGAAGAATTTGAACCAAACGGCCCCAAAATATCCCTAAGGGCCCTGACTAAAACCACCTTTAGAGGCCATTTTTCCCCGCAAGCGGGGGTTGGCCTTTTTCGGGAACTGTGGTTGTTGTTGTTTTTCGGTCCCCTTTTTGAAGCAATGTTTTACGGCCGGATGCCCTTCCTGACGCCAACCCTTTTTGCCGCCTTTAACGACAAGCAGGGAATTACCAGTGAACTGGTACTCAAATTTGCCGACCTCGGAAGGATGACAGGCTGAGTCAACCCCCCTGGCGTTAATTCAGCGATTGACCGGGATTCGAACCCAGGATCCTAGGATCCTAAGCCGGCACCCTAGCCGCTAGCCCAACACCAGGGCACCAGGGCCCTGACTATTAAGGTTAATTTCCCCTGTACATGAAACCCTCCATGGTCATCCCTAAAATTATAGCATTCACCGGCCAAACAAAACAGCACCCGGCCAAGTGATTCACGCTCCATGGACCCACAAAGTAAGGACCTACCCAGGAGAGGCGGAACTGCCATGGTTCGGTGGGCGAGGGAATGGGGCCGGCAGGCCACGCCCCTCGAATGACATGGGCGGAGCACACGACGAGCTCAAAGAAGCAGCTTCGCGATTGGTTCTGACCGAAAGAGAAACTTTGCGATTGGTTCGGTCAGCAAGAGCCGCAGCGGCAGCAAGAAGCTTCATGATTGGCTCTCGCCGGAGAAGAGGAAGCGAGTAGTTCTTGTCAAAGGAGGACATTTTACTTTTGTTGCTGATGGCGGAGGCGAGCATTGAAGGGCAGAGGAGGCTCATTGACTCGGCAGTGCTGCAACAGGATGTGCTTTCCTTTATCGAAAAGGAGGATTCCATTTATTTCCCACACCAAGGTGTTTGGAGCTTGGAGTAACCGAGAGGATAGGGGGCCGTCTGCGCAACTCACCTCACACCCATGGCTTCTTCCGCATGTTATGTGGTGTCGCGGCCATCTTTGCCGGGTTCCCGCCTGCGTGGCTTTGAGCTTCGACAGCCGCCAGGGCGCCAACCTCCCAAAGGGACCCAATGGGGTGAGATAAGTGAAAAAGGGGATATTTTAATTTTATTACTTTCCCCTGTATGCGTGGTTTGTGTCCATGTGAGAGGATCCCCGAAGTAGTATTTAATTACCTCAGCATTTATTTTCGTCCGTACCTCATTTTATTATCAATCAATATTGTTGCATTTTTTTTGTCGCATTGTGTTTGGGTTTCGGAATAAACCCACGTGTTTTGTGAGAATAAGCCTTCGGTGGGGGAGGGAACGGGGCTGGCAGACTTCACAAACTGGTCTTCCCATCTCGCGTGAGCAATAACTGCCATAATCGGGAGGTCGTCTAGGGAGTTAAGGCTGGTTCGGCCCATCCATCCCAGGCTAGCTAGGGACGCGACAATAAGAAAACTTCACAAACTGGTCCATGAATCACGATCTCTTACTGAAACAGAGGTGGATACTCCGAGACGTGGGAGAACTCCGTTCTACCTTCTAAAACCCGCATTTGGAGATAACAACCAATGACACACACACACACGGAAACGAAAACTTTGTGTTCAATGCAAATTCCATGCGTTGAGGGTGCCATTATTCCAGCTGAGTGATATAGATCATTGTTGTGCTGTTGGAGAAAGTTCGAAGCAATAAGTCTTGCATCGCTGGAGATAGATAGCATGGTGGATTAAAATTTGTTTGTACCTTGTGGCAGTCAATATAGCATACATTTTCAGCAATTTTCCAACACGCCTTGCTGATATGTACCCCCAAACTTGAATTGAACCTCCTCCATACTTCATTGTTGGCTTCAAGCAAGGCTCTTTGTAACTTTCACTTTTTCATCGTCTCAGTATTCGATTATATCCAAATAACTGGAACTTTGACTCGTCTATCCAAAGCACCTTTGGACCATTGTCCCATCGTCCCATTTCTGTTCTTGTGGATATTTTAGCTTTTTAGTCTTATTCCCCTTTCTCAACAGAGGTTTTCTTACTGAAACATATCCTCGAAGTTTTGATTTCAAAAGTGACCTTCATACCGTTGGTGGATGGACAATCACACCTGAGCCTTCTGCCAGTTTTGATGTCAATTCAATGCTTGTCTTCGTTCTATTCCTTAAGGAGATTATCTTCAAGTGTTCCTCATCATTGTTGGACAGCCTTTTGGATCTTCCAGTCCTGGGTTTGTTAATTACAGATGATCTTTATCTGTACTTGTTGAATGTGCTTCAGATACCACACCTACAATTGAGTGATGAGAGCTATTTCACTTGATGTTTTTCTTTCTTTATGCAGAAACACCATTCTATGGTGATCTGAAATGTTATCTATTTTGTTCGAGGCTAACAGTTAATCCTGATAGATCTGTATTCTGGAGTATAAAAAGTGAGCATTTCGCTTTATGAGTGTGCAGAGAGGAACACCTGATGTTAATGTTGAAAAACACCTGAAAATGAGTCATCAATTACATTTGGTTGGTAAATGAGATTGATTCGCTACTACAACACTTCATATTAGCTGCTAATGTAGTTTACTTTGACTCGACGATCGAGGTTTTTGTGATCACAGGTTTTTGAAGATTGTTGAATGTGAATTAAAGATTGCTGAATGACAGGCTTGGCCTCTTGAATTCTTTGCACCCAAACAAAGCTGTATTAATAACAGCAAACAATGTTATAACAGTGGAAAAGATCAGAGGAGGCTTTGTTTAAATTGTTGATGTTCATAACATCCATATATTGTCACTTCCGACTGTGTCTAATCCTTTTGCACAGCAGTTTGTGTGTGTGTGTGTGTGTGTGCGTGTGTGTGTACATACAGCACATGACCAAAAGTATGAGGACACCCTTCTAATTAGTGGATTTGGCTGTTTCAGCCACACACACTTTGCTGACACAGGGGAGCTACTCTTTAATCCCTATGCTACTTGTCACTCGAACGTCCTGGTATGTTCACAAGTATACATCTTACCCGACAAAACGCCTAAACACACAGAACTTATTACAAGGTAGATTCCTTACCGCGACAGACGAAGCACGTTACCTACACAGATCTATCTGGCTCTACATATTGCTACCAGACCGACATAACAATATATATATATATATATATAGTATTGTCACGCAACCGTGATTAACACCACAGTTACGGATGGCCGATTGCGACTTTACACTCCCGAGGCGAAAACTCAATGGCGGATTCCAAATCACACAAAGTTAAACGCGCGGAAGGGCAGACACAGCAAGCTCCGCAGCCCTATCTATTAAAATGAAACACCCAGGAAAACTGCGTTCAGATATATACAGAAAATAATATAAGGATTTATTATTTATAAGTAAAGACAGTGAAAAAGCCCGCGCCGGTAATACTAATAACTCGAATAAGCCTAAATTGGGATCCCACACACAACAGATATCAAACACGATACGAAGGAGGTGAATACGAAAATAACACGTCTTTTAGTTCTATGCAAAGTGTATTCGCGGGTACGGCCTTATCTCGTCCTTGTCGTCTTGGTGACCGCCGTCCAACACCCGGCTCCTTTCGTCCCGCGGCACGCCTCACTCCAAGTTCCACGGCCCCGCGGCCCTCTCCGTCCGCCTCCAAGCGCCACCAGGCCTCGTCGGTTCAACGGCCCACCCACACCACGAGCTCCTTTGCTCCAACGGTCCAACGCAGGGCTGCACAAAGCAAACGAACTCCACTTGACTCGACTCGACTCTCTTCGGGAGTGCTGGCAGCCAAGTCCAACTGTTCAGTGCCAACTGCCAACTCCAACGAACTCTCTCTCAAAATGGCGTCCGACCGTCGAATATCTCTCTCGCCGATCACGTCCCATTGGCGCACCCCTCAGCCAATAATAGCCTCCCAACTCGCCGGCTCGCCCAGGTCACGCCCTCTGCGGCATCGCTCCACGCTCCCGTCCCCGACCCCGCGGTCCTTGTGTTATAACACGTGCCAGGCGAGGTTTGTAGGCCTTGGAGGTGTAAACGGTGGCGGCCAATTGTGGCGGTGTTTTTGGCCTGGTTTCCTGTCCATTTGTTCCGAAGTCATTGTCAGGGAAAGGAATTATTTAATGTTGCGCTAAGGACCTAACTAATGTTTATGTGGTTTGCAGTGCCATAATGGACAAAGGTTTGACTACTAGGTGAAACTCACAGGGGCGTTACCCTTAATCCCTCACTATTTAACACTCGAACCTCCAGGTAGATCCACAATCATACATCTTCCCCCGACAAACGCCTAAACATCAAGAACTTATTACATGTAGAGTCCCTGTCACGACAGCCGAATACCTACCTATTCAGATCTACCTAGCTCTAGATGTTGCTCTACCAAATTCATAACACAGCCCCCCCCCCCCCCCCCCTGGAACCGTAGCTCCTGCAAGGTTCACCGCAGGCGCTACCATTCCAGCCTTAACACTTACTGTCACACACTTAATTAACCTATGAAATAAATCAGGAAGGGCTGTGGGAAGTGAGTCGGACTACCTACCTACACTTCCTTAACATGCTGAACCCCTTAACCATCATGCAAGTATGTACATTTTCTTCGTTGTTCCTGTGGAGGGAGGAAACAAACAACACACAACACTAACTTAACCACAAAACTTAACCATCTTTCCAAAACTCAAAACTCTAACCTTTGTACATACCCCGGTCTACAGACCGCGTCCCCCGGTGGATGCCACAAGACACAACCTTACCTGCGGGGCCATCCCCAATGCATCCCCCTAAATTTCCACGGGCCCTGTCCAGATGTTACAGGTGAGTGACACGGCTCGGTGGATTTCGCCCACATTCATGCAACACAGACCCCTTAACCACTCATTCTCATTCCATAGGTCATCAAGGCATTTCAAAAATCAACAAAGCACTTATTTCAATACACCCCCTGCAGGACCATGGCATTGATGTCATTCACGTGTGTGTGCATTCCTCAACTAGGCAGCGGGGAGGTACCGCACAAAAAGATGGTGGGGGCGCATCAGGCTGTGGTGCCCGCAGTCCCAAAACCAAGTCAACCGACTTACAAGTTCATTGCCCCCCCCCCTTTTACCTCTTGGCCCCGTGACAGCCCAACAGCCCCTTTCCGCCGTTACCTCGCCGGTGAGGGTCTCCACACACACCAGGCTCCTTTGCCTCCTGTTTTCGCGCAGCAACACGGGTCACCGGGGGACTTCCTCACCCCGCGGCGCCCAACCAGACCCTCCACCGACGAGCTCCAATTTCCAGTTACCACCGGCTGCCAGGGGTAATTGCCGCAGAGGGGGGCCCGCAGGCATCGCTCCTCAGAGCTTGCTCTGTACCTGCGGACACACACACCTTCCCCACCCCACAAGACCCCAAAACACACTTCCTCCCCCGCTGCCATTCAATTCTCCACACAACTCAGCACAATTCAGTACAATTCTTGGTGTAAAAGGTGTTACAAGGCTTGCCATGGCCTGCCACATGTGAAATCCCCCAGTTCACATTTAAACCATCACACATTTCCAAAAGCACATTTCCAAAAGCACAAGTATCGCCCCTCATTATCTCCAATAATCATCACTCACTCTCCAGGTTCCACTCTCACGACCACATCAAAACACCTAACCACAATACAAAAACATACGCCACCCACAAGACACTGTGGCTCCCACTCCATCCCCTCACCGGCCATGTCATCACTCTCACCCGCCTCCCAACTCCAATTTACATGTCCCCAATTTCCAAAGCAAGTCCTGAAGCCTGGGACAGTACTCCTCAAAACACTCACCTCAAGTGCAGGTAGTTGCAGGTTGGTCAGGTTCAAGAGTGTCATCCACCACACCTAATTTCCCCCTCACCCTTCCAATCCACTCCGGAGCCTCCCGACCCATGTAGGAGCTCAATCTATCCCCGTGAACTATCTGTGGAAGGGTATGCGGGCCCATCTGAATTTTGAACACCACATCAGTCACCTGCCGAAGCACCACCCCAGGCTCTGTTCTTGCCAACCAAATTGTGCAACGTCTCTACCTGCTCCGATGTTAGGCCCTCTTCAGAGCGTGTCATCATGTCCCGCACTCCCTCTGACCAATCACATTTCCCCAAATTTTGCCCTCCTTCCGGCTGTACTGGCAAGCATGTGGATCCACCTCCTCCGGTGACCTCTACTACACTACTGCATTTGGTTACGATGGCTCCGCCCCTTATAGTGCGGGGGCTGTCGGACAAGTTGAGCAGCCTGACTGCCAGCATAGGCCCACGGGTGTCTATGAGGGTGCGACCCACCATTAATTCCTCCGTCCCCTGCGAGGACCACGACTCCACTAGCCCCAGCTGGCCAATGGGTTGAGCACCTGCTGCTAACTCTGCCATCACGACTCTCTCGGACCTGGGAGGCACGGTCACAGTGCGCGGCACCTCCAGCCACGTCCCCTGCACCTCCTCGTCATCCCCCAGTCCCATTAACTGCAGCCTCTCGGTGCCCAACCACATATGACCACGCCCAAGGTCTAATTGGCAGTCATGTTCCACCAGGAAACTCAGTCCCAACAGACACTGATCGCACACCCCCGCCACCCACACAACCACGCTGACCTCCAGGCCACCCAACTCCATCCTCACCACTCCGCGTCCCAATATTGGTGCCGTTGCCCCCGTAGCCAGTTAAAGGCTGTGTCCTTCTACCCTATCAATTTTGTCCCAGCCTCCAACACTCTGGTCTAGCACACCCGGATTGATAATGGTGTCACTGGCTCCAGTGTCCACCACAGCCTCACAAAATTCTCCCTCAATTTTGCATCTAACCCTTAGATTACCTGTGCCAATTTGTCCGCAATTCACTACTTCCACCAAAGGAGGGCGCTTCTCCACACACTTGCCAGCCGAGCATGGCCCCGTATGCTCGGCTCGTTCTAGTTTCCCGCACACTCTACCGCTATTGGCCCAGGCGGAGGTGGTGGTCCTCTGTCTGGCACCTGTGGACCTACTGGGGGCCCCCTCCTTTCTGGACTGCGAAGCCTGTCAGGAGGTGGGGGCCCATATGGTTGCCGACAATTCCTCTGACTGTGCCCTCTTCTCCCACATCTAAAACAAGTCCCCAAGAACGGACCCCTCTGGTAGCCAGGCGGAGCCCCCCTTTCTCCCGGCCCAGCCCGATAAAAATCAGGCCGTCCCGATGGCCAACCTGGACCACCCTGTCGTGACTCGCTCCCTGCAAATTGTCCCCCCATCAAATTTGTCAGCTGGCGGCTGATTCCCCTTAACATTTGCCCGATGTCATCCTCTGGCTTTTCCTGATCCCGCACCTCGGCCTGCCGTACCGTCACAGGTGCCCTCTCCGATGCGCGGTTCGACCTTCTCAAAAAGGTCAGTCTCGCCGCGCATTCCGCTGCCCGGTGCACCGTGGGTGGGTCCTGTAACTCCACCAACGTCCGGACCTCAGGATCAGGGAGAGCCGCCATAAATTTTTCTATCGCCAGCTTGTCCCACGCCTGTGCTGGTAGGTCCCTGTATGCTATCCTCACAGATTGGTATATATCCTGGGCCAGCTCCTGCAACGTCTCATTAGGCTTTTGCCTGCGATGCAGCAGCTGTGCCCTGACCAGGTCGCACCTTGCGCCTGTCCCGTACCTGTTATTCAAGGCCTCACAAATGGCCTTGCTGGTCAATATTCCCTCTGGGACTACGTTTAACACGTCGGCGGCTGACCCCCGCAGTGTCGCCACCAGATTCCCCATGCGCTCCCGCTCTCCCCAACCATTGAGCTGAGACACGCACTCAAATTGTGTCAGGAAAGCCTCGAGGCTCCCTGATCCGTCAAAATGTACGAGGGGGATTGTTTTTCCAGAGACTCTATTCCCCGATTCCTCTCTGTCCAAATCCAGTTGGGGGCCAAAACACCCCCCCAACTGGGTATTCCGTTTCGGAGCCTCTGGTGTCCAAATGTGGCTCGTGGTGAGGGTCTCCTGGGTCACCTTAATCTGGTCCTGAAGATGTTTAACCGACCTACTCACCTCTTCCTTCAGGCTCTCTTGAACCCGGCCAACCTCCTTCTTGATGGTATTGTCCCAGATCTCCAGTCGCTCCTGCATAAAATCACTCACCCTTTCATTATCCATTAGTGGCCCCCACAGGCCTTTCTCAATTAACCCTTGCTCCTGCTCTTTTATGCGGGTTTCCAACCCCCTCACCTCCTCGGCCAATTTGCCCCCCTGTCGGTTGAGCAGTCCCCATTCCTCACTCTGCTGTAGCATTCTGGCATCCACCCGGCCCCGATAGCCTTCCAGGTCCCCATTTGCTTTATCAATTCGACCCTCCAACGCTTCCCCCCTCCGGACAGCCTGGGTCACGCCCTCCTCTATTTTTGACATTAATTCTGTCCGTATCGATTCACTTGCCACCCCTATGGCTTTTTCCATCTCCCCCCCCCCCCCCCCTAGTTTCTACTTTATCCTCCAATTCCCCCAGTCTGCCCGTAATTTGGTTTTGCACACTCCCTTCTATGCCATCAATTCGTTTCCCCAGCTGTTGTGCCATTTCCCCAATTTTTCCTTCCAATTTTTCATTCCTCTCTTTCATTTGTTCATTCATTCGTTCATTCACTTTTCCCTCCAATCCCTCAATTTTGCTGTCCATCCCTTCGATCTGTTCTTTCAAACCCTCCTCTAATCTACCCATTTGCCCCTCCATGTTTTTTGTTTGGGCATTAATTTTGTTCTCCAATTGCTCGTTCTGAGCATTCATTTCCCCTTTCAATCCATTAATTTGGTCACTCATGTCCTTCAGTCCTTCCCTACATTCCTTCCCCTGCGACTCCATTTTATTTTCCATCCCTTCAATTTGTTCCTCCAATCGATCACTCATTCCCCGAATTTCTGCAAGGTTTCGCTCACCCTGTGCGTTCATGTCTCCCATCTGCTTTCCCAATCGCTCACTGTTCTTTTCCATCCCTTCAATTTTTCGAAGCAATTGACCCAACATCTGGTCGGTTGTCGGGGCCGTTCCTACTGCTCCCGACTCCCCGGTGGGGGAGGGGGATAAGTTGGTGCTCGGGACGGGGGAGGTTCCAAGGCTCACCTCGACATCTAATTCCCCTATTTCCGGCTCACTCCCGACGCTGACGGAGGCCTCGCTGCGTACTTCCATCTCATCAATTTCCGACATCCGCTTTCCGGAAGATTGTTTCCCGCGCGCGTATTTATTTTAATAATTCCTGAAACAATTTAAATTTGACGAAGACGCGATATCGCGCTCCGTTTGCCCAATTGATTATTAAATTTCTCCGCCTCGACTATAAAAATCTTGCGTTCGAACGTCGGGCGCAATGCACGCCCGACCGTGTCGATGTCTCGCCGCGGACAAAAAAATTTGTCCGACGGGTTCGAATCCTACACTCCTGACACCACTTGTCACGCAACCGTGATTAACACCACAGTTACGGATGGCCGATTGCGACTTTACACTCCCGAGGCGAAAACTCAATGGCGGATTCCAAATCACACAAAGTTAAACGCGCGGAAGGGCCGACACAGCAAGCTCCGCAGCCCTATCTATTAAAATGAAACACCCAGGAAAACTGCGTTCAGATATATACAGAAAATAATATAAGGATTTATTATTTATAAGTAAAGACAGTGAAAAAGCCCGCGCCGGTAATACTAATAACTTGAATAAGCCTAAATTGGGATCCCACACACAACAGATATCAAACACGATACGAGGGAGGTGAATACGAAAATAACACGTCTTTTAGTTCTATGCAAAGTGTATTCGCGGGTACGGCCTTATCTCGTCCTTGTCGTCTTGGTGACCGCCGTCCAACACCCGGCTCCTTTCGTCCCGCGGCACGCCTCACTCCAAGTTCCACGGCCCCGCGGCCCTCTCCGTCCGCCTCCAAGCGCCACCAGGCCTCGTCGGTTCAACGGCCCACCCACACCACGAGCTCCTTTGCTCCAACGGTCCAACGCAGGGCTGCACAAAGCAAACGAACTCCACTTGACTCGACTCGACTCTCTTCGGGAGTGCTGGCAGCCAAGTCCAACTGTTCAGTGCCAACTGCCAACTCCAACGAACTCTCTCTCAAAATGGCGTCCGACCGTCGAATATCTCTCTCGCCGATCACGTCCCATTGGCGCACCCCTCAGCCAATAATAGCCTCCCAACTCGCCGGCTCGCCCAGGTCACGCCCTCTGCGGCATCGCTCCACGCTCCCGTCCCCGACCCCGCGGTCCTTGTGTTATAACACGTGCCAGGCGAGGTTTGTAGGCCTTGGAGGTGTAAACGGTGGCGGCCAATTGTGGTGGTGTTTTTGGCCTGGTTTCCTGTCCATTTGTTCCGAAGTCATTGTCAGGGAAAGGAATTATTTAATGTTGCGCTAAGGACCTAACTAATGTTTATGTGGTTTGCAGTGCCATAATGGACAAAGGTTTGACTACTAGGTGAAACTCACAGGGGCGTTACCTTTAATCCCTCACTATTTAACACTCGAACCTCCAGGTAGATCCACAATCATACATCTTCCCCCGACAAACGCCTAAACATCAAGAACTTATTACATGTAGAGTCCCTGTCACGACAGCCGAATACCTACCTATTCAGATCTACCTAGCTCTAGATGTTGCTCTACCAAATTCATAACAGTATGTATATATGTATGTATACATAATAGCGAGGTAGAGAAACCCACAGAAGGTTTTGCAGGGCTAGCTCCAAAACTGAGGGAGTAGTTTGGGGATGGATGGACAGACAGACAGACAGACACTCCTGTTTTAGAATGTATATATACAGTATATATACCCGTCAGCAGCAGTACCCGCTCGGAATTTAAATGAACACCCCAGATGGTAAATACAGTTTATTCTTCCAATCTGTGATACAAGCACAATCAGACTAACTGTAATAGTATCCACACAGTGCTTGATTACATGAAGGCACTTAATCAATGCTATTTTGTATGGCAATCTGGTCCAGATCCAGCCAAATGCGGAGTTCCTTTTATTGCAGCTCTGGCATATTACTTGTCAAAGATCGGATTTCCATCAGCTTCCAATCCCTGTTTCTTGACACGTTTGATGGCTTTCATGCCTGGACTCTGTGGTGCCCAGGAAACAAGGTGCAGCCCACTCCGTCTCTTGCAGAGAGAGGTGCTGGTTCTTGCCGCATGGCATATGTGACCCCATCTTCCTGCATTAAACGTGTTCCATAATGCAAAATTAATTGCTGGTATACAATAAATCCTCTTACCATGACACCAGCAAGACATTTTGCAGCATGTAATACATTTACCGCAGGAAGATGGGGCCACAAGCCACACATGGAAAAATATTTAAAAGTATATATTTTCTTGTTATTCTATCAAACTTCTTGCTCCATGTGGATTTGAGGATTTGGTGGATGTTTTTTTTCTGGAGAGACGATGAAAAGTGGGTGATGTGGGACTTGTCTGGGTCGGAGCCCACTCCCTAAACCCCATCCTCCTGGTGTTTAATCCACGCAGGGAATGCAGAGGGAAGTCAAATAATCCTCGAAAGACAAGGGAATGGAATAGACAAAAAAGGCAGAGATTGGTGGTGTTAATGCCAAATTAATTGTACATTTGCTTTGTTGATCAATATTTATGCAAGGCGACATAAAGGGGTTGCCAGGCGATTGTGGCAAAGGAGAGGAAATTGATAGCTAATCTGCACGGAAATCTCCTAATTTCCACTCTTTGCGTTTCATTCGAGCCAATCCTGTCGCAAGGTAATTTGGAATGTCACAGCACGCCAGAAGAGTGTTTTTCTTTCCCTTTAGCCTGTAAACGATCCGCGCCATTCCGTGTGATTAATACTGAACAATACCTTTATTATTCATAAGCGAGTGCGTGCGTGCGCGAGCACGCGTCCAATTGATCGGGAACCGTGCGTCGATTTGTAGGTGCACGGGAAGGTAAAGTTGTGCAGAGACGCGCGGATGCAGGTGCACGGTGATGTGCAGGGGCAGGTGCATGGGGACAGGAAAGTGCAGGTGTGCAGGGAGGTGCAGAAGCAGTTACTACGTGGGTGCAACAGGGTACAGTTGCATAGCAACATGTAAATGCTGCTTTATGGGAATGTGCCGGCGCATAGTGCAAGTGCGCAGAGTTTACTGGGAATTTGAAACGAAAAAGCGGTAACCTCGAGATTCAATTTGTCACAACGTCAGAAATGTGATTTGATAACTGTGATTGTACAAGATAAATACAATACAAGAAATGTGATTTGATTTGATAAATGCATTTGGGTAGTGGATTTATCAAATCTTGTCGCCGGAAACCCAACTACAGCAACAACAATCCAATCACACCTCCACACACGGTGGCACTTCCATACATACAACACGCTTCCGAAACGGCAACACGCATTCTACGTGAGTACAACATCAACATCACCCACAAACCACAAACATCCTTACGAGCACAGCTGACAAAGCCAAAAGACCAGGTGAACAAATTTGACAGAAAGAATGTCATCTACAACATACAATGTGAAGATTGTGAAGCCAATTATGTGTGCCAAACGTCCAAATGCTGAACCACAAGGCTAACTGAACACCAACGTGCTGCAAGACGACAAGAAAGGTTGTCATTGGTTGCGACACACATACACACACACCAACACACATTCTCATGGAATCAGACCACGATCCTTGGCCCAGGATCTTTGAGAGTGAACCGCGAGATTGTCGAGGCCTGGTACTCTGATAAAAACTCCATCAACCGACACATCGACTTACACCCCACATACATAGCACTACACAATCAATTACAACGTCAAAAACGGCAGAGTCATTTGAATGCAGGGAAGCCCTGCGATTGGCAAGGACTTGGACCAATCCATGACGTGAACAGTCCCCAACGGAACTTAACGGTTTCACCACCACACCACACTCAACGCCTCTGAGGAAGAGAACTAGTTTGTGGTATACGTCAGGAG
Source organism: Myxine glutinosa (assembly GCF_964187855.1). Taxonomy (NCBI): domain Eukaryota; kingdom Metazoa; phylum Chordata; class Myxini; order Myxiniformes; family Myxinidae; genus Myxine; species Myxine glutinosa. Next base: position 142,032,332 of record NC_136265.1, on the reverse strand, counting down.
AACGCTATACGTCAGGCTATTAATAAAGAATTTTTAATTATTTTTACTGCTCAGTATACTATCATTTACAATATGAATCCGAAGCTGCAAATCTTTCGACATGTACATACACAGTGTATATATATATATATATATATATATATATATATATATATATATATATATATATATATATATATATATATATATATATATATATATATATATATATGTATATATATATATATATATATATATATATATATATATATATATATATATATATACATACATATATATATACATGTGTGTGTGTACATATATATATATATATATATATGTGTTTGTGTACATATATATATATATATATATATATATATATATATATATATATATATACATGTTATATATTGTCGTGTGACTACCCTTGGTGAACACCGTAGGGTGGCATGGATGACCAAACAAGCTTTAACACTCCGAAATTACGATTTTTCACGAGATAAATTATGATTTTAAAATAATTTAACACTTAAAGCGAGGCGTTTAGTTCAAAAATATAGCAGAGGATACACATGGGGGAAAGTGGGGGAGAATCCCGGAGCGCTTACCTTCATTGATCCTCCGATGTCCGAGACCCTGCAAAAAATCAACTCGAACAACCCAGGTTTAAAATGTACAAAAATAACAGGTTTAATAAAAGAAATGCTGGTACAAAGAAAATGCGCAATAAACTGAATTCCTAAATGGAGCACAAAATAGACTCAAAAACAGACGAAGGATAAAATAACTGGAAAATAAATAGCGTTGTTTGTAGCACTTAGCTCAAATCGGCTGAGGCATCTCATCAGGGGTCGTCAAAATCGTCTCAGGCTCTCCCCGAGCGAGCAATCTGGACGTGGCTCTGGTGTTGGCGGGAAAAAGGCCTCCCTCACCCTCTTTCACTAGGCCATGCTCATTGGTGCGAAACATGCCTTACGCGCAAAGCGAATGGCAGATGTGCAGCCCGCTCTTCCACGCCATGCTCGTCCACCTATCCTCTGCATGGAAAACTGCAGTCCCAGGCCGCGGCTCTTCCTCCGCACAACCACCAGCAAGATGTCCCAACACGGCCGCTCACGATGAAGCCTCCACAATGAGAGAAGGCAAGAGCAAGCAAGAGGAAAGGTAGAGAATATGCCGGCACACAACCGTCCACCACCAGACCCCAAACCGAGAAGGAAAAATTGCACAACCGTTCACTATGACATCCAGAACGAGAAGGAAAATGTCTGCTCCAACTATCTTGTACACTCTGACATCATTCGTGCCTGCTTCACCAATCAGCATGTGCCACCTCTTTGTAGTCCATCTCTGCTCTTATCAGCAAGTCCCATCTTACCTGGGCTTGTGCCATTCAACTCCCCCTGCCCAATCACCGCTCTTCTGGGCGTGGCTCTCGACCTGCCTGTCCTTGTGGTGATGTAGCGGCTGCAGTGCCAGCGGTATTGTTCGATCTTAGTTTCCGATTAGTTTTATTAATCAGTGGTGTTTCATGGACGATTTTGGTTAGTGTCTAGTGCGGTGTCATAAGGAACAAAGGAACAAACTAGAGAGGCTACGACACGCAGGAGATTAATTTACCCATAATCCCTGAGCTAATTAACATACCCCACTCCTCTGATGGGGACGAAGATACACCTTACCCGACGTCCAGGCTAAACAAGTACTTATTACATGGTGGTTCTTCTTCTTCATCATCGCGACATATGGTGCATACTAATTTATGCAAATCTACCTGGTTCTAAGTTATCACTACCCCCTACAAACATAATAATATATATATATATTGTTGCAGTTTTGAGAACCCCTCACTTTGTAAATACTTGTAAATAATATTCCATCATTTAAAAGGTTAAAGGTCGCACCCATAGTTAGTCCATATGCAACACGTAGGCCACCATAGGAACTTTAGTTATTTCCTTATTATGTGTCAGATAAGGCAGTGTTCCCAATAGTTGAATCTGCGTTGCATTAATCAAATAAGATAGGCCCCATTCGCTTCCTTTCCAACCTCTCTCTCCCAATTCTATTACGCGCCTCCGCTTGCCAGCAGCGTTCGCTGCATTGAGCCTTCGCCAACGCCTTAGCGCTCGCTCCAAACGCCATTGAACATGCGGTCTCAGGCCGAGGAAAAAGGGGGTGGGACACAAGAACAAGGCGTGGCCCTGTCAACTCGCCGTCAAGGGCGGAGCCAGTGAGCCTCGCTAACCAACCAGGGCTGAGGTGAGCTCGCTGGCGGGCATGGTTTCAACGTGCGCGCATTGATCTCAAAGCGCATTATATAAGCGCAAGCGCCAAGCCCTCTTACGGACTGCGCAGGGGACCATCGATTGTAACGGACTTCATGCGGGGGACTTCATTCGGCGGCCTCCTTTTGCAAGGACTTGAGGACTGCGTGCAAGAAGAACTGCGTGAGGGTGCCCCTTTGATACGAACTGCCTTGTTGAGATGAACATTAATAGAGAGAGAGAGAGAGAGCGTTGGCACGCTATACGTTTATCCCGTGCGTAGCATCCCGGTCCCCCCGATATATGTAACGTCCGCTCGTGGTCAATGACGACGCGGCGTGCTGCCGGCCTGCTTCCATCACCACCACGGCATGAGTCGGGACAGGGCGAGGAGCCTGACCATCTGCCTGGGCCTTCCTCCCCTACCACTACAATTCCATGTGAGTGTGTATCTGTTTGTCCTGGGGTTATAAGTTAAGACTGTATAGATAAGATTGCCCTGTGTCCTTCTGCTTCTTCTTCCTCCTGTATATTCCTTTCGTTTCCTCTTCTTTGGGTCTTGTAAATAATTAATAAACCCACTCTTTGTTCTTCTTATTTTCTGGGTTTCCTCTTATTTGATCGTTTGCGTCTTTTCCCAATTGAGTACCTGTGGCACGATTTCGGAGCCGCTCAGGATTGGGTTTAGTTTTCTTGTTAACGGCTCGGATCGCGGATCGCTAACGGCTCGGCATTTACCATCCTATCCGCGGTTTGAGCGGGAGTTATTTCCCTGCTTTATGGTCGGGTTAGTAAGTAGGTATTTGGGACTTCATTGACCAATCACCCTAGCTAATTCCGACCGGAAGGAGCGTCATAGCTTCCAGGATTGGGGGACGGCCAGCTTAAAAGACAAGGGGATTAACCCCCCCCTTGATAAGGGGAGAGCCGACCTCCGAATCCGTAACAATATATATGTATATATGTATATGTATATGTATATATGTATATATATATGTATATATATATATATATATATATATATATATATATATATACATATATATATATATTGTTACAGACGCGGTTTTAGATGTTATATTGACCGAGTGGTGGTGTATTTAACCGCGTCCGAACAGTTACTCCCCGATTAGAACCCGATTCCACCCGACGTTGACCAGATCGCCCCACAGATATTCAATCGGGAAACCTCTAAAGCGACCGAAAGAGAAGGAAAAGAGAAAAAGACAGAGTACGGAGGAAGAACAGATTTATTATACACACACAAGCAATGGATGGAAGAAGCAGTAACACAGCGAATCGTTAACTTACACTATTCATTTTTACTTAACCCCAAGACAACGAGTAGGACAGGACGTTCACACTTACACAGGGGATATTGCAGGCAGGTAGGGCTTGAGGTGGATTGCTGGAGAGGGAGGCAAAGTCGGAGGCAGCAGCTCTCAATTCCTCGCGGTTTTTGGCGGGAAAACCCTCCGTCGCGTATCCGCTGCTATAGACGTCACGCGCTGGTTCGGCACACCTGCTCCTCTTCTTGTGGTGGAGCCGTCTCCCTCCTTTCAGCGCGTCTCTCCAAAGCTGGTTTCCTTGCCGAGTACCTCTCCTCTTTGGCTTGGAGCGTTTCGCATCTCACCGCTCCTCTTGGTGCCGCCTCTTTGCTCATCTCCCAGGTCATCTCCCAAGTCATCTGGTAAAGCAGTCCCTTACAGTCGATTTTATCACCTCGGGCGGAATTAAGCCGCCGGCTCCGAGGGCACGCCTACCGGGTCGCTCACCGCGGTGCTGATTGGCTGTTAGGGCTGGCTCACTCCTCCCCTCTTATGACGAGGTGGAGACACGCCTTTCTTCTCCGAGATTAGCACATGGGCAATGGCGGCCTGCGGGATTGAAAACAACTCCCACCCTTTTGAAAGGAACTTTGGAGAGCGGAGATGTTTGGGGAAATTGGAAGGGCCTACGCTTATTTTGTTTGATACAATGCAAAGTCAATCTAGTGGGAAACACATATTTAGCCTACATGGAATAAGGAAATACACTATTTAAAAGATATATCGTGACCTGCGTGTAAGTTTCATGGAATTAACTAGGAGGACGGCTGCGACCATTATTTACATTAACAGGGTGTTACCATACTTTTGTAACGTTCACATTGTAACGTTTCCACATTCGTTACACTGCACCCTCCTTTCTTCAGGCCCGTGCTCGGGCCTACTAAACTTTAACTTAGTGTGACACGTAGGTGTAATTCCCTCTACAATTAACCTGACCCTGAGTGTGACAATCTTAAAACACAAATAAGTATGTCCCCCTATTGCATTGCACCCTATCTAACAGACTCAAGCCCACAGCTAACCGAATTACGGAATTATTCTCAAACTATACATTTACGGTGGGGAGCATTATTTACAATGACGTGATTTCTTATTTACAACGCAACCCAGGACCTGTGTTTTTTTCTTTTTCTTTTTAGGGAACAAGAAAAAAAGAAATTCCTGTTGGGAGGGAGGAGACAGCATGCATTGCATCGATGCACCAGTACCAATACCACCAAAGCACCCAAAAGCACCAAAAACACCACAAGCACCACAAAGCACCAAAAACACCACTCGGTGCGCAGTCACCATGGTTCTTAATAAACACAACAAAACAACTGGTGGTGGTCTTCACTTTCTCTGCTGGGCCGATGTTCTTCCCGACGTCTTCTGGCTTCATGCGGCCTATTTGGACATAATAAAAAGCACAACTTGTGTTCGTTTTTATTTAGGGCCTCAGGGGCCAACTAAGGGTGGTCCACCTGTTTGGCATAGGTGCCACCTTACCGAGGTCCGCAAGCAAGATTCCCTGGCCACTTTGGCCGGTCTCCAACAGAGGTGCCCTGCCCCAGAACCTGGGGTCCATCAAGTGGTACTTGGCCGCAGAACAGCGGTCCATAAAGTGGTACATCAACGCAATGCATGCTGGTTCTGGGAATCTCGGGCGCACAATGGCCACCTCACGCACACTCCCCTCGGCACCCAATGGCACACAGGTCATGTGGGAGACAAAAGAAAGACAATTGAGCGAGGGGTAAGGTCACAAGGGTACACATCAATAAGGCAATGCAAGGCGAAATGCGTACGGAGGGCGAAGTGAGAAAGCTCGTCCCTACCGTACGTCACCCCCCTGTCACCTACCCTACCCTTGCCCTTACCCCATATGTACAAAAATCTACCCATTTACAAATTCGTCACTACTGTCACGTCTTCCCCATATTTCCCCTATACCAAATTCGTCTCCACAATCCCTCTACTTCAAAATTTGCCATCACCAATTCATCATCAATCCTCATAAGGAGGGAGAGATGGAATTACGCACAATGTCACACCCACGTCATGATGCGTCTCACAATCCAAACATTTGCATCATAAAAAATAATCAAAACATGGCATGGTGTGGAGTACCTGTCACCTCAGGTGAGTGGATGCAGATGGTGCGAGGAGATCCTTCATCCTAACTATTTTCTAAATGACTTTAACACACTTTACACTACCCGGGGTCTTTCCCTGCCAATCCATTGGCCAACTTACACTATGGGTTCTAATAACCAATTCCCATTGACCAAACTGTGGTGCTTCTCAATTTGGGGTCTCACTCCCCCGATTCATCTCCCGGTGCCCTCGCACAATTTCTGGGCTGCGACGTGTAACTCTCCCAGCAGGTCTACCCACCTGCACACCTCCACCACTGTAGTTGCCACCCGAGCTTACCTAGCTCCTCACCCTAACCTATCTAACTGAGGCAGGCCCCTCCTGGCTCTGTCACCCCACTCGGTGCCCTCTGGCACTGGGCTACCCGGGTCCGTCCTCCGGATCCTCGGGCCCCATCCACAACAACTACTACCGGCTCCCAGAGCCCACCTGCGGCCTCACCTGGCCGACATCCTCACAGTGGTGGAGTGCCCAACCAACTACACACACTAACAGGCTACACGCCCAGCCATTTCCACAACACTAATGCACCCATCCAAATACCATTCTGTCACCCGCACCACAGATGCCAATATCCAACCACAATTTACCTGTACCCTCTACCTAACACTTACACTACCCGCCCCGGGTATCCGTGATGGGGGTCCACTCTTCCCCCATTCACACCTTCGCACCATCTACTCCACTCCACAATTTCCACCATTCTCACTCCACGACCATCCATTCCAATACTCCATTTATTCCACACTACCATTCTCCATACCTGCTGTTGCACACCTGTGCCCTCACAACTGGTGCCACCTGCACCCTCCTTTCTTCCTGGACCATTTGGTCATCACAATACACAATCACTATCACTCACTCATACACTGCTCCATCCACCTGTTCAGTTGCACACCTGTGCAATCACACCTGTTCAATCACACCTGTTCAATCCTCACACACACGGCATCATCTCAGCTAACTACTCCCCTCTGAAACTTGCGCTTCCCAGTCGTCCCTTTAAACTATTGCGCTCCCACGTCATTATCATCCACACTAATCTACCTGCGTCCCCACTACAGGTATCAGTCACTAACTAATCTTAACGTTACCTAATGTCATCTTCGCTAGATCCCTACAATTATCCAAGCCCTCCCTGGCTCGGTTGTCATAGCCACCCCATAAACTATTGCGCATTTGCCCCCACTTGAGGGATGGTGGATTTGCCATCCCACCACATCGGGGGTCTCTCTATCAATTTTGCTCGTCCAAATTCCAACCAATTCAAAAATTTTCCATTTACTGCCAATTCTACCCACTATTACAAATTTCGTATCAAATCACTACCATTATCACTATCACCCGTCTACTTATTACATCCTCTCGGTGCGCCAATTCACGTCTACAGCCCGGCTTCGTACGGCCGAGCAATGAACGCGGGTCGTTTTGTGCCAGCGGCTGGATGCGTCCCGCATTCGGGGCAGGGACGGGGGCTTACCCGAGCCGAGATCCCACGCACCACCTCGGCGTGGAGCCATCCAATGTCCCGATCTCGACCTGCCGGCACGTCTCAATAGAAAGTGGTCGCCATGACGACCCTTCCTATCGAGCTGCCCGCTCCGCCTAGTGGAGCCCGGACGCGGCCGTTCCAAGCGAGGCACAGCGTGGATCGCGTATGGCGGTTCTTTCGAAACCGCCGTGGTTCGGATCCCCGCTGGTCCTCGCGGCACGCGAAGCTGCCCGACGCGCACCGAGGGCCCGATTCGACTATAAGTCGTTCTAACCTCCAACCTGGTTACCGTCGATGCTTCACCTGGATGCTTACATGCATACGCTACCCCTTTCTTGCTCATACATGCAGCCGTTCCCATGCTCCTCGTACCTTTCCTTACACACCCAGGTACACTCATTCCACTCCCAGCCTTGGTCACACACCTGACCACCGAACACCTTGGCACACATTCGTCGCTCGCACACCTCACCAACACACCTCTTCGCGCCCCTTTCTCGGTCACCTCCTTTGTGACAATCACAGGTGTGCTCTCACCCGCACACCCAACCACGTGCCTCACTACCAATTCCAGCGTGCATTCCCACTCATGCTCTACCATTCCAGGTGTGCATCCTTCTATTCCAGGTGTACATCCTCGCTCACCTGCCACAACCAACTCACGCTCCGTGTCACTCTCACTACTCTCACCTCCACTCTTGACAACGCACTCACCCTTACTCCCGACAGCGCACTCTTTCCTCATGCACCCGTCCGTTACACACCTTTCTCGCGCATCCTCTTGCGCACACTTTTTCGTTACTTCCTCCGTAACACTCACCACACCGCGCTTCCCTGTGCTCCCTCGCACACGCGCTACGACCGACTCACTCCTGACGGCACACTCACTCCTCGGCGTGCACTTTTTCCTCACACACCCCATGGTCGGACATTCTCGCACACCTCTTTTTTCACACACCTGACCTGTCGCACACTTCACCAACGGCCTCTCACGAACACCCGGATCCAAACCAATCCCCAAGCCGACTGAAGCTTTCCTCACATCATATACATTGCCACTCACCTCCGCACCTCGTCTCCGCACCTCCTTTGCCACCTGCAAACTCTTTATTTGGTTAGTGAGCATCACATCATGAGTTGAGCACCGACCTTGCACATATTCCATCACCTCCTCCTGGATTTCTCTTTTAGTTTCTGTCCGTCCCTTCTTAATTTCACTCACCTCTTCTTCCACTTCCTCTAATTTTTGTTTAACCTCTTTTATTTCTCGGTGCGTCTCCTCAAGTTCGTCCTCTAAGGCTACCGTGACCGTCTCTATGTGCATCCTCACCTGCCGGTCCTTTGTCTCCATTATCTCTGTCACCTCGTCCACCCTCATTGTCAGTTCCTCACGTACCATCTGACATTCCTTTTGTGTTGCTATTAATTCGTTTTTAATGTCCTTTTGTGTCGCTTTCAAACCCCCGATGATTGCAGTGTTCTTTTCCACTTGGTCCGCTAGTTCCCTTTGTCCGACTGTCAGCTGTTCTACTCCCTTCGTCAGATCTTCTATTCCCCCTTGTAACTTAGCCGTATTATTTCTCACCTCTTTCTCCATACGCTTCTCACCTCGCTTTACCTCCTCGCGTAGCCCCGAAACCTCCTCACTTACCCCTCGTCGTATTTCCTCCATCTCTTTTGTAGATGCCACCCTCATCTGTCCCAATTCATCCCTCTGAGCATCCAGTTTGGTTTCTACCCCGATTTTTACCTCCTCTATCTGCTCTCCCATTTGTTTAATTTCTCGGGCGGATTGCTCCCCTATCTCCCGCAATTTGTCCTCCATCCTATTTTCTAACCCCATTAACCCATTTTTCACCCCCTCTATCTGATTCTCCTGGGCAGCCATTCTATTTTCCACCCCCGTTAACCCATGTTTCACCCCTTCTATCTGATTCTCCTGGGCAGCCATTCTATTTTCCACCCCCGTTAACCCATGTTTCACCCCTTCTATCCCATTGTCTAACCCCTCAAATTTCTTGTCTAATCCCTCAAATTTCTTTTCTAATCCCTCACCGGTACCCCTCGCTTCGTCCCTCATTACCCCCAATTGCTCACCCAGTCGCTCAATTTGGCTCCCCATACTCATCTGTACAGCTGCCTGTAGCTGCGCAATGAGGGCCTGCATGTCAATCCCTCCCACTTGTGCAGCGGGCGCGGCCGCCATAGCCATGTGCGAGGCGCCATTTTGTGCGTCTGATACCCCCTCAACCGCCTCCTCATTGCTCTCCTCCTCCCTTTCTTTCCCTAAGTCCTGGGTTACCCCTAACCCGTCTATTTCCCCCACCGACATCCGATCGCCTTGATTGTCCATGGCGCGATCTCAAAATTCGGGTTTTATAAAACAAAATACATTTCGGCAGCTTGTAATTTTGAGCGCGTTAAGCGCGCTTCGGGTCCGATTTCGGGTCCGATCTCCCTCCTCGACACCAATTGTTACTCTAATAGTACAATTGGTGTTCCAAAATTTGGGCCTAACAAATTTAGTCCCAGGTCCGAATCCAACTCCTGACAACCAATTGTTACAGACGCGGTTTTAGATGTTATATTGACCGAGCGGTGGTGTATTTAACCGCGTCCGAACAGTTACTCCCCGATTAGAACCCGATTCCACCCGACGTTGACCAGATCGCCCCACAGATATTCAATCGGGAAACCTCTAAAGCGACCGAAAGAGAAGGAAAAGAGAAAAAGACAGAGTACGGAGGAAGAACAGATTTATTATACACACACAAGCAATGGATGGAAGAAGCAGTAACACAGCGAATCGTTAACTTACACTATTCATTTTTACTTAACCCCAAGACAACGAGTAGGACAGGACGTTCACACTTACACAGGGGATATTGCAGGCAGGTAGGGCTTGAGGTGGATTGCTGGAGAGGGAGGCAAAGTCGGAGGCAGCAGCTCTCAATTCCTCGCGGTTTTTGGCGGGAAAACCCTCCGTCGCGTATCCGCTGCTATAGACGTCACGCGCTGGTTCGGCACACCTGCTCCTCTTCTTGTGGTGGAGCCGTCTCCCTCCTTTCAGCGCGTCTCTCCAAAGCTGGTTTCCTTGCCGAGTACCTCTCCTCTTTGGCTTGGAGCGTTTCGCATCTCACCGCTCCTCTTGGTGCTGCCTCTTTGCTCATCTCCCAGGTCATCTCCCAAGTCATCTGGTAAAGCAGTCCCTTACAGTCGCTTTTATCACCTCGGGCGGAATTAAGCCGCCGGCTCCGAGGGCACGCCTACCGGGTCGCTCACCGCGGTGCTGATTGGCTGTTAGGGCTGGCTCACTCCTCCCCTCTTATAACGAGGTGGAGACACGCCTTTCTTCTCCGAGATTAGCACATGGGCAATGGCGGCCTGCGGGATTGAAAACAACTCCCACCCTTTTGAAAGGAACTTTGGAGAGCGGAGATGTTTGGGGAAATTGGAAGGGCCTACGCTTATTTTGTTTGATACAATGCAAAGTCAATCTAGTGGGAAACACATATTTAGCCTACATGGAATAAGGAAATACACTATTTAAAAGATATATCGTGACCTGCGTGTAAGTTTCATGGAATTAACTAGGAGGACGGCTGCGACCATTATTTACATTAACAGGGTGTTACCATACTTTTGTAACGTTCACATTGTAACGTTTCCACATTCGTTACAATATATATATATATATATATATATATATATATATATATATATATATATATACTCACATGAGTCAGTAAACAGTGAGGTTTATTTATTTGTGATTATACAAGTATACGTATATAATTAGCAAGGGATGTTTCATTTATTTACTCATTATATGTGGTTCTATATATTGAGAATAATAAGCAGCGTTATTCATTTATTTCATATTATCCTGTATCGCGGCTCCTGGAAGATCATATGATGTATTTGAAGCTCACTGATGTAAAGCTTGCTCCTGTAGCCATTGTTAGTAATTGCTTCCTTTGCTCCCCTGGTAGCTTCGTAGCGAGCTCACGTCATGGCCATTTGTTGGACTATTGTGAGCACCGCATTCTGAGAATATTTCGCGAACACCATTACTATTACAATGCAGTACATTTTATAAACATAGCACCAGGCGTCGGGTATCGATCGGTGATTAAATCCAAAGCATCAGATCGACAGGAGCCTTTAGGTAGTCTCTTCAACTTGTGTCTGGAGGAAATGAATTGTTTTAATTAGCGTATCATCCGCAGACAGCCCCGACGGGCACTTTGGACGCGACGAGACGTGAGTGCACTGCCAAGGCACCATGGGGACAAAGGAAACAAATTATAACAAATAAAACCATCAAATTGCTACAGGAACAAGTTTTACATCACACAGAGATATTTCGTTTCCATTTCCAAAATGTTGATGATCATTTTATTTCTAATCAACATTTCTTGATCGCCATGATCACATTCTTCGTCCTCCTGATATCAGGATCACTGTATCTCTCATCAGTGATCACTTATCATTATGATGATCGTCATGTGTTCAATGTTGTCATCATGATGCTGTCCATGGGGGTTGGAAGAGGTTTTGTTTGGGGAGAGGAAAGGGCAGCGGGGAGCAAAGGTAACCAATTATAGGACGAAGGAATGGCTCCAGAGGCATGCACTTATTCCCCCATCAAATCTGGATCATCTCGAGTCTGAAGCTCTCCAACAGATATTTTGGGATAGAATCATGGAAAGCAATAATAATCTCATTTACTTACAAGAGAATAAATAAAACAACAAAGGAAATAACTGTAAGTTGTTGATCAAAGTCTTAAAGGCAGGTGCTCAGTGGGCCCTTGACAGGTATCCCCATGAAGCTAATGCAAAGTGGATATTTTTGGATGGCACAAAAACGACTTGTGAACAAAATTTCAAAAGTGGTAACAATCAAAATGGATATTATGGAATTGAGCAAGATAGCACATACTTCATTCAATAAAGCAAGTTTCCAGCTGCGTTGTTATACAATTAGTTCAAATGGCAGGTTTGTTAAATACTTTCACTTTCCTGACTCAAAGCGGAAACAATCATTTTTGGCTTCAACGTTTATATCTAGATATTTAGTGGAACTGCAGAAGTGTTGTGTGGAAGGATGTCAGGAAAGGGTGCATCGTCGAGGGATTGAAACCAGGTATGGTGAACCAGGTATGAATTGAGGGAGGACGTTGAAGTGCACAATAGCTCGACAGGGCGATTGATGAAATGTCGATTGATGATTGATGAATAAATCGATTGATGAAATGAAAATGTCCACCAGCTGAGATGGGCTGGACACTTGGTGCAGATGGGGAGTGGGTGGTGGGGGAGGGAATGGCAGAGAGAGAGAGCGGATAGGTTGAGGGAACAAGGTAGGAGGAAAAGAGGTAGACCGTAGTTGAGATGGGAGGATTGTGTGAGGAAGGATATCAGTAAGGTGGTGGTCGTGGGAGGGGGGGAGAGAGTTGGCTGACGACAGAGATGTGTGAGAGCATTTATTACTTGCAAAATCGAAGATTTTTCAAGAATATTGGTCGGTTGCGTTTGTGGTTCTGTCTGTCTGTCTGTTTGTTTGTCTGTCACCGGCCTACAGGTCACAATTCTAAACCGATCGCCACGAAACTTCACCAAATGGTAGAGTTGGTCATAAGCAAGAAGCCTAGTTTTTGGAGTCAAAAGGTCAAAAGGTCATCATAGGCCAAAGGCCACCAACTTTGCCAAATTTCTAAAATCCTCAATTTTCATCCGATTGACGTGAAATTTGAACAGCACTTGCATATCTGGTCACTGAATTCAACCACCAAATATTTTTGAGGTCAACATCGGCCGTATTTCTAAAGTCCTCAATTTTCATCGGATTGACTTGAAATTTCAAGAGGACTTGCATATCTGGTCACTGAATTCAACCAGCAAATATTTTTGAGGTTAACATAGGCCAAAAGGTCAACAAAGGCCAAATTTCTAAAATCCTCAATTTTCATCCAATTGACTTCAAGTTTGAAGAGGACTTGCATATCTGGTCACTGAATTCAACCACCAAATATTTTTGAGGTCAACATTGGCCAAAAGGTCAACAAAGGCCAAATTTCTAAAATCCTCAATTTTCATCCAAATGACTTGAAGTTTGAAGAGGACTTGCATATCTGGTCATTGAATTCAACCACCAAATATTTTTGAGGTTAACATAGGCCAAAAGGTCAACAAAGGCCAAATTTCTAAAATCCTCAATTTTCATCCAATTGACTTGAAATTTGAAGAGGATTTACATATCTGGTCACTGAATTCAACCACCAAATATTTTTGAGGTTAACATAGGCCAAAAGGTCAACAAAGGCCAAATTTCTAAAATCCTTAATTTTCATCCAAATGACTTGAAGTTTGAAGAGGACTTGCATATCTGGTCATTGAATTCAACCACCAAATATTTTTGAGGTCAACATAGGCCAGAAGGTCAACAAAGGCCAAATTTCTAAAATCCTCAATTTTCATCCAATTGACTTGAGGTTTGAAGAGGACTTGCATATCTGGTCACTGAATTCAACCACCAAATATTTTTGAGGTCAACGTAGGCCAGAAGGTCAACAAAGGCCAAATTTCTAAAAGCCTCAATTTTCATCCAATTGACTTGAAGTTTGAAGAGGACTTGCATATCTGGTCACTGAATTCAACCACCAAGTATTTTTGAGGCCAACATAGGCCAAAAGGTCAACATAGGCCAACATTTCTAAAATCCTCAATTTCCATCCATTTGACTTGAAGTTTGAAGAGGACTTGCATATCTGGTCACTGAATTCAACTACCAAATATTTTTGAGGTCAACATCGGCCGAATTTCTAAAATCCTCAATTTTCATCCGATTGACTGGAAATTTGAAGAGAATTTGCCTATCTGGTCATTGAATTCAACCACAAGTTATATTTTAGGTGAACATAGGCCAAAAAGTCAAAATAGGCCGAATTTCTAAAATCCTCAATTTTCATCCGATTGACTGGAAATTTGAAGAGCATTTGCCTACCTGGTCACTGAATTCAACCACCAAATATTTTGGAGGTCAACGAAGGCCAAAAGGTCAACATAGGCCAAATTTCTAAAATCCTCAATTTTCATCCGATTGACTTGACAATTGAACAGCATTTGCACATTGACTCACTAAATAGGGAAACATACTATTTTTGAGGTCAAAAGTCAAAGGTCAACTCAAGGTCAAACTTCCAAAATCGTCACTTTTCTTCCTATTGACCTGAGCTTTGATCAAGATTGTCAATTTTAATCTTTATGAAATGGACAATTTGCTGCATCAATAAAAACTTTTTGTGAGGAGGGGGGGGGGGGCGGCGGATTTTGCAAGTATCGTGCTCTGCATGACGTCTTCTCAACTCAAACACTCAACTCAAACACTCACTCAACTCAAACATCACCTCTCTGCCAATAACCTGTATGAAACATTCCAATCCGGATTCCGCTCCAACCACAGTACTGAAACTGCTCTCCTCAAAATCACCAACGACCTTCTCCTCTCCTCTGACGCTGGCAACCTCAACATTCTCGTCCTCCTCGACCTCAGCGCTGCCTTTGACACCATCAATCACACCATCCTCCTCACCCGACTTGAAACCACCTTTAACATTACCGGCACTGCCCTCTCTTGGATCAAATCATACCTCTCTGACAGACGCCAGTTCATCTCCATCAATAACTGCAAATCCCCCACTGCTCCCCTCCCCCAAGGTGTCCCCCAAGGTTCAGTTCTTGGCCCCCTCCTCTTCATACTTTACCTGTCCCCCCTCGGTCACTTAATCCGCCGTCATGGTCTCCAATTCCACTGCTTCGCCGATGACATCCAGCTTTTCATCTCCACAAAGTCCATGTCCACCGCCACCCACTCTATCCTGACAAACTGCATCACTGAAATAAAATCCTGGCTTCAAATCAACTTCCTCAAGCTTAACTGTGATAAATCTGAAATAATCATCATTGGCCCAAAAACGCTCACCAAATCCACCCATAACTTTGCCCTCAACATCGACGGTATCCCAGTATCCACCTCCCCTCACATCCGGAATCTTGGCGTCATCTTTGACCAAACCCTCTCCTTCGACAAATACACTAAACAGATCACAAAGTCAGCCTTCTTTCACCTGAAAAACATTGCCCGTCTCCGCTCATCCCTCTCCTCCACGGCTGCAGAAATCCTCATCCACGCCTTCATCACCTCCCGTCTGGACTACTGCAATAGCCTTCTCTATGGTTCACCCTCAAAAATCACCAATAAACTCCAATACATTCAGAACTCCGCTGCCCGTCTACTCACCCATTCCCGGACCCGTGACCACATCACCCCCGTCCTTTACAAGCTTCACTGGATCCCCATCCCCCAGAGAATCCAGTACAAAATCCTCCTCTTGACATACAAAGCCCTCCATAACCTGGCCCCATCCTACCTGGCTGACCTCCTCTCCAGACACACTCCCACCCGCAACCTCCGCTCTGCTGGTACCAACCTCCTGACCCCCTCCATCCGGACCAAATTCAGATCCTGGGGGGACAGGGCCTTCTCCATCGCTGCTCCCACCCTCTGGAACTCACTACCTCACACCATCAGAGACTCCTCCTCACTCACCACATTCAAAACATCACTAAAGACCCACCTGTTCAACACTGCATTCAACATTCAACCCACAGCATTTAACCCCTGACTAGTTCTTCCCCTTCTCCCTCCTTTTGCTTTAAATATTTCCCTATTGATTCTTGCCTTTTTGCAATTGTTGTTTTCATGTATTGTTATGCATTATGTTTTCCACTCTGTCAAAGCGCCTTTGGGCTTCTTGAAAAGCGCTATACAAAATAAATGAATTATTATTATTATTATTATTATTCTTGTTTTATTTTTATTATTTGCAAAATCGAAGATTTTTCAAGTATCCCTTGTTGTGTTTCGGCCGGTTGGGTTTGTTATTCTGTCTGTTTGTCACCGGCCTACAGGTTACAATAATTCTTAACCAACCGTCATGAAACTTCACCAAATTATAAAGGTCGTCACAAATGAGAATCCTAATGATTCTGAGGTCAAAGGTCAAAGGTCATCTGGAGGTCAAATTTCTAAAATCGCCATTTTCATCTGACCGTCTTGAAAATTGAACAGCATTTGTATATTGCGTCACTAAATAAGAAAACAAACTATTTTTGAGGTCAAAAGGTCAAAGGCCAACTCACGGTCAAACTTCCAAAATCATCAATTTTGATCTGACAAATCGTCAATTTTCATCCTATTAACTTGAAAATTAAATAGCAATTACATAATGCATCACTGAATTGGGGAAGCAACTATTTTTTAGGTCAAAAGGTCAAAGGTCAACTCAAGGTCAATCTTCTAATATTCATTTTCATTTGAAAAATAATCAATTTTAATCCAACTGACTCAAGCTTTGATTAAGATCGTCAATTTTATGGCAGCTTTATATTTTGGGGAGGGCGGTACTTTGCAAGTATCGTGCTCTGCATGATGCCTTTCTTGTTTTATTTTGATTTATTTATTATTATTTCGGAGGATTATTATTTATTTGGAGGTTTACCATTCCATCACAGGGCATGGAAATTTCCACCCTGTGCAGCGATGGTAACTGAACCTACACCATTGAGAGAAACACAACAAGGGTTAACCAGCAATTTAGAATAGCAATGAATGAATGAATGAATGATCGTTTTAAAGCCATTTTCCCCGCTAGAGCGGGGGTTAGCCTTGCGGGCCCCATGACAATCATGGTTCCCTGTTTGAGGCAATGATTTTATGGCCGGATGCCCTTCCTGACGCCAACCCTTGGTCACGCTCTTACAAAGCACAGGGATACGGTGTACCAATTCTAAACCGGGGTACACACCGGGATCATTCATCCCAGCAAGCTGGTACTCAATTTGCCCACCTCAGAAGGATGACAGGCTGAGTCAACCCCCCTGGCGTTAATTCAGCGATCGATCGGGATTCGAACCCAGGATCATAGGATCCCAAGCCGGCACCCTAACCACTAAGCCAACACCAGCCAACACCAGCCAACACCAGGCCCGCTAAGCCAACAACCAGGCCAACACCAGCTCGCTCGCTCGCTCGAAACAACCAATAACAATGCACACTTTAAATTCCTGATAAATATTCATATCACAATTGCAATTAGTTATCTTGCGTTCCGCTCGACCACTCGACCGCTGACCACTGAGTTCATCAAAAACGAACTTTGCACCATCCATTGTCCCTTCTATATTGACACGCTTTCCTATCCCTGCTGATGAAAAGCAGCCCCATAACATGATTGTCTGTTATGGAGCCAAGAAAACATGCCATAAAGCACTTCCTGCAAATGTCCTGAAAAAAACAGGAGGTCTATATCACCCATACACCACAATTAGGGATCCATTACACAGTCAACACGTTTTTCTGTAGCCAGGTAAAAAAATAATTAAAGTTATCGTGCACCTCTGGCTTTGTTGCAGCCTCACCCCTCAGTTGTGAAATTCACTGCCAGCTGCTGTACTGTTACACAACGTGTCAGTCAGCCTGAAGATTTTAGAAGGCTGGGCAATGCCAGCACCTGAATCACTCACACCTCCTCCAAAATCCAGTTTGGAAAGGAATCAATCCACAGGCACATTCTGTATCACAGATCATCATCAGCATGGAGTGGATTCCACTTACCCTGCATTTGTCAGAGCATGGGATAGTGATAGACTAACACAGAACCTGAAATGTTTATGGTATGAGGTTACCATTTGGTTAGAGTAGCTAGCATTTGGAGAATTGCTGGATAATGCGTTAGGTTTAGGGTTTTGGTCATGGCCAAGTATGCACAGTGAGATGGTGAAATCTTTGCACCAGTGCCTTGCCCCCCTCTCCCTTTCCACTTCGGTTTATATGTCCCTGCTGTCATTGCCATTCTTATGTCCACGAACATCATTCTCATGATGATACAATCATTGTGATAATGAATACACAGGGGTTGTTTGTAGCAGCTTAAATCTTTCATCATGAATTAAGGAAGTCAGATAGATGTACATACGCTCAGGCCCAAACACATAAAAAGATTCTCCAGTGGCAATTACAACACAGATAACCATTAAAGTCCACAGTGAAATGTTTTTGCCTTCATTGTTAGTGCAACATCACCGCTAATAAGGTCTGTCAGCTGCACAGTTGTTAAAAGAATTTTTTACAATATAAATATTTTCATGCAGTTTCTGCAGCATTAAAAGTACACACAAAGGTAAATTAAAGAGGAATACAGTGGCCTGCAAAATGATTCACTCCCTACCAATAATGCCACACTTCGAAGAATTACGTATTGTGTAGAACTTTTTTTCCCAAATTAATTAATTTATTTATAATTGAAGAGATCAAAGTAAACACTTTATAGTTGAAGCAGGTTGCATGTCAGGAATACCTGCAAAAAACATGTACAAATATATATTCACTGGCTGCAAAAGTATTCAGCCCCTTAGGTAAATACTTGGTGAAAGCACCTTTTGCAGCAATGACTGCTGAGTCTTTTTGAGTAGTATAGGCCTTCATCAGCTTTCCACAGTGAGATAGTGAAACCTTTGCCAATTAATTATTCAAGTGAAAATTGCCGCGTTTTGCCAAGTTTGACGAGGATTATCGACGGACTGTTATCTTCAAGTCTCACCATAAATGTTCAATTGTGTTCAAGTCAGGACTTTGACCAGGCAACTCAAGAACATTTATTACCTTGCGCTCGCGAAGCGAAAAGCAGCGTTAGGCAATCGGTTGCGTCCGTACGTGTGGCGTACGTGTCTGCATTTTAAAAATTCATTTTCTCGGCTATCGTTGGTCCGATTAACATAACATTTTACCATAGGAGCGCCTCCACCTGTAGAATTTTTTTATTCATAATTATGACGTCATAGGTCACGTGGTACTCATGCCATCTTGGGAAAACGTTACACCTTTATATCTCCCAAACCACACAATGGAAAAAAGTTTAAAAAGTTTAAACAAGGCTCACTTTCAAGTACTCCCCATGGGGAATAAGACATGATGATGACGACTTCATTGGTGCCTTCATTATGACGTCATAATTCGTCAAGTACAGTGCTTGATCTGATCACTATGAAAAAGAATGTTCCTCTGCAACTATTAGTCCGATGGACACTAAATTTGTACCATAGGAGCGCCTCATCCAGTGGAATATTTTAATGATAATTATGATGTCATAGGTCACGTGGTACAAGCGCCATCTTGGAAAAATCCATAAATGTTGCACCTCCATATCTCTGGAACCGCTCCATGGGAAAAATTGAAACATAGCTCATTGTAAAGAACTCCCCATGGGGAATAAGATATGTTAATTATGTCATTGGTACCTTATTTATGACGTCATAATTCGACAAGTACAACGCCAGATTCGATCAGTATGAATTCTTTTTTCTCTGCAATTATTGGTCTGATTGACAGAAACATTTTCACCATAGGGGCACCTCCTCCTGTAGAATATTTTAATTATAATTATGACGTCATATGTCACGTGGTACAGGCGCCATCTTGGGAAAAATTCGTACCTCTATCTCTGATACCACTCATTGGAAAAAATTGAAACATAGGTCATTGTCAAATACTCTCCATGGGGAATAATATGTATTAGTGATGATGTCATTGGTGCCTTCATTATGACGTCATAATTCGACAAGTATAATGCTGCATCCGATCAGTATGAATTTTTTTTCTCTGCAACTGTTCTTCTGATTACACGAAATTGTCACCATTAAAGTGCCTCCTCCTGGAGAACATTTCAATGATAATTATGATGTAATAGGTCACGTGGTACACTGGTACAGGCATCATCTTGGAAAAACTGGAAAACGTTACACTTCTATATCTCCAAAACCACTCCATGGAAAAAATTGAAACCTGGCTCATTATAAAGAACTCCCCATGGGGAATAGGTGTTAACGATGACATCATTTGTGTAGTAATTATGACGTCATGATTTGACAGGGACAACGCTTAGTTTGATCAGCTTAAAATGTATTTAGTGTTATCTATGCAACAATTATACTAGTACCCGACTGCCATGCCGCAATGAGCCGGCGAAGCCAAAGCCTCTTGTCACTATTTTACCCATCACTATGGCATCAGTAGGTTAGGTAGTTGGTAGTAGGTAGGTGTAGTAGGTACCGTACCATGTTCAAAATGACACCATTTGCATTCTGGATTATTAAAATTTATAAAATTTCCTTCTTGATTAATTCGGTGAATTCCGTCTCAACTTCGGATATTTCCGGCCGTGAAAAACTATTCCCTATGGCCGCGAGATTTCTAAAAAATAATTCTTCGTCAATTTTAGAATATTTGACGCCGTTTTCAGCGTCCGAAATGTGGTAAAAAGCTTTTTTGAAATGTTTTTTCAAATGCTCGAATCTCATTGGTTCCGGTGTTCGGTGACGATTTTCGTTGAAGATAACCCAGGCCCGTGCGGGCCCGGGGAACGAGGTTGGTCTTAAAGTATTTTAATTACAAATTAGAGGTGCATAAGATTGTGAATCAAAAACAGACGGGTGAAACAAACTCCTATTGAACTTTTTTCAATTTGTTATGCATACTTCCGCATCCGCAAGATGGCGGCCTCCATTGAGCGATTTGGTGCGTCAAAGCTTCGAAATTCTCAAGGGATCCAGCAAAATCTGGCTTTCCAACATAATACGTATGCGTTCATTCACAACACTGGCTTCGCCGGTTATTAGAGAATATAAATTTATGATCTAATCGCTCATGTGGTCTTGCAGCCATATTGGATCAAAGAAAAAAAACGTTCAAAAACAAGAGTTGGCTTATACCAAGTTGACTGCGCAGGGTAAGTATTCTCAGAATATTATCTAGTTTTCTTCTTATTCAGCCATTCCAGTGTGGCTTTAACTTTGTGCTTTTGATCATTGTCCTGCTGAAATGTGAATCTCACACCCAGTTTCAGATTCATGGCTGACTCAAGCAGGTTTTCATCAATAATTATCCAGTACTTTGCACTCTCTATTGTCCCCTTAATCCTGACAAGCTTTCCTATCCCTGCTGATGAAATGCAGCCCCATAACATGATGCTGCCATGACCATGCTTGACATTAGGGATGGTGTTGACTGGGTGATGTGCAATGTTCGGTTTGTGTCAAATGTAACGCATTGAATTTAGATCAAAAAGTTCCATCTTGGTTTCGTCAGACCACAAAACATTTCTCGACATGCCTGAAGTATCATTAAGATGCTTTTTTCGCATCTCCGATGATCATCCATCTCCGATGGAAGCCTCTCCTCAGTGAAAGACACATGAAATCCCACAGAATCTTGTTTCTCACCATCTGAGAGTCCTTTAGGTGCTTTTTTGCAAACTCCAAGCGGGCTTTCATGTGTCTTTCACTGAGGAGAGGCTTCCGTCTTGCCACTCTGCCATAAAGCCCAGATCCGGGGAGTGTTGCAGTGATGGTTGTCCTTCTAGAAGTTTCTCCCGTCTCCACACAGGATCTCTGGAGCTCAGCCAGAGTGACCATCGGGTTCTTGGTCACCTCTATTACCAAGGCCCTTCTCCCCCGATTGCTCAGTTTGGCCAGGCTGCCAGCTCTAGGAAGAGTCCTGGTTGTTCCAAACTTCTTCCATTTAAGAATTATGGAGGCCACTGTGCTCTTGGGAACCTTCAATGCAGCAGGAACTTTTTTTATAGGCTTCCCCAGATCTGTGCCTCGACACAATCCTGTCTCTGAGCTCTGCAGGCAGTTCCTTCAACCTCATGGCTTGGTTTTTGCTCTGATATGCATTGTCAGCTGTGAGACCTTATATTGACAGGTGTGTGCCTTTCCAAATCATGTCCAATCAATTGAATTTACCACAGGTGGACTCCAATCAAGGTGTAGAAACATCTCAACGATGATCAAGAGAAATGGGAGGCACCTGAGCTAAATTTCAAGTGTCATAGCAAAGGGTCTGAATACTTATGTGAATGTGATATTTCAGTTTTTTCTTTTTAATAAATTTGCAAAACTTTCTAAAATCCTGTTTTCTCTTTGTCATTTTGGGGTATTGAGTGTAGATTGATGAGGGAAAAAATGAATTTAAACGATTTCAGCATAAGGCTGCAACATAACAATATGTGAAAAAAGTGAAGGGGTCTGAATACTTTCTAAATGACTGTAGTGTGTATGTACCCCTTCTTTGCTCTGTCCCTTTCCTTCACCTTTTACTCACTTCCCCCTTTCCTGCCCTTCCTGCCCCCTTCTCCCTCCTTCTCCCTCCTTCTTTCTCTTTCTCTCTTTCTCTCTCTCTCACCCTCTCTCTCACACACCCTCTCTCTCACCCTCTCTCTCTCACCCTCTCTCTCTCACCCTCTCTCTCTCACCCTCTCTCTCACCCTCCCTCTCACCCTCTCTCTCACCCTCTCTCTCACCCTCTCTCTCACCCTCTCTCTCTCTCTCTCACACACCCTCTCTCTCACCCTCTCTCTCTCACCCTCTCTCTCTCACCCTCTCTCTCACCCTCCCTCTCACCCTCTCTCTCACCCTCTCTCTCACCCTCCCTCTCACCCTCTCTCTCACCCTCTCTCTCACCCTCCCTCTCACCCTCTCTCTCACCCTCCCTCTCACCCTCTCTCTCACCCTCTCTCTCACCCTCCCTCTCACCCTCTCTCTCACCCTCTCTCTCACCCTCTCTCTCTCTCTCTCTCTTTCTCGCGCCCCCTGCTGGTCGTTTGCATGCTGGTTGTACTGTCATGGCGTCTGCTTGTGGAGGCCTGTGAGTGCTCTGTGTTGTTGCTCCATTCCCCCCCCCCCCCCCCCCCGTTTTCCCCCCTCTGTGTCCTTGTACCTGTTCGTGGAGTCTTCCTGGTGATTCCCATATACGTTGAGACGGGAGAGAGAGCCGGAGAGCACAGGGTGATCGCTGGTAAGGGTTCGCCGTTTTTGGGCGTCGCCCGATCGGTGTTTGCTCCTTCATCTTAAACCTCTATTTCCTTTTTTTCCTTTCGTTTATCCTTCCTTCAGTTTGTTTTGTTGCCTCCCTTTTCCGAAGTTAGGAAAATCGGAGAGGTCTGATTGCTTCCCATTCCCGGAGTTCGGGTAGGGAAGATTGTATTATATATTCACCCTCCCCGAGTTGGGGAGGGGTTGTAAGTGCAGCTGTTCCAGCATGGCAGCTGCACTATCTCGATTTACGGCCTTTCAGAGCCTGACCCGTAAGCACGGGTTCTTTTGTGTACCTCCGGAACGTGAGGTTAGTGTCGAGGACGTTGTCCTCGCAACCGGTCGTGTTGTCGGGATCGACAAGGTTGTTGCCGCTTCGCGGATGAACAAGCGGATCGTTATTTTTTTGTCCGACGTGGATTGTGTCCCACAAATTGTCGAACAGGGTTTGACAATCGATCCAGATTTATTTGTAATGATTTCCCCACTAGATAGCCCAGCGATAAAAGTCGTGATATCAAATTGCCCCCCATTTGTATCCGACGATGTACTAATTAAAGAGTTGTCCCGATACGGTACCATCGTGTCTCGTATCTCCATGATTCCCTTCGGGTCACGAAACAACGATTTAAGGCACGTGGTTTCATTCCGGCGGCAAGTGTTTATGATTTTAAAAAATTCCCAGAAGGATTTAAACCTTATAATAAAATTAAAACATCAACAGAACGAATATACAGTGTACGTGTCCACCAACGTTCTAAAATGTTTTGGCTGCGGACAATTTGGGCATGTTAAGCATGACTGCCCCCGAAAAGAGAATTCTCCACAAGTGCAACCTCCCCTCCGAACCGGGAATAAGCAACCCCCCCACCTTCCCACCACCGGTCCAAACCCTCCCACCACTGACCCAAGCCCTCCCACCACCGACCCAAGCCTTCCCACCACCGAACCAAACCTTCCCACCACCGAACCAAGCCCTCCCGCCGCCGAACCAAGCCCTCCCACCACCGACCCGAACCTTCCCACCATCGACCCAAGCCTTACCACCACTGATCCCAATCTGTCAACCACCGACCCAAGCCCTCTTACCACCAATCCAAACCCCCCCCCGCCGTACCCCCTCCCCTCCCCTTGAAACAGGGGCCCCTCCCTCTACTGAAGGATCTAATTGCAGCCATCTCCTGTTAACTATAGATCTCACCCCCCAGGCGACATCGTCCAATCACAGCTTGTTGCCTGCTATAACTGATCCTACCTCTCCCGCCGTGGTAGCCGATGGGATCCCCCTCCCGATGATCACGTCCTCCCTCCCCCCCCCCCTCCCCCCAAACCCTTGCAATCTCTTCCCACTAACCAGGACGAGTTTCAATTAGTCTGCCCAAAAGGAAAAAGACATCTGCAAACAACAGATGAAAACGGTCACCTCTTTAAAAAACCTACAACTGAAAACCGACAGCCCCTCCTCTCTGGCCTAGATTTGTCCCTCGTCACAGAAAATCGTTTCTCGGTATTGGAGGACATAGATGTGGATGAATCCTCGCCCTTGTCTACTGACCTAGAAACTGATATGGTTGAACCACAAAAATTAGTACCCCCCCCCCTCCCCCCCCCTCCCCTGAAGATGGCTCATTTCTCTCCCTCCCCGTCCCCCCCCCTCTATGGACTATGCCCCATCCGATAACGTGGAGGGATGTGATGACGGTGAGGAGATAAATGATGAAAACCAGTGTGACACACCATCTGAGCCATCTGATATAGATGACTCTGTTAGTGAATGTGGTAGCCTTAAGGAAGAAGAAACCCCTCCAATCCCTCCCTCCGAGATAAAAAGGTTTCTTAAGGACACATTCCGAAAAAGGAATGTTGTAATAGAAACCTTTTTTCCGGAGCTACCTGATTTTATACATTCCGCTAAACTGATGGTAAAACGGCCCCACGTTTTTAATTTCAATTCCTCCCAACGTCACCGTTTAAAGAAGTGGTTGCAAAAAGCTAAGAATGAACTGCTATCAAAAAATTGAGTGGTGGTCACTCCTCCTTATAGCTGTAATGAGTTTTTCCATTTGTAGCCTGAATATTAACGGAGGATGTAGCTCTGTCCGTAAAGTTCAAGTAAGGGATTTTTTATTACAGAAGAAAGTTGACATTGCCCTCTTACAAGAGACCCATGCCAACGACTGCTGTGTCGCAGAGTGGTGTAGGCTCTTCCCCGGCCTGTCCTTCTTTAGTAACGGTGACTCCCGCAAAGGCGGTGTCGCAATAATTCTTAGCCCCTCCTTTTCGCCTTCATCGCTTAAATTCGACGAAATACACAAGGGATCCCTAGCATCCCTAGAATTCCACTACTATGGAAAATTCTATACTATTTTTAATATCTATGCCCCAAGTACGCCTGTAGCTCGGCGAGTTTTTTTTAATGACCTTGGGACACACCTAACGTCCCTCGACAGTCAAAACGCCCTAAAAAACCAAGACAATCATGTTTGTATTGGTGGAGATTTTAACTGCACCCTCCAACCCCAACTCGACAGGAACAGTGCAGAGCCCCATCCTGCCTCCACAATCCCTCTCACCAAATTTTTAAAACAAATGAATTTGACAGATATATGGCGGGTACAGCACCCATCAATCAGGCAATACACATGGTGTCGATGCATTCAGGGTAATATTGTACTTGCTCGCTTGGACAAGTTTTATATTAACCCTCCACTTGAACGCCTCGTTCTGTCATCCAAAATTTGCCCATCAGGATTCTCGGACCACAGCGCAACATTTCTCAAAATTTCTGCCCCCTGCCCGAAACACAAGAGTGCCTTTTGGAAATTTAATAACAACTTACTTGATGATAGTACCTTTAAGGACATTTTTCCGGAAATTTGGAATATTCTGGTTGCCTCCCAAGGGAATTTCTCAAACCTCAGACAATGGTGGGATAATGCCAAAACGCACATCAGACTGTTCTGCCAACAATATCGTGCGTATGGTGTTCAAGAGGAAAGAAAAACCACAACCTTACTTGAAGATGAAATCCTGGAATTACAGGAACAGCTTCAGGGAACCGCAAGTGTGAGCTACCAGGGAATGAGGCAACAAATCCATGGAAAAACGGCCTTACTGAATTCCATATCCGAAAGGCGAGCACAAAATGCTTTATTTCGCCTGAAGATGAGGTACATACACGACCTTGATGCTCCAACCAAATTCTTCTTCAGCCTTAAAAGGGGGGCCTCTTCGTCAATGATTACACGCTTGCTCCATGATGGGGAACTCCTTTATGAAGATGGCAGAATCAGGGAATGTGCCCGGAAACATTTTAAACAACGGTTTATGCGGCATGACATTAACCAGGATGCAATATCGGAACTTGTTTCTAACCTTCCAACATTGGCGGAGGATCAGAAGCAGCAGTTGGAGGATCCTCTTAGGTTACCTGAGCTCACCGCTGCCTTGAAGGCCTTGGAACCTGATAAAGCCCCTGGACTGGATGGGCTGACAAGTGAATTTTTCCAGTTTTTTTGGGACACCATTGGACCTCACCTACTGCGGGTATTGAATGAATGTTTAGAGGATGGACAACTGCCGTGGAGTTGCCGGAGAGCAGTCACCACCTTAATTCCTAAGAAAGCGGACACTCAACTTATAGAGAACTGGCGTCCTATTTCTGTTTTATGTACGGATTATAAAATTTTAGCCAAAGCCTTGTCTAATCGAATGAAACCTTTTATGAATGTACTAATAGGAGAACATCAATCCTTTTGTATTCCTGGACGTACTATTTTTAATAATATCTTTCTTATCCGTGATACCATTCGGTTTTGTAACAATTTTAATATGAATGTTGGTCTGTTTTTTATTGACCAAGGAAAAGCCTTTGACTGTATTGACCACATGTACCTTTTTAGAGTTTTAGAGAATTTTGGGTTTGGACCTATTTTTATCTCGTACGTTAAACTTTTGTATTGTAATATATCCAGTGTTCTTAAAATGAATCAAGTATTGTGTAGCCCCATTGCTGTACAACGGGGAGTACGGCAAGGTTGCCCGCTATCTGGACTTTTATACTCTCTTGCCATCGAACCTCTTCTGCTCCAATTACGTACGCACATTTCTGGCTTCACTGGATCAATTCTTACCACACCGCTAAAAGTCTCTGCCTATGCAGATGATGTCTGTATTTATATAAAAAATAGTACTGACGTCACTGCGGTGGCTCAGGCACTAAAAACATATTGTCAGGCTTGTTCAGGCCAGGTAAACTGGAAGAAGAGTGAAGCTCTTTGGATAGGACCTGGAGATTGCCCGCCAATTGTCCTACCAGGAGGAGTGAACTGGCAGAAAAGTGGCATTAAATACCTCGGTATTTTCCTCGGAGACAACACCTTTGAGCAGCAGAACTGGGTGGGATTACCAGACAAGGTAATGGCAAAACTGGCCCGCTGGAAAGGACTTCTTTTCCAACTTTCGTACCGCGGAAGAACTCTCGTCATTAACAATCTTGTCGCCTCTATGCTATGGCATAAGATGATATGCCTACAACCGCCTGGGAGCCTTCTTATTACACTGCAAAAGAGCATTGTCGACTTTTTCTGGAGCGGGAAACACTGGCTCCAACCCCCCGTGGCATACTTGCCACTCGCTGAAGGTGGCCAAGGTCTTATTGATATCCACAGCCGGATTATGGTCTTCCGGCTTCATATCGTGCGCCAACTTGTATATGGAGATGAAGCCCTACTCTGGAGGCCTCTGGCTAACTGCATATTACAGCTTACATGCAAGCTGGGTTACGACCGAGAACTTTTCTTGATGAACCCTCATCAAATCGATTCATCCTTGCTGCCCACCTTTTACCAAGGGGTGATGAACGCCTGGCAAGCCCTGTCCTTTTCCCGTGAAATGGCAACATACAACATGGAAATGTTGTTGAACGAGCCCCTATGCTACAACCCCTTCCTGGAAAACAGCTTGAATAATAGGGGACTCGTTCAACGTTTTGTTGATGCCAAGCTGCTGCGAGTGAAAGACCTCATGACAGAGTCTGGGAGCTGCCGGCTGAGTGCTGCCGCTGTGGCACAAAAAACCGGAATAAAATCTGTCAGGATCATCTCTCGGTTCCTTCAAGGGATATCCACAACGTATCGTAATACCTGCGAGGAACTTGGCCCTTCCCCCGAGGAAACAGCGGGTGACTTCCCCAAACTCCTAGTTTTCAGCCCGCCACTTAATCTGTCCCCTGGCCTGAACAGCCCTGATGATACTGCATTATCCCTTCCCGCCTTTCCAAAGAAAACTCTGTACAACGCGTACGTTAAAATTTTATACGCAAAAACATTTTCTGAGCACCCGAGGCTTCGATGGCGGGATGTTTTACCCCCAATACCACCCAATTGCCCCAATTGGCGAAGTTTTTATCTCTTGCCTACTCCAAAGTATGTTGGAGATATTCAATGGAAACTTGTACACTGGATTTTACCTTATAATGTTTTACTGAACCGGTTTTCTACTGCTAACTCTAATCTATGCCCTTTCTGTGCATCCATTGAAACCCTACCGCATATATACCTGGAGTGTGAACGATTGCAACCTCTTTTTACATTCCTTCAGAAACGCTTTGTGAAGCTTGGTTCCCTCTTCAATCACAATGTTTTTATTTATGGTGTTTTAGGACCGTCTTCCCTTAGGAATGTGGTTTTAATGAATTTTTTAATTGGTCAGGCCAAGTTTGCAATTTATAAATCCAGGAAGAAAAAAATGGGAAACGCTTCTGACTCGTCATGTGATGTACTGCTCACCCTTAAGGCTCTTGTAAATGCAAGACTAAAGCTAGAGTACCGGTTTTTTAAAATGAACAAGAATTTAACATGTTTTAAAGAAAAGTGGGTTTTTAATGATGTCATATGCACACTTGATGATGATGATTTGAAAATAACTTTTCCTTGAGACCATTTTATTGTGTTTTGTTTCATTGTGACTGAACATAACTGATTTTTTGTACTCTTGTAATAAAAGGAAGAAACAGTCAGTCTCTCTCTCTCTCTCTCTCTCTCTCAATCTCTGTCTGTCCCACCTCTCTCTCCCACCCTTTCTTAGTATCCCCTTCAGCGAAGTGACGGATGGTATTTGCTGGTATCTTAATATGTAAAGCTATTTATAACACTGACTCACTGATATAAATCGTTAGTACCTTCTCAGTCGGGTAGGAAGCTGAAATTTTGCACGCTGCTGCAACTCGAAGCCAATATCACAGGAAAAAAAACTCACAAAACAGTCGGAAATTGTCTGTAAACGAAAATATCCGCGAATAACAGTTGGCGGTGCAGGCTCTTTCTGCTCACTGCTGGGAGTGCTGGTGCACAATGGAGCTGGTTGCTAAGAACGGTAACAAGCGCCTCTTTTGCCTTTTATTTTATAACTTATGTCACAAAAAACGTATGTTTTATAACTTATGTTGTGTTCACATTAAAAATTACTGTAGCTGTATCTATCTATAATTCCACTAATCTCTGTGTGTCTGTGTGTTTGTTTGTCTGTGACCGCTGTTTCTCGACAACCACGGGTCCGATATACTTGAAACTTGCCAGGTATATTGCTGGGGACCCGAGGATGTGCCTTTTCAAGGTTTCATATTAATCGGAGAAGTAGTTACCGAGCTATGTCCAAAAAACGATTCAACCAATCAGAGAGCAGCGAGCTATCACGTGTGCCGAACGTGGCGAACAGACTCTGCCTCGGACGGCACATTTGAGAGCGTATTCATTTATTTCACGTTGGCAAACTATGTTGCCGCTATGTTGGCGTTAAACTATGTTTTAAAACTAATTAAAACTAATTTGCGATTCATCGTAACTGCGATATGCGACCTTCCGGACAGTCAAATGAGGACGTCACTTCCGGACTTACGGATAGTCATAGTGACGACGTACTGATGCTGAACGTGGCGAGCAGACGCTGTAAGGTACGATCGATTGTAGTACACGTTTATAATAACTCTGCCGATACAGGCCCGATTAACTGCAGCGCCATCCGAGCTGCGGCGTCGGGACGATACATTCATTGTACGGTCACATCACGCACTTACGGGCACGCCCATGGGCCCATGGGCACGCCCATGCATGCATGGGCGAAGACATTTTTTTTTTTTTTTTTGGCAAGGAACGGGCACCCACGTACGGGCACGTCCTAGTACTTTGAAATAAAGAGCTCATTCGAATCACTAATTATTATTGATTCACTTGCGTTATTTAATTCTTTGCAGAATGCAAGCACAATGGCCTTTTAAAACATTTGAAGAAGACCGACTTTATACATTAGAAATTAAGCAATTACATGTGATTCACACAGTGCCTTGAGAAAGTCTACGCCCCCTTCAAAATTCTCGACCTTTTGTTGCCTTGTAGCCTGGAATTAAAATGCATTAAATCAGACTTATTCCACCTTTATTTACACATCGTGATCCACAACTTCCAAGTGAAAAACAAATTCTACAAATTTCAGAAAATTAATTAAAAATACAAAACTAGCATATATTGGTTGGATAGGTGTCCGCCCCCCTGAGTTAATACTTGTTAGAATCACCTATGACAGCAATTGCAGTGGTAAAGCGTTTGAAATACCAACTTCTGTCCTGGAAGTCCTTGGTGTCCTTGTGTTTTATACTTCTCCCTCCCCCCACCCCCCCCCTTCCCACGCCTCCTCGTCCTCCCCCCAAGCCCTCTCCCTCCCAAACATCTCTCTGCTCTCAAATGTTGTGTTTGTGTGCTTCCCCTTCTCTCCCCATCTTGTTTTCCGCTCCCTCTTTTTATATATTTTGTTTGTCTGGTTGATTTGTTTGTGAAGTAAATGTTAGCTCTTTCACGAGCCTCGATTCAGTATACAAAAAAAAGAAGAAAAAAAAGAAAAAAAAGAATCCCTTTTATAAATTTCAGTATCCGGATCCGGATCTTCACCAAAATCTAATCAATGAGTCCTCGTCACATACCCAATCTCTCCACGAAATTTTGTCCGAATCTGTCCACAACGTTTTGAGACAATTTGTTCACACACAGACAGGGGTAAAAACATAACCTCCATCCACTTTTGGTGGCGGAGGTAACTACGGTATATTACATTTTGAATCACATGACTTGCCCTATTTTTGGTCATTGTTTGATGAAGATAATTATGAATAAGTAACACTTTTAGTTTGAAATTTGGCAGGCATGTCATTATAACCTTGTGCTCTTCAATATAAATCTCTCACAATCCACATTCTCAAATACATATAAAGCCTATCTATATCATTAAAACGCTTATTTCTGAAGTTTGTAATCGGAACTTCTCTCCAGCTATTGCTCCTGTCACCCTAAGGCCAGATAAAAAAAAAAGAGTTGGTGATCGTCCCCGCCCGACCCTACGAAACACACCCGACCCGAAACTTTTTTTATTTTGAAAAAAATCATTAAAAAACGAACTTTTCACAGTCAAATTTGGCGCCGTTCTGCACCGCATGCTGCGCAGTGCGTGCTGCGCACGGTGCATGCTGCGCGGTGCATGCTGCGCAGAGCGTCGCAAGTGCCTCGGGCAACTTCACCCATTTTACGTTAGCCATTCATGGCGGCTATTGTGTGAGATTTTTCCCGCTGAAATCTATTGATTCGTGCTGCTATGGACACCATTCTCTACAGCTGTGGAAGTGTGTTCGCGGAGATCAACAACAATGGTGATGACGATCCTGAACAGGATACCAGACTCGCTGATCTTTATGTTCGAGCCAATCTGAACTGTGCTTCCCCTATATAACTAGCGTACGACTCTGCTGGCTATGAAATGCTCTGCATCCACTGTGGTACTGAGGAGAATTTGGTTGAAAAGGCAGGGCAATACCCTCAATGTAACATTTGTACTGCAAAGCCAGTCCCAAAGCGTGGCAGAAATCTTGTTCAACATGCTCGATAGTTTCAAGGTGCCAAGGGCATGGTGTTTATCTGTTTTTCCGATGTCATGGAGGATATACATGTACAGGTGTCTTGCCCTTTCACTACCAAGCTCAGCTAGGACGTTCAACATCATCCAAAATCACACAAACACTGTGTTTCATAGAGATTTGGGCAATGTCTGTAAATCTGTGAGATGAATGAAGAAATTAAATCATTTTGAGGAGAAAGGAGTCTTTATTTCATATTTTTCCATGTCAACAAAACTCAATGGAAAGTAGGAAAAAAAAACAAAAAAAAACCTCCCTCCCTACCCGAACTTTTGAGAAAAAAGGACGATCACCAACTCTTTTTTTTAAATCTGGCCTAAGATATGTGTGATACTATGTAGTTATGACTAACCCTTCCATATAAGCATACCTATGTCTCCAAATGTCTATAAGTGTGAAATAAAAGCTGAAAATCAGTGAAAAGTTTTGAATAACCCGCGCCATTTTGTTTTACGCACAGTGAGACGTTGCACTTGATAACGAGGGGAAGAAGAAGACGTCCCAATGTGTGCCGAACGCGCAGCGACTCGAGAGGCATGCAACGCATTTAATACAAATATAAGTGCGATCAGAAATGTAAAAGGGATACTTACCAGTAACCACACTATAAGAGACAACACTGCAGTTGAATACAAAGCGATATTCAGGAGATCCGCCAGAATGAATGTTGGTGCCAACTGACACAATTATTTTGAAAGGAAGCGGAAAGGAAGAGGAAGGGCAAGTTAGTTAGTATGAACATAAACACTATTTATGCCCGTGATTTTCATGGGTTACCGCTAGTATTCATTAATAGCAAAGGAACCCGGGATTGCCGAACAACGCCGGGTCCATCCCAACTCCTCTCATCGACTCCCGACTCCAAACCCACCCTTTATCCACCCTGCTCCTCCCTCCGGACACCCACCACAACAGTTTCCCTCCCTCCAGACTCCCACCACTCCCCTTCCCTTCCCTCATCCCACCCAAACCCCTTGCCTCCTCCCATCCCACCCCCTGCCAGACTCGCATCCTATCTTCCTCCCTCCTCCCACCCATTCCCCTGCCTCCAGTGTACAAAAGTGCACGTGTACATTTCGAAGTATACGTGCGCATAACTTATTTTAAGTGTACGTGTACATACTAATTTGTAAAGAAGAAGTAAACTAGAACAATGCGACTGTGTCGCCAATAAGCCTCCGCTTAGTCTGAGAATGGGTAGATGCCATCAATCTGCATATGTATGGGTAGTGGATCACGTTTGTGAAGTTTCGTGTTGATCGGATAAGGATCGTTTTTCTATCCAAGATGGCTGCCAAACCACGTGACCTATCACATCATCATCATCAAACTATATGCAACAGTGCTGTTAGATGATATTTGTAAAATTTCATATCAATAAGGTGAGCGGTTTCAGAGATATAAATATTTAATATTTTCATTCAATCCAAAATGGCTGCCAAACCATGTGACCTATGATGTCATAAATTTAATATTTGAATACAAATGGGTCATAGATCATGTGCATTTAATTTCAGATTTTTTTTTTTTTTGTATACAAGATCGAGGCTTGTGTAAGAGCTAACATCAATCACAAAAAACAAACAGACAAACAAAAAAATTGTGGAGGGGGAGGGGGGGAAGGGGAGGGGGGGAGGGGGAGGGGGGGGAGGAGGGGGGGAGGGGGAGGGGAGGACGGAGGGGGGAGGGAGAAGGGGTAGGGAAGGGGAGGGCCAGTCAACAATGATGTTGCAGTTCTCATGGTCGGAGAGCAGCACAACAATCGCGACATCGTCCTGCATCTTCGCAACAGCACGAAGCGGATTTTGGAGACTCACCGATCCTGTGACGCCCTCCAGTACCGGCGTTGCCGGGCGGGGGAAGGGAGACCCGTACATTCCCAACCCGTACATTCGCCCTCTCGACTCAAGCTCACTCGGACAAAAGCCTCGCACAAATTACACCGTGAAGGCCCAATGGCCATGTCTATGCCACAAATCAAGTACGTGAGCGAGTCGGGCACACTGAATTGAAAATATATAGAACGCTCATACTCCGTGAAAAGTGAAACCGCCGTGTCGCCATCTTGGTTAGCACGACTCAACCAACTCGCTTCGCGGATCTCGTTTGTTTTGAACATGTGAATTACGTGCGAACGCGTAACTGTGACTTCATGGCGGCAAGGAACATCACGTGATCGCTCTGAGCGAATCAGCGCATTGCTCTGCCACCTGCTCAGATTCCGTGTATAATATTCCTTGCTGAAATGCGCTGAGGTAAGTATGAATAAAAAATATGGATCTCGTAAAGATGAAAGAAAAAAAAACCTATGTGGTGTGAATGGCAATGTTCCTCGCTGAAATGTGAAAAAACGCAATCGCTTTTCACTCTGAATTACATTCGAACGCGTAACTGTGAGTTTATGGCAGCAAGGAACATCACGTGATCGCTCTGAGCGAATCAGCGCGCTGCTCTGCCACCTGCTCAGATTCCGTGTATAATATTCCTCGCTGAAATGCGCTGAGGTAAATATTAATAAAAAATATGGATCATCAAATATTTTGAGGTAGGCCATGTTCTTCCCAGGCTCAATGGCCATGTCTATGCCAAATATCAAGCACGTGAGCCTCTCCGTTTAGGAGTCTATCGGTAACATTACACACACACACACACACAAACTGTGTTTTTATATATACTAGGGCATGCCCGTACTATATCTATATCTAAAATTATATCCCCCCCCCTCTATTTACATGAAATGGTTTGGTCCAAAGCGAACGGCTTGCGAGTGGTGACAATCCCCCCCCTCTATTTACATGCAATGGTTTGGTCCAAAGCGAACGGCTTCCGGAGTTTGGTAAAGAAATCGCCATCGCGTACACAAACGCGCAGGAAAGCGAATGAATCGCAAATTCGTTTTTATTAGTTGTAAAACATAGTTTAACGCCAACATAGTTTGCAAACGTGAAATAAATGAATACGCTCTCAAATGTGCCATCCGAGGCAGAGTGTGCCCGCCACGTTCGGCACACGCGATCGTTCGCTGCTCTCTGATTGGTTGAATCGTTTTTTGGACATAGCTCGGTAAGTAATTGTCCGATTAATATGAAACCTTGAAAAGGCACATCCTCGGGTCCCCAGCAATATACCTGGCAAGTTAAAAGTATATCGGACCCGTGGTTGTCGAGAAACAGCGGTCACAGACAAACAAACAAACGTACAGACGTACAGACAGACAGACAGAGATTACTGGAATTATAGATAGATATACTCATATATATACTCGTATATATACTCGTATATATATATATATATATATATATATATATATATATATATACATATATATGCATTACGACATGGGAGGAGGAAGAAGAACCCTTTTATGTCAGAAGTGGGACGAGGAGGAAGAGGAGGATCAGGGGAGAATTGGCGGACTCGTCACGTGTTTTGCCTTACTTATATGATCCGGAGAGTGCTATAATCAACTTTACAGATGCTTGTTTTAACTGAGGATAATAATGGCTTTACGTGACTTGCTGTGTTGTCATGATTTACACCCATCATAACAGAAACATTTCATTTGTTATACTGGGGATTTATTTATAATCTAAAAAGGTTCAAGTGGTCTCAAGCTCTCAATGGTGAAGGGTCCAAGCTGGTATCATGGGACCAGTGCGTCTTTCGGGTCTTTGTGGTCTTTATTGGTCTTCAATGGTCTCAGGGATTTTTTTGGTCTTCTGGGTCTTTTGGGTCTTCGGGGTATTTTGGCTCTTCGGGCTATTTTGGGTCTTCAGGTCTTTAAGGGTGTTTTGGGTCTTCAGGGTGTTTTGGGTCTTTGGGGTCTTCAGGGTCTTTTGGGTTTTCAGGGTCTTAAGGGTCTTTTGGTTCCTCTGAGTCTTTAAGAATATTTTGGGTCTTCAGGGTCTTTTGGGTCTTCAGGGGTTTTCGTGGTCTTAAGGGTATTGGGGGACTTAAAGGGTTGTCAAAGGTCTTCGGGGTCACAGCAGTCTAAACGTAATTAAGTTTGCTCTATTAAGGACTGTGTTTTGGGTGTTTTGGTTTTGGGGGTTTTATTTAAAGAAGAGGAAGACGTTTTGGTCGCATATAAACATACATAACCATATAAGTTTGCTCTATTATAATACGATATATATATATATATATATATATATATATATATATATATATATATATATATATATATATATATTATATATATATATATATATATATATATATATTGTTACGGATCGCGGTTAGATGTTATTTCGACCGAGCGGTGGTGTATTACCGCGACCTAACAGTTATTCCCCGACTAGACCCCGATTCCACCCAAACGTTGACCAAATCGCGCTATGCTAAATCAATGATGGAAAGGACACAATGACTGGGATAGATGAAACGACGCAAGGGGTACAGTTCTCAAGACCTCCGGAGGAGGATATAATTACAGTGGGGGAGAAAAGGGGTAGATTACAAGGTAGTGAGGTAAAGGCACAGAAGAGATAGGCACTTAATTACAGTCTTATCTTATCCCAGACAGACCACAGACAAACGGAACAAGGCTGACTTACACAGGGATTGATGGCAGGGAAGGACAGGTAGTTCGATAGCACAAGGTGCATCTTGGCTCGGGGCAAGGATCAAGCACGGTCCAAGAGATGCAGGGAGGCCTCACAGCGCTCGGAGGTGGCGTCTTTCTTTCTCCAAGCTCAGCGCGCATCTGACGTCACCTCCCTCTTCCTGCGCATGCTCAGCGGGGAGTGACACGCCCTCGGCTGATTGGCTCCGCCCCAGATGGGACCGGTCTGCCGCTTCCATTGGGTGCGGGGTTACCGGGCTCCGCCCTTGACGAGGAGCTGACAGGGAGCCCCTATTTGGTAACCCCGTCGAGCACATGTTCGATGGCGGCTCGCTGGGAAGGCCTCATGCCCTCCCAACACCCCCTACCAACCAAGCCGGAGTGAGGACGCGCACTCCCTGTGCACGCCGCCGCCGTTGCTGTTGTTGTTGTTGTTGTTGCTGAACCGTGAGGAAGAGCTGCGGGGAGGTATTGGGAGGTCCTAAACTTCCTAACGGTGCCATACAATCACATTCTGGTGCAACGAAGGGTCAGAATTAATGGAAACGAGTCCTTAACTGACATAGACTAAGAATAACTAGCAAGATGTCCGATAGTTGTCTTACATGAGATGCGGTGAACCTGGGCACGACATTTAATGGGGGAAATAGGGGGAGGTCGGGTCTACAGAGTGTTGTTTACAGAAAATGGGACTAGGGAATGGGGGATTGGGGATAGTTGGGAAGTATTGAGGAAATAGGGGAATATTTACAAGCGGATATGGATGGATGCAAATCCCATATCCGCAACATTGCACCCTTCTCTACCTCGGGGCGGCCCGACCCGATAATTTTTACCTACGTTAGTGTGGCACTCAGATGTAGTTCCCTCTACTATTAACTCAACCCTGAGTGCGACAGTTTTACAGATGTTCACAAATGAGTAAATATGTCCCCCTGCGACGTTGCACCCTTCTCCTAACAGAAACACACCCACAGGATAACCGAATCGCGGAAAGCATCCTCAAACTAAACATACAGCCGGTAGGGAGCATCATTTATACAAGACTGA
Source organism: Myxine glutinosa (assembly GCF_964187855.1). Lineage (NCBI taxonomy): Eukaryota > Metazoa > Chordata > Myxini > Myxiniformes > Myxinidae > Myxine > Myxine glutinosa. Next base: position 141,994,619 of record NC_136265.1, on the reverse strand, counting down.
TATTTACACTACGATCCAGGACCTGTTCTTTGAGGAACACATGCAGATGTTATGCATAGAGAGAGAGAGCACGCATGCCAGCATCGATACACCAACCCACGAGTGCCCTGTGGCCCTACGGCCTTTAATAATGTGCAGAGCACCCTGTCCAAGCACCAAAAGCACCACCCCATTATGCACAGTCAGCACCATCCGGTGCACCAATAAAGTGTTCAATAATAAATGCACAATCAAGTGTCCATGGTCACCGGTGGTGTCGCAGCCGGCCGATGTTCTGCCGCTGGTCTTGCCTTCATGGAGTGCACTTGGCCTTCTGGCTTCTTTAGAAATAAAGAAAGGCGCCAACCGCGTCCATTTCTAAATTGTGGCTGTCAGGGGGGCCAACTAAAAGTGGTTCACCTGTATGGCATAGGTGCCACATTGACCCAGCGGTCCATCCACGGGTGGTGCTTGACCACAAAAGAACTGCGGTCCATTGTGGGCGGCCACAAAAATTGCGGTCCATATGGTGTATCGATCCAGGCAGCAAGCAGCGGAAGTACAGGCCCACAACTGCGGAGCCAGCACCTCTCTCTCCTCTCTCTCTGCGCCAAAGCCAGATCCTCGGAGGTGGGAGACAAAAGAAGACAAGTGAGTAAGGTGGTAAGGGCGCAAAAGTGCACGCAATTCAAGGTAATGCACACTGGGGGCACATGGGAACCAGGTGAGACAGGTACGTTCCTACCGTACGCCCCCCCCCCCACCAGGTAACCTACATTGCCCCTCCCTTACCCCTTACTGTATCCACAAAACACAACACTACCCATAAACATCTACTTTACACATCAACAAACGTCCCTACTGTCTTCCCCGTTCCTCCCATCAACCAAATTCGTCTTCTCTCCCTCCTAACCAATCAAATTTGCCATTTCCAACTCTCATCAAAATTTGCCATCTCCAACTCAACATCAAAATTTGCCATCACCAATTCATCATCAGTCCCTCCTAAGGAGGGAGAGATGGAATCACCCCAATGTCTCATCCATGTCGTGATGCGTCTCACAAATCCACACAGCAATTCTCCTTTCCTGCAACACAGAACAAAGGAACACAGGTGTGGAGTCATCATCATCACCTCAGGTAAGTGGCTGCGTATGGTGCGACAGGTTCATCAATCCTAACTATTTCCTAAATGACTTTAACAACTTTACATTACCCGGGGTCTTTCCCTGCCAATCCATTGGCCAACTTACACTATGGGTTCTAAAAACCAATTCCCATTGACCAAACTGTGGTGCTTCTCAAGTTGGGGTCTCACTCCCCCGATTCATCACTCGGTGCCCCCGCACAATTTCGGTGGCTGGGTCGTGTGACGCTCCCAGCTGGTCCGCCCACCTGCACACCTCCACCACTGTTTTTGCCTACCGAGCTCACCTGCTCCTCACCCTAACCTAACTAACTGGGGAAGGCCCTCTCGCACTCTCACCCCCTCAGTGCCCTCTCTGGCACGGCCTGCCCGATCCACACCCGGGATCCTCAGGCACCCACTGACACTAACGGCTCCCAGAGCCCACCTGCGGCCTCACCTGGCCGACATCTAAAAGTGGCGGAGTGCCCAACCATTCACACTCATACTAACAGGCCACACGACCAGCCAATTTCACCACACCAATGCACCCATCCACAATACCATTCTGCATCCGCACTACAAATGCCAATATCCAACCACAATTTACCTATACCTTCTAACTATTCTTTAAACTACCCTCCCCGGGTACTCGTGAAAAGGGGTCCACTCTTCCCCCATCCACACCTTCGCACCATGCACACCACTCCGTACCACTTACTCCAACTCTCTCCACACCACTCATTCCAATACTCCATGTATTCCACACACCTGTACTTGCACACCTGTGGTCTCATACTTGGTGCCGCCTGCACCCTTCTCTCCCCCAAGCGCATTTGCGCTGATCCACAACACTCACTACTCATACACTGCTCCACACACCTGTCCAGTTCTCACACAGCATCATCTCATCTAACTACTCCCCTCTGAAACTTGCACTTCCCAGTCGTCCCTTTAAACTATTGCGCTCCCTCGTCATTATCATCCACTCTAATCTACCTGCGTCCCCTCTACAGGTATCCTTGTCACTAACTAACCTTAACGTTACCTAATGTCATCTTCGCTAGATCCCTACACACAATATCCTAACCCACCCGGGCTAGTTTTCACTGCCATACACCCCATAATCTATAGCGCATTTGCCCCCAATCATGGGAAGGGTGGCAGGGATGCCACCCTTACCCACCGTCATACGGCGCGAGTGGGACCTTGTGGGACCACCTCGTATGTGAGTCATTGCCCGCCTGCCGGACCCCGTGCGTCGCCCCTTGCGGGGTCAGCGCGGGGCCGAACCGGCCGGGCCCCCACAGTACATTACCCCCAAGGGGCTCTTGTGCCTCCCCTGTCCCTCTAAAAACTACCCCTGTTGGTGTCGATGCATGGGTCACACTTCCGCAACCCGCTACCCATTCCATACCACCACAACCTTGCTCACTCACACCTCGCACCTCTCCCATCACCGGACCCTCTCACTCGCACCCTCGTTCCATACCCTCCGGACCAGCCATACACCTCACTCTTGGCCTCTCACGAACATCCGGGTCCATCTCGACCCCAAGCTTATTAAATCACCTGGCGCATCATACGCACGACCATATTGGTCACCACTTACACCGGGTCCTCTTTCTCTTCGCTTCTCCTCCATCACCTGCGAATCCCTCATCCGGTTAATGAGCACATCATCACGATCCGAACACAGACTTTGGACCAATTCTTTTACTTCCTCCTTTATCTCTTTCTTATCCTCTCTCCGTCGCTTCTTAATTTCGCTCACCCCTTCTTCCACTTCTTCTAATTTCTGCTTCACCTCCTTCATCTCCTCGTGCGCCCCCTTAAGTTCTTCCTCTAACTCCACCTTATTTTTTTCTATGTGCTCCCGCACCTCCCGCTCTTTAACCTCCATCACCTCTACCACCTTGTTCATTTTCCTCGTCAGGTCCTCATGTACCGTCTGACACTCTTTTTTAATTACCCCTACGTCCTTTTTCATCTCCTTCTGTGTCGATTTTAAACCCTCTATTACTGCTGTGTTCTTCTTTACCTGGTCCCCCAACTCCTTTTGTCCCACTGTCAGTTGTTCTACTCCCAGCGTCAACTCCTCTATACCACCTTGCAATTTTACAGTCCCCTTTCTCACCTCCTTCTCCATGCGCTCCTTACAGTGCCTCACCTCCTCGCGCACTCCTCCGACCTCCTCACTCACACCTCTTCTGATCTCCTCTCCCATCACTTGCATCTCCTGCCCAGATGCCACCCTCATCTGCTCCATTTCCTCCCTGTGAGCATCCAATTTAGTTTCTACCCCCATTCTGACCCCCTCTATCTGCTGCCCCATTTTTTAAACTTCCCTTTCTGCTTGGTCCCTCATGTCCCTCAATTTGCCTTCCATACTGTTTTCTAACCCCTCTAACCCCTTTTCCATCCCTGCCATTTGATTCTCTTGAGTGGCCATTCTGTTTTCTACCCCCGTTAACCCCTCCTGTATTTCCCCTAATCTATTGTCTAATCCCTCTATTCTACTCCCTAACCCTCCGATCTGGGCCCCCCTCCTTTGTTCTAACCGTTCCCCCATTTCGCCCATTTTGCCCCCCATTCTGCCCCCCAATCGCTCACTATCAGCCCTCATTTGCTCACTCTGAGCATCCATCCGGTTCCCCATTACCCCCATCATTCTGCTTTCCATTTCTTCGCTATTCTTGTCCATAAGGGCCTTCATTTGTATAAAAAAAAGGTTCACATCCACCAACGGCGCTGCTACGGTCGCGGGCGCGGTCGCCGTAGCCATGTGCGAGGCGCCATTTTGCGCGCCCGTAACCTCGTGCGCGAGGACGCCATTTTGCGAACCTGCCGCCCTCACTGCTTCGCTCTCCTCATGTCCCTCAATTTGGTCCTGGATCGACCCTGCCTCACTCTCCTCTACCGGAACCCAGCCGTCTTGATCTGCCATAGCGCGACTTTCAAAATTCGGGTTTTTTGTAAAACAAAATCAAATTTCGGTGTCTTTATAATTTTGACCAAATTTTTTCCTAGATGTTTTTTTTTTTTAATTTGGTTCGGGCCTCGAATCCCACTCCTGACACCAATTGTTACGGATCGCGGTTAGATGTTATTTCGACCGAGCGGTGGTGTATTACCGCGACCTAACAGTTATTCCCCGACTAGACCCCGATTCCACCCAAACGTTGACCAAATCGCGCTATGCTAAATCAATGATGGAAAGGACACAACGACTGGGATAGATGAAACGACGCAAGGGGTACAGTTCTCAAGACCTCCGGAGGAGGATATAATTACAGTGGGGGAGAAAAGGGGTAGATTACAAGGTAGTGAGGTAAAGGCACAGAAGAGATAGGCACTTAATTACAGTCTTATCTTATCCCAGACAGACCACAGACAAACGGAACAAGGCTGACTTACACAGGGATTGATGGCAGGGAAGGACAGGTAGTTCGATAGCACAAGGTGCACCTTGGCTCGGGGACAGGATCAAGCACGGTCCAAGAGATGCAGGGAGGCCTCACAGCGCTCGGAGGTGGCGTCTTTCTTTCTCCAAGCTCAGCGCGCATCTGACGTCACCTCCCTCTTCCTGCGCATGCTCAGCGAGGAGTGACACGCCCTCGGCTGGTTGGCTCCGCCCCAGATGGGACCGGTCCGCCGCTTCCATTGGGTGCGGGGGTTACCGGGCTCCGCCCTTGACGAGGAGCTGACAGGGAGCCCCTATTTGGTAACCCCGTCGAGCACATGTTCGATGGCGGCTCGCTGGGAAGGCCTCATGCCCTCCCAACACCCCCTACCAACCAAGCCGGAGTGAGGACGCGCACTCTCTGTGCATGCCGCCGCCGTTGCTGTTGTTGTTGTTGTTGTTGCTGAACCGTGAGGAAGAGCTGCGGGGAGGTATTGGGAGGTCCTAAACTTCCTAACGGTGCCATACAATCACATTCTGGTGCAACGAAGGGTCAGAATTAATGGAAACGAGTCCTTAACTGACATAGACTAAGAATAACTAGTAAGATGTCCTATAGTTGTCTTACATGAGATGCGGTGAACCTGGGCACGACATTTAATGGGGGAAATAGGGGGAGGTCGGGTCTACAGAGTGTTGTTTACAGAAAATGGGACTAGGGAATGGGGGATTGGGGATAGTTGGGAAGTATTGAGGAAAGAGGGGAATATTTACAAGCGGATATGGATGGATGCAAATCCCATATCCGCAACAATATATATATATATATATATATAGATATATATATATATATATATATATATATATATATATATATATATATATACATATATATATACATATATATATATATAATATATATACTAGCAGAAGTACCCGGCATTGCCGGGCGGGGGAGGGGAGGGGGAGGGGGAGGGGGAGGGGGAGGGGGAGGGGGAGGGGGAAGGGGAGGGGAGGGGAACGGGGGGGGGGGGGGAGCGAGCCCCTTGGCAAAGCGAGCGATTTTTTTTTTCATAGCATCATAGCGTCATAGCGTTCATAGCGTCATAGCGATTTTCATAGCGTCATAGCGTTCATAGCGTCATAGCGTTCATAGCGTTTCATAGCGTCATAGCGATTTTTTTTTTTATAGCGTCATAGCGTCATAGCGTCATAGCGTTCATGGCGTCATATCGTTCATAGCGTCATAGCGTTCATAGCGTTTCATAGCGTCATAGCGATTTTTTTTTTATAGCGTCGTAGTGTTCATAGCGTCATATCGTTCATAGCGTCATAGCGTCATCACGTGATCGCTCTGAGCGAATCATCACCCACCTGCTCTGATTCCGTTGATTCCGTGCGCTGAAATGCGCTGAGGTAAATATGAATAAAAAATATGGATCGTCAAATATTTTGAGTTCGGCCATGTTCGTCCCAGGATCAATGGCCATGTCTATGCCAAATATCAAGCACGTAAGCCTCTCCGTTTAGGAGTCTATCGGTAACATTACACACACACACACACACACACACACACACACACACACACACACACACACACACACACACTGTGTTTTATATATATAAATATGCCAGACGGTCCTTTTGGAGAGAGATAGTGTGAGCCGGGAGGGTTAGGTTTAGGGTTAGGGTTAGGGTTAGGTGAATGCATTTGTCAAGCTTGAAGGACATGTTCCAAGTGTTGGACCAGCTTGTGATTTTTTTTTTTTCAATGTCTGAAGAGAGGGAAAAGGCTGCAGCCCGCCTGTCTGAAGTATGAGGGATGTAACGGCAGAAGGTGGAGTCATCAGCAAATATAGAGGACTTTCCAGAGAGATTTTTGATAAAGATCAGGAATACGACTGGGCCCAGAACAATGCACTCCAGCCTTGACAGGGACAGAAGATGAAAGGATCCCGTTGAGAGCCACGCGTTGACTACGAGAGTCGAGGAAGTCAGTAAGTCATGTGTGGAGATGACCTTGGTTGCCATAGGCAGAGAGTTTGCAGAGCAAGACAGGATACCAGACTGTATCAAAAGCACGAGATATGTCCAGAGAGATGGCCTGATGTCATTTCTGACATTGAGGACATCCATCTATTGTTGGGCGATATGGTAGAAGCAGCATGTTTAAGGTGGAGTGATCTGGTCTGAAACCAAATTGGTGGTCTGAGATGAGATTGTTGGAGGAAGGATTTCAAATGCTTCAGCCTTCAAATTTGAAAAAAGGAAGGATTTCAAATCCACTGTGACGATGGATTCCATGACCTTGCTGATGATTGGAATTAAGTTGATAGGTCTGTGGTTGAGAGGATCAGTTTTTGCACCTTTTTATGTAATGCAGTGATGTTGGTGGATTTCCAAGAAGATGGAAGATGACTTAACGCAAATGAGAGGTTGAAAAGGGCAGAGGGGGATGTGAAAGAGCAGCATTGCAGGTTTTTAGGACACGTGAACTGATGCCGTCCTGTCCAGTAGCAGAGTCAGAGTCAAAGGTTGAAAGAACCTTCTCCACCTTCTCAGGTGTTGTTGCTTACTAATCACATTTAAGATGTGCTAAGAGGTTTGCAGAAAGATCACAATGGCTGTAAGGGAATGGAAAGGTTTCGCAAAACTGATGTATCGGGTTAATGCACACGCAACATTCATTGCAAGGTCATCATAACCGCAGGCAACGCAATGAATGGGAATGAAAGAATAAATACACAATAGGTCTCAACAAAACGGGAAATGATGCTGCAACTACATTTGAAGGACATTCTGAAAAAAAAGTTAAAAAAATGAAAGAAACCGCATTTCGTTTCAATGTTTGCCCAAATATCATACACGGGATAGAGAGGCCAAAAACATTCCTGCATCAGTTGGACAGAGAGACCAAGGAGGCAGACATGCATCCAATTCAGAGCAGGAACGGGGGGAGGGGGGGAGAAAGAAAAAAAATCCTCACCTTGGAACATAAAGGTCGGAAATGCAATGTGCATCCAGTGGGCAGAACCGTGCGTGAGATTCCACTCTCCTAACAAATCGGCATAGCTGAGATGTCATCTCCGCAGCCATGCATTGTTGTCTGAAGTGAAAAATCCGAAGTTTAAAATTGATAGACTGTTTTATTTTCCTAGGGTGACACGTGAGTTATTGATGTGACACACCAATTATGCAGCAGGGCCGAGTTGATGAAGTGCTTTATGAAACCCGTGATTGATCGAAGTTTCACGAACAGACCACTTTTCTTCACACTCTGTTCTCTTCCTTGACATTCTTATATTTTCCTGGATCACAACCCTGGGTTTCAATTGGCTGGTTATTTTCACTGGAGCCAGACATCAATGCTGTTCGAGGTTTTGTAACCCTCATCCCTTAAAATTGCTGTTGCATGTACATTACCATTTTTGGTGGGTTTGATAAAAATGTGTGGAGGTTAACATCAGTATGCCCGATATGATTGTGTAGAGCAGTAGAGGTAGTGCACTTGTCTCTAAGCTGTCTATGGTCCGTGTAGCATTCCAATGTTTAGTGGATACAGGCAAAGATGTAAGAGAATAATGGGTTACTATTCGACCATAATCACAATGATAACCAAAATGAGAATACACAGCCAACTCGATGTGAATACACAGCCAACTTCCTCTTACCAAAACCACACCCCCGAAAAACCACACCCACTTCTGATGATTTCTGACCAGACCATAAGTTGTCAGATTGGTGCTTTGCAGGTGTAAGCATTGCCTCATTTGAGTCGACAGACAGAGACCACACACAGAAATTCTCCCGATGAGCGTTTGTTCACAGTCAATGCACAATTTCCCTTTTCTGGAGGTAAATTTGAACTGAATGAGGAAGAGGCTTTTTTTAAAATAATAGTGGGCCAAGACGCTTCGACAGAAAAAGTGGGGAAAGATGCCCCACACCTCCATTTAACCTCCTGGTTCTGCTTACGTTGTCCAATGTCATGAATAGAGAGTTCTCTGGCTGATGCTAACTTTGAAGCACAGTGAACTCTTCCACAGGGTGAGATTTTGGATACAAACAAATAAATAAATAAATAAAAGGGAAAAAAGCTCAGTTAACAGTAAATACTGTTTTGCGTCCTACATTCATCATGCCATATTTCCAGTTCAGTGTCAAATTGATTAAATTTACTTGGATCTGAAAATACCACAAGATCGACTTGAAATGCACAGTTGATATGCAACATAAAAAAAACAAACTTAAAAATGAAACATTGAGCGAGGAAAAAAATGAGATATCATTTGAGCTTAACGGAATACGAAAACAAGAACAGATATATTCAAAGTACACGAGCCCCATGCCAAATAAATAAATAACATCCTCTAGCGCGGCACTGCCGGGGCGCCTTATATTAGGCACCCGGCGATACCGCCGTGCAGCTCATAGAGACTGTATTGGGAGGGAGAGGTGTACAGTAATTGATTGATTAATTGCATTATTAAAATCAATAAATAGTCATCATAAAATAATTTCTTAATCAATTGGCTAATAGCACACCTCAACCACCAGTGTTTCTTCCAAAGCTGTAGCTTTTTGAAAATTAATTAAATAAGTCATTAATCGATTTTTTTTTTCAGGAATTCATTAATCAATAAATAATAAATCGATTAATTGATTGATCAATGAATTTAAAATATCCTTTATAGCCACATCACCTGGTCACTGTCATGTCCAAATATTATCTTCCTAGCTCAAAAATGTGCTTGAGATATTGCCCAGATGAGAAAGGAAGTAAATAAATGATTAATAATGAAAATAAATAAATAATAATCATAAATAAAAAAAAGTTAATCAATTGGCTAATATACATAAACCACCACCATTTCATCCGAATCAGTAACTTTAAAAATAATAATTAATTAAGTCATTCATCGAATAATTAAATAATTAATCGATTAATTAATTAATCAATAAATCAAAAATATCCTTTATAGCCACATCATCTGGTCACTGTCATGTCCAAATATTAGCTTCCTAGCTCAAAAGGTGCCTGAGATATTGCCCAGATGAGAAATAAAATAAATAAATGATTAATTAACTAAAATAAAGAAATAATAATAATAAAAAAATTTAAATAGCTAATCAATTCGCTACTAGAACACATAAACCACCAGCATTTCATCAGAATCTGTAACTTTAAAAAAAAAAATTTTTTAGTCATTAATCGATTAATTGATTAATCAATAAATCAAAAATAGCCTTTGTAGCCAAATCACTTGGTCATTGGCATGTCCAAATATCAGCTTCTTAACTCAAAAAGTGCCTGAGATATTGCCCAGAAGAGAAAGGAAGTAAATAAGTACACCAGGACATACTTCCACCCGATGTAATTCCCATCAGCCCACTAAAGCTCATTCATGTTACTCTTCCCAGACGACAGGACATTTCATATCGGGGCCAGGGGGTAAGGCTTCTAAACCATGTGGTCACACAGCCAATGAGGCCACCATCTTGGATCAAAAGTAGGAATTTTGGGAGGGCATTGTGGGGAAATGAATAACATGTTCGAACGATAAGAGAAATACATAACCATAACTGCAGGTAGATTAGGCCTAAATGGGCCCTGACCAACACATGAGGTGGGCAGACGATCGTTAATACATAGCTGATCGATCTAATGTGTTTTAATACCTCCTTTCAAAATTTTCACCTTTTATTGCCTGGAATTAAATTGCATTAAATCAGATTTTTCCACCGATATTTACACATCGTAACCCACAACTTCCAAGAGAAAAAGAAATTCTACAAATTTCAGAAAATTAATTAAAAACACAAAACTAGAAATTCTTGGTTGGATAAGTGTCCACCGCCCTGAGTTTATACATGCTGGAAGCACCTTTGACAGCAATTACAGCTGTGAGTCTGTTGGGATAGGTCTCTACCAACTGTGCACACCTTGATTGGGCAATATTTTCCCATTTTTCTGTAGAAAACTGTTTACGCTCAGTCAAGTTGTGTGCGTTCATGGAGAGCAATCGTCAAGTCATGCCACAGATTTTCTATTGGATTGAGGTCGGGGCTCTGACTGGGCCACTCGAGGACATTTCTATTTTTGTTCCTTAGCCACTCCAGTGTAGCTTTGGCTGTGTGCTTTTGGTCGTTGTCATGCTGAAAGGTGAGCTTCCATCCTAATTTCACCTTCCTTGAGAGCAGCAGGTTTTCCTCTATGATTTTTCTGTATTTTGCGTCATCCATTTTTCCTTCTATCCCGACAAGTGTCCCAGTCCCTGCTGATGAGAGACATCCCCATAACATGATGCTGCATTGCTGCAACCACCATGCTTCACAGTAGGGATGGTGTTATTTGTGTGATGTACTGTGTTAGGTTTGTGCCAAATGTAACGTTTAGCATTTAAGACCAAAATGTTCCATCTTGGTTTCTTCAGACCACAAAACTTTTTGCCACAAGTCTTCAGAATCTCCAAAGTGGTTATTTTGCATTCTTCAAACGGGACTCAAAGTGGGTTTTTTGAGTAATCACTTCCTTCTTGCCACCCTATCATACAAGCCAGACTTGTGGATATTGTTGTCGCTTGCACACAGTGACCAGTCTTTGCCATAAAGGCCTGTAGCTCTTTTAAAGTTGCCATTGGCTTCTTGATGGCATTTCTGATAAGTCTCCTCCTTTATGGTCATCCAGTTTGGAGGGATGGCCTGATCTAGGCAGGGTCTTGGTGGTACCATACACCTTCAACTTCTTAATGATTGTCTTTACTATGCTCCAAGAGATATTCAAGGCCTTTGAAATATTTTGATATCCATCCCCTGATCTGTGCCTTTCCATAACTTTATCTCAGAGGTCTTTTGAAAGCTCCTTGGTGCTCATGGTTGAATCTTTGCAGTGAAATGCGTTACCCAGCAGAGGAAACCTACAAGAAAGCTGATTTTATTCTGAAATAATCAGAATCACTACAATTTAACACAAGTGGAGGCCTATTAACTTGGTGTGTGATTTTGAAGGTGATTCCATGACACGTTTCTTCCATTCATCTGTGTCACTCATGGCATTAGGTAGTTCGTTAACCAGACACCCAGTATCATTTGTCAGCTGATCTATATATGTTTTTGCAGGTCTCCCTGGTGCCTGTTTGCCATGAGCTGGTAACCAAAGTAAAACATCGCTTGCGAGCTCGTCTTTGTTTCTCCAGCAGTGCCCAGCGAATCTTAATCTGCGTTGACGTATGGTTACACTGATTGGTGGGATTTTTGCATACAATTCATATTTTGTGGGGTGCTCTTTCCATGAGATGTTAAGGGCTGCTCTGAGCATGCGAGTGTATGCACCATCCAGGGCCTTTTCTAGTGACGAGGTTTCGCGTGTCAAGGTCCATGTATGATGCCCCCATATATGTATATGGCCCCATATACAAGAACTGATTCAACAGCTGCTCTAAAGAAGTTGCGTTTCAGCTCTATTGGAAGCGCAGATTTCCAAATCTTGCCTGGACTGTTTGAAGCTCCCCAAGCCTTTCCAAGTCTGATGTCGACATCTCTTTTTGTGGAGGCGATGTTGCTTCCCAGGTATGTGAATTCGTCAACCTTTTTGATGTTTTCACCAGTGAGTGACTTTATGTCTACAACTTGATCTTGATTAAGACTGATGTACTCCGTCTTCGAGGCATTTATGTAGAGACCAATTTTGCTGGCTACTTCTTCAATCTTGTGTAGTAGTGTCGCTGCATCATTGTTATAGTCTGCTAGAACCGCAAGATCATCTGCATAATCTGCATCTGTAATCTTCTTGGATGGGTATCGCCGACCTTTCCGTTTTCTTCGGGTAAATCCAAGTTCATTGTTGGTGTCTATTGCTTTGCGTCGCACATAATCGAGACATATTATGAATAAGTAGGGAGTAGTGTCGCTGCATCATCTGCATAATCTGCATCTGTAATCTTCTTGGATGGGTATCGCCGACCTTTCCGTTTTCTTCGGGTAAATCCAAGTTCATTGTTGGTGTCTATTGCTTTGCGTAGCACATAATCGAGACATATTATGAATAAGTAGGGAGCGAGGGTATCACCCTGTAAAACTCCTGCCATGATGTCAAAACAGTCTGTATCGCCGTCAGGTGATCGGACTATTGCATGCGAGTTCTTATACAGCATCATGATGGCATTACTGTCTCCTGAGGTATCCCGAATGCTAGCAGTATCTCCTTCATCTTACCTCGATGGATGGAGTCGAAAGCTTTCGAGAAATCAATAAATAGGAAAACAGCAGGAAGATTTTTAGCTTTAACGCCTTCAAGAAGACGTCTAATAGTAAGGATTTGCCCGGAGGTCGATCTACTAGTACGAAAGCCATTTTGATTTGTTCGCAGAACTGGTTCTATACGCGGCCTGATTCTGTTTACTAACATCAGGTTGTATATTTTGGCCGCGATTGATGTTAGAGTGATTCCTCGATAGTTTTTTGTAAGCCCTAGGTCGCCTTTTTTCTGGAAAGGCAATATACATCCTTCTGTCCATCTATCTATTGGATTTTGATGGTATACAGCATGACACAAATTCAGTAAAATCTCATCGAATTCACCTAGTTTCCAAATCTCGGCTGGAATGTCATCTAGACCACAGGCTTTCCCGTTTTGAATGTTTTAAAGAGCGTTATGGAGTTCATCTATGGTGAAGGGACCTTTTTTGATGTCGAGTTCATCTGAAATCACAGGAGTTATTACTTCATCCTTGATTGTAGGTGGCTTACCTAATAAGCTTTGGAAATGCTCTTGCCAGAGTTTCAATCGTTCTTCTTGGCTGGATGCTTTTAGTTTGGATTTGTTTACGCATTTCCGTCCGCTTATCTCGTTTACAGTTTTCCAGGCCACAGCAGATTGCTTGTTACTCCTGAGCTAATTTAAAATTGCTGTTATGACGGAGGTTTGGGGGGAGGTGGACACTTATCCAACCAAGACATTATAGTTTTGTATTTTTGATTAATTTTCTGAAATTTGTATAATTTATTTTTCACTTGGAAGTTGCGGATTATGAGGTGTAAATAAATGTGGAAAACGTCTCAATTAATGAAATTTAATTCCAGGCTAAAGGCAACAAAAGGTGAAAATGTTGAAAGGGGGTGTAGACTTTCTATAGACACTGTAAATGTAAAAATGAAAGACGGCGACACTGGGTTCCAGAGGCTGCTGCAACAACTTAACCTGTAAGTGTGCACGTGATCGTGGTAAGTAACCTCTCCCGCGATCGTGGTAAGTAAAGGTTTTATACTTCTCCCACCCCCCACCCCCCCCCACCCCTTCCCACGCCTCCTCCCCCCGAGCCCTCTCCCTCCCACACATCTCCCTGCTCTCAAATGTTGTGTGCTGTCAAGTGTTTGTGTGCTTCCCATTCTCTTGTCTTCCGCTCCCTCTTTTTATATATTTTGTTTGTCTGGTTGATTTGTTTGTGAAGTAAATGTCATGGGGGGTTCTGGAATGTCAGCTCTTTCACGAGCCTCGATTCAGTATACAAAAAAAAAAAAAAAAAAAAAAAACGTAGGTAATGAGAAATACACAGTTTGTGATGGAGCCCTCCCTCATCCACCTCTCTGCATGCCCCCCAAAGACGACCCCCTTTCCCTCCTTTACCTTTCCTCCAATCTACCTTCCCCCTCTGCACTCCTCACACTCCCCTATCCTCTTTTCTCATGCTCTTCCTTGTCTCTTTCTCAATTTAAATTCTCTAAATTTAGTATGTAATAAACATATGATCCTTATGGATTTTTAACTTCCTCTACCTCCTGAGTAGGCCTTGATTTGTTTTGTTGTTGTTGTCGTTGAGAATTAATATAAAGACATGCAAGGGAAATAAAACACAGAAAAACAACTTTCATTCCAGAACATGAGGCAAACTGCATCACATAGCCCTAGCAAAAGATCATCTATTTATTACACGAGCAACAGTACCCGCCCTAAGGGGCGGGGCTTCAATTGGGAGGCCCAAATGAAAAGGCGAAATATCGGAAATTGAAGGCTTTTTTTCTTTTAAACGATTTATATAAACATGCGTTAAATCTCGATCGGTGCAGCCGTTTGTGCGGCACCCGGGAAAATTACGTCATGCAGGAGCAAGTATCAGCAGGATGTGGCAGTGTGGGAGTCCACGTTTCTGATCCTCCTTCATGCCGAAGTAGCCCACCACTCCTCCAAGCATTCCACCATGAGATCCGCCATGAGAGATTTAAGCTTGATACTGAAGACGCGTGCAGTTGGTACTCCCGATGTCGTAAGTACTCCCGATACGTGTTTCCTTCATTGTAAAAACTACCAAATCAACAGTTAAAAGGATTTTGAGCCGACAGGTGTTACGGCCTTGGCAAGATCGATGGAGACAGCGATCTGTTAGCGTATTCACCGCCCAAATAGCTATGTGGAATTCTCTCATGTAGAGATTAAATGTCATTTGAACTTTGGCCGAGGTCAGTATTTACTTTTAATGATGTTTATATACGAATGATGTTTATATTGGTTTTGGGTCGTCCTTTCCGCATATCTCGTTCTCGTGGGATTGTGAGTTGGAGAGACGGCCGTGATGGTGGGGAGGGGGTTGGAATTCTCTCAAGCAGGGATTCAACCCGTGTCCTTATAAAAGGTCTTTGTCCGAGGTCACCGAGTCCGATCGGCGCAGCTGTGCAGCGATCGGTGCAGACATTTGTGCAGCACTCGGGAAAACAACATCATCACAATGAAAACATCGTCACAATGAACATTATGCGAACGCGAATGTTATGCGGGAGTCTAAATCTGATAATGCTGGAGACCAAAGCTGAAATTGGGAAAACTAAATAGCCTATTTTACTCCTGGAGATCCCAGGATTACCCACTCAAAATATCGTTGCGATCGGTTCAGCAGTTTTTACGGTACCTTCGAACGGACAGACAGACAGACAGACGGACGCACATTTGGTGAATTATAGTAAGATATGTACGGGGAAGCACATTTGAGGAAATTCAAAGCTTAGAAATGAAAGAGATGGGGGGCGGTGTGGGGTAGAAGGAGGGTAAAGGGAGGAGTGAGGAGGTGAACAGAGAGGAGGCTTGGAGGAGATATGAGCAAGAGGGGAGGATTGAAGGAGCATTTGGGGCATAAGGGGGTCAGCAGAAGACGGGTCAAAAGCTTTGCCATATTTTGGTATGTAATGAACTGATGACCCCCAACAAGGACAATATGGAGAAAAAGCAACGTACAAATGATACACAAATGTATCAAAGTTGGAAGAGAGTATGGTAAAATGGAGAAAGTCACTCAATAGTGAAGAATCACTTTAAAATTATATAATTCTCAGATCTTCACCAAAATCGAATCGATTCTTCCTCGAGGAGGATGGTAATTGGCGGTGGGGTAGTGGGACCTCATATAAGTGTAATGGACCAGCTGGATCTCCTGTTTCAGTTTTCTCGATGCTCCCTTGAAAGTAGTTGAACAGACAGTGTCACATTTCTTGCGTGTAATCAGGGCACGGCTGTGGCATAATTTCTCCCTTATAACCGTTCCGATGACTCCATGATTTTTAGGCAAGTAGGTGTAACATGCGGATCTCCCACCACCTTGGTTGGCCATCAATTTTGAGTCTGACAGTTTTTCTGCTGTGTTCATTTTGCACCGGCATTTCACAATTTGGCTGCGAATCAACTTGCATGACTCTATACTCGCAATCCTTTGATATGTTGTTGTGATGTTACATTTGACACTTTCAGAACAAACTTTTGCATCCATCTTGTTTTAAGCACTTATAACCTAGTTGAATCCAATTGCGTTTGCAAGTACAAAACCTGCATTTTGTTGCATCGCTCTAATTACCGTTAAGAAGCAACAACTCGAAAGTATGGTTTCTGCTTGGCTGGTCTCAATTAATCCCTTTTGCCTTCTAACTGCTTGTGACGTCACAAAGCCATATTTCTCCAGTGACAGTAACTACAGACATGCTTATTAGCCCCAGTTGGACTTAGTCCGAAACGGGGACTTATGGATTTGATCTCGTCCGTCCATCCGTCCGTCCATGCGTCCACAACCCTATTTCAGAGATGTATGGACTGATTTTGTTCATACATGGCAAAAAGACAATACATGACGGTATACATATGCACATTATTTTGCTTCGCGATGCGATCAAAAATGGCTGACCGGCAGCCATTTTGTTACTTAAACGTGTCCCCAAACATTTATTGGACATGCATGGACCGATTTTGTTCAAACTTGGCAGAAAGACAATACATGAGAGTATACATATACAGAAGATTTTGTTTTGTAATCCGATCAAAGATGGCCGACTGTCGGCCTTCAACTCCGTACAGCAAAATGATTAAACCATGGGGGCTATGACATTTTATGTCATTTTCCCCATGTTGTTCTGTACATCTAGCCTCATAAACCTGTGAAGCACAACGTTGTTTGTTATTTTCAGGCAATGGAAGGTCTCCGAGAGATAGAACAAGGAAAAAACACCTAAAAAATAATTCTTGAGACAGGAATTCAGAATCCCTAAATTAAACCAACTTTGGGCATTTTGTTTTTGGATATACATAAGTTTGAAACACAAGTATGCTGGCAAGCGTCAGAAAGATTGCTGTGATTTATCCGTAAAATCTCAAATCACAACCGGGTGCCCAATACCCATAAGTAGAATAATAATGAATCTTTAACATCCACAATTGCGTTGACCGGGGAAGATTTTTGGCCCAAGTCTTCCTAGTACTGGCCGGCCCAGCCAGACATTAGTGATACCGAGACAACTCTTCACGAAGGACACCGTGGGATCGTCCACCAAGCAATGCTGGCAGAAGGAGCGCCATGTTTAACGTCCATACCGTAAGGAGAATAAACATAACAGAGCAGTAAATTAATCTGATGTGATTTCACTAACGAAGTCATCGGGGTAGAATATTCGTTCACATTCCGATTATAATTGTCTAGCTTCCCTTGTAGCCATGAGGCATGGGTTTGAATCCCAATCCAGCTATAAACTCTCATCCTAGGGTTCCACATACATGGGGAGGCATCACCGCTCATCAGAAGCTAGAACATCAAGCCACAGGACATGTATGCTCGCAATGGTTGTTGGTGGACATTTAAAGATCCCATCGTGTCTTATGCAGAAAGTAGCTGAGTTATCGCTAACACCCTGAACAAATCCCATATTCCTGCCCAAATCGGCTTCAGTCAAATGCCAGGCCTGGCCATCCGGTTCGTGAAAGGCGAAAACGTTAACGGCTGATCCCACAAGAAGGTGGAAATACTTCGGGGCCGTTAAAGTAGTACTACTACTACTAGTAGTAGTAGTAGTAGTAGTAGTAGCAGTAGCAGTAGTAGTAGTAGATCATACAATACAGTTTTATGTGTCTGAATTATACAAACAATCTTAAGTGATATGGCTCATAGAGCCTGCCTCATATTCACACCCCAATATTTCAATATATCCATTTACTTATCTTCAAGGGGAAAGAGGAGAGAGAGGAAGGGGAAGAGTTGGGAGGAGGAAGGGGAAGAGGTGGGAGGAGGGGGTGGGAGGGGAACGGGTGGGGTAACAGTCTGGAGGGAGGGAGTGTGGGGTGTGAGGAGGGAGGAGAAGGGGCGGGGTGGGAGTACAGAGGGAGGGCGTGGGTTGGGAAGAGGCAGGGGAAGGGGTGGGAGGAGGGACCTGGCTTTGCCCAGCACACCAGGTACTGGTGCTAGTATAATCTATAAGAAATCGTTAAAATTTTCAATTTACCTAATTAAGAAAATATTGAAAATTTCAACAACTTATTTTCGATAATATGTTGTTCTGTGGTTTTGCATTGCCACCCGTCCATCCTAAATTCAATATTAAAAAGTTTATGGCACATTTTAGCAATATTGGTGGCCATTTTGAAAAAAATGTCTGCCATTTTGAAATTTGAGTTGGCTCATCGACTGGCTTAAAGTAATATATAAGAACATAACTGCCAAGTGTCATGCTTGTATCACAATGTGAATGCAATTTTGTGTTAGCTGCCTCGCGAAAAAGAAAAAGGTGACTTAAATATAATCAATAGAGACCAATAATCAGTTTAGACAATATAGAGATTGTAAAAACCACCATAGAGGGTAACTAACCTCGTATTCCCCATAATATAGAAACAAATGTGGACATAAAACTATTTGTAAGCTTTTGGTACCGAGCATAGCGAGTTTCGATCCACACTGTTTGGTAGTCAAGCGGAATAGAGAGGAGCCGGATTTGTGGTCATGTTACCTTGGCCTGAGCTCAAGTGGTCTTCCATTGCCCCATACTGCAGTAGACTTTAACTGCATCGCTGAACCTGACATATCTGTTGCCCATCCGCAGATATATCGCCACTTAGGTCCAGGAAATCCCGAGGCTCATGGAATGTGTATGGCTCAAGGCTGGAAGACTTTGTGATTGTGCTGCTGCCAAATCCACATGTTGGCAGCATTGCTATTGTCATTCCCGCAAGGTCTTTCAAACAAGACAGACTTTATTGTTCTCTGATTAACACTCAAGTTACAGTGTATTTATTTATATACCAAAGCATCCTCTTCATAACATACTGGCTGGAATCCAATGGTACAAATAACATGATGGAGAAGGGGGCAAACTAAGCTTTTTATTGTTGTGCTGGTTGAATGAGCTGAGAAATAAAAACAACACATTTCCGAACAACAAATATATCACAGCACATCCTCAGTCATGGACTATTTTACACGATAAAAGAGAAAATTACAAATTGTAGAAAATTACAAAAAATTTCTACACTGGGAGAGGAGACACACCGTTCCCAGACCCTCACCTCCCTCCCAGGCAACCCCCCTGCTCCGAGACCCCCCCCCCCCTCTTGGGGACTCCACCCCCACCTTCACTCCTTCATTCTTCTTTTCTCCCGCCTCTGGAACAAACTCCCTCACTTATTCAATCCCACTCCTCCCTCCAGGTATTTAAACCAGCTGTTCACCACCATCTCTTATCTTCCCCCATCCAAAACCTTGATCTTTTGTACCCCCGTTAATTCACCCCAGATCCACGTTTTTGAAAGACCGACTTCTTTTCTGGAAGTCCTAGCAGTGTCCATGTGTTTTATACCTCTGCCCCCCCCCCCTACCTTCCCATGCCTCCTCCCCCCCAAGCCCTCTCCCTCCCACAGATCTTCCGATATCCCTGTTCTCTACTGTTGTGCTTGTGTGCTTCCCTCTCTGTCCCCATCTTGTCTCCCACTCCCTTTATTGTTTATGTATCGGTCATGCTTTTGGGGTTTTTTGTGCTAATGTGTGTTTAATGTGCTGGCTCTTACACGTGTTGTGATTGGTACTACGTACTGCGTAGTGACGTCTGGGGGCGTCACATAATGAACGTCACAAGATGCACAAGATGCGTCACAGAAGGGACTGGGTGCATGCCTTTTGCAGGATGACAAGCCTGTTGCTTTTGCGTCACGAACTCTGACACCCACTCAGTCTGCATATTCAAACATTGAACGAGAAACCCTGGCCCTTGTTGCTGGCATACAGAAGTTCCATACTTACGTGTTTGGGAAACGCTTCAAGGTATACACAGACCACAAACCATTGGTCATGATCATCAGCAAACCCCTTACAAGCGCCCCTCCACGGCTCCAGCGCCTTCTTGTGAAAATCCAAGGCCACGATTTTGATCTGGAGTAGGCCTATAAGGCCGGCCGTGAGATGATGCTATCAGACACGCTGTCGAGGCTACCAAAACCAGAGAACAATCAGGAACTGCAGTTGGACACACGTGTAGATGGTATTGAGCTTGATGATGTGGATGATCATCATCGCTTTGACCTCATTGATTTTAGCTCAAGGAAACAGGACCAACTCAGAGAGTGTGGAAAGGCTGATAGAACCTTTCGAGCATTGCAGCAGGTTGTTCATCGAGGGTGGCCTGCTGGGATTACAGAGCTGCCTGTGGACCTACGTCCGTACTGGCCATACCGTGATGAAATTGGTATTTGTGACGGTGTTCTATTCAAAGGTCGACAGGTACCAATTCCAGAGCAGCTACGTAAGGATCTCCTCGACCAGCTCCATGAGGCGCACATGGGGATCGAAAAGACAAAACGTCGAACATGCGAATGTGTTTACTGGCCAAACATAAATCTGGACATTGATAGAGTAGTCAGAACATGTAAGGCATGTCAAGAGAACCAACCAGAACAAAGGCGTGAGGCTCTGATAGCTCATGAGATACCAGCGGTACCATGGAAAAAGGTAGCCAGTGATATGTGTGAGCTACACGGGCAGACCTACCTCTTGGTGACGGATTATTACACCAAGTACCCAGTTGTGAAGAGAATGGAATACACGACGAGCAGTGCAGTAGCCAAGGTCACATCTGAATGTTTCAGTATGTTCGGCCCACCTCTGGAGGTCATATCGGACAATGGACCTCAATATGTGGGTAAGCCATACCATATGTGTACCAAATGGAATGCAAAACACACGACAACATCGCGAGGTATCCACGCAGTAATGAATTGGTTGAGAGACAAGTTCAAACAGTGAAGAACATGATCAAAAAGTGTATTAGATCAGGGAGTGACATAGATATTGCACTACAACACCTGAGGTGCACACCTGTAGATTCCCACCTCCCAAGTCCAAGCGAAATGCTGTTCAACCGGCCCATACGCACCAACCTACCAAGTCGTCTGTTGGTTCCTGCACAACAAAGGCATCGGGAAATTCAGGAACGATTGAAGGAACGTGGAGACCAGATGGCGAAGCAATACAACAGAACGGCTGGGCCGCAATTACCTGAATTGCCTATTGGACATCGGGTTCGGATTCTGAACAAGGACACGCACCAATGGTACCCCGGGAAAGTTGTGGCCCGCTGTAATGAACCCCGCTCGTATATAGTACAGAGGCCTAACAGGACGCGTCTTCGAAGAACCAGGGCACACTTGCGTGAACTTCATCCACCCGATCGTGGCGCCAAGTGGAAGGACGAACCGACCCAACCAACACATCAAAGTCTACCAACTGCTCGACACGTACATTTCAACAACGACGCTTCAGCAATGGAACCTAACGGCTGCTCCAGCTCCAAGGATGACGAGAGTGCCGAGACAACAAGGCCGAGACAACAATGACGAGACAACAAGGCCGAGACAACAAGGCCGAGACAACAATGACGACTCAACAATGGAAACTAATGGCTGCTCCAGCTCCAAGGATGACGAGAGCGCTGAGACAACAAGGCCGGACAACTCTCCGTACTCGACCAGATCAGGCCGTGTGATTCGAAAACCATTGAGATATCGTGATAGTGAATAACGACCATCAGAAGTCAGCCCTTGTAATGTTGGTGCAGAGACAATGCGTTGATTGGAATGATTCTGTGTTTTCTCTGTTTTCACTAATCATACTTAGCAGTAATTACATTTTGGTTAAGACTTATAACAGTAACCCCATATCCAATCTATGTGTGGTTCAAGTTGTGTCTGATTGTGTTTATTATTTTGATTTAGTTTAGTAGTGTTTTGTTGCATACAAACATAATAATTTCAATGAAAGGGAGATGTGATTGGTACAACGTACTGCGTAGTGACGTCTGGGGGCGTGGCTTCCGTGGTTGCTGGCGGCTCGTCATGATGGCCGTGTGTTCTGTGAGAGCTTGGTATCGTCTTTAATAAACAAACCACTTGGTTGAAGGAGAGTCCTGAACTTACTACAACACGAGCCTCGATCTTGTATACAAAATTTTTTTTATTGATTGGAATTCATATTGATTGCGTTACGAACGCGCATAACTAATAGATCTTTCTGGCGGAGTTCCTCTCACGGTCCGGGCGGTCACCGAGACCAGGTAGTCACCGGGAGGACCACGTAACAGAATTGGGGGCTCGTCCAAATTACGATTTGCGGATTCGCAATTGGGTCTACGTCCGGGATTTAAAATTGTATAACATAATAAAATAATAGTTTTTATTAATTAAAATTTATTAATTAATTATTAATTGGTAAATTTTTGAGAAATTGTGGTAAAGTCTTGGGTGAAGGTTAACAGGTGTTAACGAAAGTCACCATGGCGTTTGTTGCACAGAACTTTGCGGTAACACCTAGTGAGGCACAGTTCCGAGCGTTACTAAAAGCGGACCTCTTGAAATTGGCCAAACATTTTAACTTGGAGGTCCGAACTAATTTGAGGAAGGCAGAGTTGCAGACCACGGTGATACAATCTATGGTGGGATTAGGAACATGGGATGAGTTAGCCTGGGAGTGGCTACCCGAAGAACCAGAAGACGTTGAGCTCCGGAAACTGGAGTTGCAATTACGGAGCCAGGAACGGATCAAAGAAGAAGAAAGGAAAGCAGAAAAGGAAAGAGCAGAAGAAGAAAGGAACGCAGAAAAAGAAAGAGCAGAAGAAGAAAGGAAAGCAGAAGAGAGGAGAGAAGAGAAACAAGCAGAGGAAAGGAGAGTGGAACGAGAACTCCAGGAAAGGTTAAAAGAAGAAGAAAGGAAAGCAGAAAAGGAAAGAGCAGAAGAAGAAAGGAAAGCAGAAAAGGAAAGAGCAGAAGAAGAAAGGAAAGCAGAAGAGAGGAGAGAAGAGAAACAAGCAGAGGAAAGGAGAGTGGAACGAGAACTCCAGGAAAGGTTAGCAGAAGAAGAAAGGAAAGCAGAAAAGGAAAGAGCAGAAGAAGAAAGGAAAGCAGAAAAGGAAAGAGCAGAAGAAGAAAGGAAAGCAGAAGAGAGGAGAGAAGAGAAATAAGCAGAGGAAAGGAGAGTGGAACGAGAACTCCAGGAAAGGTTAGAAGGGAGAAAAGCAGAGGAGAGGAGAGCTGCAAGGGACCTCGAAGCAGAGGAGAGAAAAGCGGAAAGGGAATTAAAGGAATGTGACATGGAGCTTCAGCAAGAAATTAAATTCAAGGAGCTGGAGTTAATGAGAGAACGGGGAGAGGTACCACCCTTGCTGACGGGGTCGACACCTAGCCACAACACCTGGGATGTGGGCAGACATGTGAGGCTGGTTCCACCCTTCAGTGAAAAGGAAGTCGCTAAAATTTTTTCCACACTTTGAGAAAGTGGCTCGACAGTTAAACTGGCCGGAGGAGGCCTGGACCATACTAGTGCAAAGTGTGCTGGTGGGAAAAGCTCAAGAGATTTATTCGGCGCTACCAATGGACCAATGTGCAGATTATGAGGTATTGAAGAAGCACATCCTCAAAGCCTATGAGTTGGTTCCGGAAGCTTACCGGCAAAAATTCAGGAATGCCAGGAAGAGGGAGAGTGAGACCCATGTGGAGTTTGCCAGAGTGAAAGAAAATATGTTTGATCGGTGGTGTGAGTCAAAAGGAGTCGGGAACGACTTCGAAGCATTGCGTGACCTGATGCTGGTGGAGGAATTTCAACAGTGTGTCCACGAGGACATCAAAGTGTACCTGCAGAAAAAGAAAGTACCGAAGTTGTGGGACGCAGCCACCCTGGCAGATGATTATGCCTTAACACACCGGATAGGGGTCCACGAACCTAACTCCTCGCCTAGATCTCCGCAGGGGAGGTGGGGAACAGCAGGTGCGGAGAACGACAATACATGGCGGCGGCCTCGAGAGGATTATGGGGACAACGCGGATACCCCACCTGTTCGAAATCAGAGGGCTGCGGGCCCAAGACAAACTTATTTTTCGGGGGGCCCGAGGCAGACCACGAGTTTTTCCTCCGGGCCTACTTGCGCTTTTTGCAAGAAACCTGGACACTTGATGTCCAGTTGTTACCTCATGAAAAGGGAAGACCCAGAGCGGAGTCCGACTAGTACAACTCCGAATGCGATGGCAAACGTAAGAAATCGCCCACAGAAGAGTTACCAACCATTTATTTATGAGGCGTTGGTCTCACTCAAGGGAGACTTGACTAACCCAAGACCGGTTAGGGTTTTGAGGGACACAGGAGCCCATCAATCCTTAATGCTTGAAGGCATTTTACCATTGTCAAAGAGTACCGCAACTGGTGATAGTGTTCGGTTACAAGGGATCGGTGGCTGTGTTAGTGCCCCACTTCATGTCATCCATTTGGAATCCGATTTGGTGTCAGGACCGGTCACCGTCGGTTTACAAGCCACGCTTCCTGTAGAGGGAGTATCTGTGATTATCGGAAATGATTTGGCCGGGGGGCAAATTTATGGTAACCCGAGGGTTGGTAAAGAGCACAGCAGGGAAAATAACACCCCACTGGCTCGGGATGGCGACAAAAGTTCCAAGTTATTTGTAGGGGGACTGAACTTCAACACAGAGGAAGGAGTTCTGACCTCTGTCTTCAACAGATATGGGCCGCTGGTGGAAGTGCGGGTGGTAAAAGACAGGGAAACACAACGGTCAAGAGGGTTCGGCTTTGTCACGTTTGCAAGCACCAGAGACGCCAGAGAGGCAGAGAAGAATTGGAATGGTAAGGATTTGGAGGGTCGGACCATAACAGTAGGGAAGGCATTTCGTAGGCATCGAGAGGTCTACAGAAGAGGACCACTTGGCAGAATTTTTGGGGTTGGCAGCAGCCGATATTACTATGGAGGCTCACAGAGTTAAGGCACCTCCCGAAAGAATGAATGTCAGAGCACTGGCCGAGAAGGAGACCGCCAGTCAGGTAACGGCTGGGACAAGGGGTCCCACCGTAACTGTTAGGAGTTTGGAGAAGTTGAAGCACTATATACGGGGGAGCCGAGCCGAGGCTCCTACACGGACTAACCGTGAACGCCACGTTCTTAAAGGCGTCCAGGTAGTGAACTTTCCTGCACGGACTAACCGTGAACTCCACGTTCTTAAAGGCGTCCATGTAATGAACTTTCCTCCCTGGACTAACCGTGAACTCCACATTCCTTAAGGCGTCCATGTAGGAATACTCCGCTGGGCCTCCCAAAAAAGTGCTATAGCGAGGTTTAAATTTGGGGACTTTGGGTCACCACCTCTTAACCATCATTCAAGAGAAACTAGAAGTGGTTGACGCTTGGTCCAGAGGGAATTAATCTAGGGGATTGTGTGAAATTTTGTTGCTTTATTTTTAAGTGATGACTGTGCCCGGGGGGAACTGATGAGTTGGGGGGGGGGGGGGTGAGTTATCTGGTTTGTTAATCCAAGTTGGCCGGCAAAGAAAGTTTTCGCTGGGTTCAAACTTTCTTTCTTGAAGGGGGGGGAGTGTTACATATTTATGTGAATGTATGTGAATTACTATTCAGGTCTTTGCTTATCAATGTGGACTCGATTAAAGGTTGTTGTGATTAAAGGGTCAGGATCCCTTCTGGGAAAAAGGAGACCGGAAACGGAAGAAGAAAAGACACGAGGTCCTGGAGAAGCGAGGATTCTTCTTCTTCCTCGCCGAGCTCGGACGCGAGCGGTATCGATTGAGCAACGTAACAGAATCGGCCTTTAAAAGCCCGTCTGGCGAGAGGAGTTACCGGGACGTGTAACTACCCTTTGACACGTCAAGTCGCCATGGGTTCGTGCACGGAACCAAGCAGCTGGCACAGTTCGCCTCACCGTCTACAAGGCCA
Source organism: Myxine glutinosa (assembly GCF_964187855.1). Lineage (NCBI taxonomy): Eukaryota > Metazoa > Chordata > Myxini > Myxiniformes > Myxinidae > Myxine > Myxine glutinosa. The sequence goes on along the minus strand of NC_136265.1, from coordinate 141,968,598 downwards.
CGTACGGGTCGCACCTTGGTCCGCGCGCGCTGGGCAAGCCGCGTGTTGCTTTGCTGTACCCGCTTTGCTTGGCCAGGAGGTACGCGCTGCAGCCGTTGTTCCCGGTACGGGACGTGCCCGGTGAAAGCACGTCAGGAAGGGTCCGTTCAACCGCCCACGTGCGGAGATCGAACTACCGGAGTACGGAGACATTGAGAGAGACATTGACCATGGAGGGAGTCGGGAGTGGGGCTCACGTGAGGAATGTATAAGATGGCCATCTTAGAGTTATTATAGATGAGTTTACATCTTTGTACTATTGATTGCTGATTGTGGATGGTTGTTGATTGCTCTGGGAATATATCCTTGATTATTCCGGATCCTTGGTGTGGGGTTTTTTATTGATTGGAATTCATATTGATTGCGTTACGAACGCGCATAACTAATAGATCTTTCTGGCGGAGTTCCTCTCACGGTCCGGGGGGTCACCGAGACCAGGTAGTCACCGGGAGGACCACGTAACACATGTTTGACTGTAGGGAAGGTGTTCTTTTCTTTGAAGGCTTCATTTCGTTTTCTGTAAACAGAGAGATGATGTGCCTTCCCAAACAGCTCTAATTTGGTCTCATATGTCCACAGGACATTCTCCCAGAAGGATTTTGACTTGTTCATGTGTTTTGGAAAACTCCAGTCGGGCTTTCTTATGTCTCTCTCTTAGCAGTGGGGTCCTGAGACCTGGGTCTCCTACAATAGACCCCCTTTTATTGAGTTGGCGATGAATGGTGCGAGTTGAAACTGTCGTACCTTGTGTCTGAAGGTCAGCTTGAATCTGTTTAACAGTTGATGAAGGTGATTTTTCCACCATTCGAACAATCCTTCCCTGTAATCTTCGATCAAGTTTTCTCTTGCGGCCACGTCCTGCGAGGTTGGCTGCAGTGCCATGGGCCTTAAACGTCCTGATAGCATTGCGTACGGTGGACACAGGAACATCAAGATCTCTGGAGATTGACTTGTAGCCTTGAGATTGTCCATGCTTGGCTACAATCTTGTGTCTGACCTCCTCCGACCATTCTCTGGTTTTCTTTCTTTTCTCCATGCTCATTGCGGTACACACAGTGACACAAAACAGCAGAATGACTCCTTATCTCCATTCAAACTGGTTGAATGAGTGATTTTTATATTGCAGCCACCTGAAACTCACCACAGGTGAGTTCAATTCCAAAGTAAAGGAGAATCACCTGCTTGAAATCTAATTATTTATAACAACTTCTAAAAGGTGCCAATAATATTGTCCGGTCCATTTTTTAATTTGTGTGTGGAATAAGCTAAGATTTAGTAATTTTTTTGAGCTTTTTTGTTTTGTTCCACTGCAAACTAAAGAAATACATATGCGGATCCCAAAATATTTTTTAATTTCAACAATTTTCTGGAAGAAATGGTGCATTATTTGAAAAAAGTGCAAGGTTGCCAATAATTTTGGCCACGACTGTACGTGCAGACACACGTACGTACATGACTGATTGCTTAAGCCAGCTTTTTTATTCGCACACGCGGAGTAAAAATAGGGGCAATGCTCCTGGGCGCACCTGGTATAACTAGAGAACTACTGGTAGGTGTGGATGACCCACAAAATATGTAAATTAGCCGATGGTTTGAACAAACTTGTGAAAGCACCATGCAGAGATGATTCCTACCAAGTTACGGCTAAATCGGGTGAATACTTAGAAGTGAAAAGCAAAGATCCTGGAATAGTAATGACCTTTCACCTTTAAATTGACCTACGGAATATGCAATTTTTTGATTGGATTTTCATGGTGTCATGAGGCCTTATTCCTCAGAATTTCTACAAAGTTTGGTGAACATATGACTTAGTTTTAGCAGCACGGGCGATGCAGTTTGTGGTCAAGTTTCATTGAAATTGTGAGTGTAGTTTCGGAGAAGAAAGCAAATACCTATTTTGTGGGAGTCAAACATGGACTTACTTTGACCCCCCTTAAATGCGCTTAGACCATGATTTTTTTAAATGCCGTGACCAAACTTTGGTACATCATGGGTGACAAAGGTTTCTGTCAAGTTTCATTGAAATAGGGTGTGTAGTTTCGGAGAAGAGTATCTGTGAGTGTTTACATGCAGACTGACTCACTAACAGACACCACACCATGCCAATACCTCCCCTGAACTACGTTCCAGGTGAGCTAAAATAACCAAACTACTTTAATTTTCCAAAAAACTACCATAAATTTCCAAATATAATACGCATCCTCAAATTTGTCATGAAATATATGGAATTTGTTTGTTACTTACATACTTTAAAAGAAACATTTTTAAAACTTTTGAATTGAAAACTTTTTTTTTTTGAATTTAAACTTTTGCAACATTGCAGTAAAAGTGTGTTTTCTTTCATGTGTGGTGTCAGTTGAATCGCTTATTGTGAGTTCGCCTTAGTGCTTGCCATATTTGCAATTGCGCAGCTGGTAAATAAACATCCACAAAAACCCACTGTAACATTTCCTCACTGCGTGTACATAGAAATGGCTGTTTTTATAAACCTGATATAAAATACTCAATGAAATAAAAGCCGATCACAATAAAGCCACGTTAGCTGTTTAAGTTCAGGTACTGACACTTACTTAGTTCGTTGCTAAAAGAGAGCGTGGCACTGTTTTGATTTTGTAAGGAAAATTAAAATTCAGATTTTATTTCTATTAAAAATTTATTATTAAGAAAATGTAATTGAAATTAAATTTTTAATTTAAAAATTAAGAAAATTTAAATTAAGATTTTATTTTTATTAAAAATTAATTATTAAGAAAATTTAATTTAATTTTTTTATTTAACAATTAAGAAAATTTAAATTGAGAATTAATTGTGAATTTGTAAGAAATACTCAAAATTTGTGGATTATTTTGTATTTGCAAGTTTGCATTTGCTGTTTGCTGCAAAAAATATTCCATATAGATTTGTTACCATGTTCAGTGTGTGGCAAAAATATGAGACACATTTGAAATAGAAATATCTTTCAATTATACCAGTTATTTATTCAACTGTATTAAAATTTGTAAAGTGAGGACATTGGAATTTCTTCAGAATACACAGGGTTTTGAAAATGATGTCAGTTAAATGTTCCCCTTGGCAGGCAACACAATTCCGCTGTTCTGGTACCCATACTCATCAGTCATCACCTTCACAAGAGAGTCGATCGGAATGGTCTGATTTCACTTGTAATGTTTTGTGTCAGTTCATGGAGTGTGTGTGGCCTGTTCCTGTACACTCTTTCCCTCGCGGTCCCCCTGTGCTGTCTTTCCCTCGCGGTCCCCCTGTGCTGTCTTTCCCTCGTGGTCCCCCTGTGCTGTCTTTCCCTCGCTGTCCCCCTGTACTGTCTTTCCCTCGCGGTCCCCCTGTGCTGTCTTTCCCTCGTGGTCCCCCTGTACTGTCTTTCCCTCGTGGTCCCCCTGTGCTGTCTTTCCCTCGTGGTCCCCCTGTGCTGTCTTTCCCTCACGGTCCCCCTGTACTGTCTTTCCCTCGCGGTCCCCCTGTACTGTCTTTCCCTCGCGGTCCCCCCCTGTGCTGTCTTTCCCTCGTGGTCCCCCTGTGCTGTCTTTCCCTCGTGGTCCCCCCGTGCTGTCTTTCCCTCGTGGTCCCTCTGTGCTGTCTTTCCCTCGTGGTCCCCCTGTACTGTCTTTCCCTCGTGGTCCCCCTGTACTGTCTTTCCCTCGTGGTCCCCCTGTACTGTCTTTCCCTCGCGGTCCCCCTGTACTGTCTTTCCCTCGAGGTCCCCCTGTGCTGTCTTTCCCTCGTGGTCCCCCTGTACTGTCTTTCCCTCGTGGTCCCCCTGTGCTGTCTTTCCATCGTGGTCCCCCTGTGCTGTCTTTCCCTCGTGGTCCCCCTGTGCTGTCTTTCCCTCGCTGTCCCCCTGTACTGTCTTTCCCTCGCGGTCCCCCTGTGCTGTCTTTCCCTCGTGGTCCCCCTGTACTGTCTTTCCCTCGTGGTCCCCCTGTGCTGTCTTTCCCTCGTGGTCCCCCTGTGCTGTCTTTCCCTTATGGTCCCCCTGTACTGTCTTTCCCTCGCGGTCCCCCTGTACTGTCTTTCCCTCGTGATCCCCCTGTACTGTCTTTCCCTCGCAGTCCCCCTGTGCTGTCTTTCCCTCGCGGTCCCCCTGTGCTGTCTTTCCCTCGTGGTCCCCCTGTGCTATCTTTCCCTCGTGGTCCCTCTGTGCTGTCTTTCCCTCAAGGTCCCCCTGTACTGTCTTTCCGTCGCGGTCCCCCTGTACTGTCTTTCTCTCGTGGTCCCCCTGTACTGTCTTTCCCTCGCGGTCCCCCTGTACTGTCTTTCCCTCGCGGTCCCCCTGTGCTGTCTTTCCCTCGTGGTCCCCCTGTACTGTCTTTCCCTCGTGGTCCCCCTGTGCTGTCTTTCCATCGTGGTCCCCCTGTGCTGTCTTTCCCTCGTGGTCCCCCTGTGCTGTCTTTCCCTCGTGGTCCCCCTGTGCTGTCTTTCCCTCGCGGTCCCCCTGTGCTGTCTTTCCCTTGTGGTCCCCCTGTACTGTCTTTCCGTCGTGGTCCCACTGTGCTGTCTTTCCCCCGTGGTCCCCCTGTGCTGTCTTTCCCTCGTGGTCCCCCTGTACTGTCTTTCCCTCGTGGTCCCCCTGTGCTGTCTTTCCCTCGTGGTCCCCCTGTGCTGTCTTTCCCTCGTGGTCCCCCTGTGCTGTCTTTCCCTTGCGGTCCCCCTGTGCTGTCTTTCCCTCACGGTCCCCCTGTGCTGTCTTTCCCTCGCGGTCCCCCTGTGCTGTCTTCCCGTCACGGTCCCCCTGTACTGTCTTTCCCTCGCGGTCCTCCTGTGCTGTCTTTCCCTCGTGGTCCCTCTGTGCTGTCTTTCCCTCGCAGTCCCCCTGTACTGTCTTTCCCTCACGGTCCCCCTGTACTGCCTTTCCCTCGTGATCCCCCTGTACTGTCTTTCCCTCGTGGTCCCCCTGTACTGTCTTTCCCTCGCGGTCCTCCTGTGCTGTCTTTCCCTCGCGATCCCCCTGTACTGTCTTTCCCTCATGGTCCCCCTGTACTGTCTTTCCCTTGTGGTCCCCCTGTGTTGTCTTTCCCTCGTGGTCCCCCTGTGCTGTCTTTCCCTCGTGGTCCCCCTGTACTGTCTTTCCCTCGTGGTCCCCCTGTGCTGTCTTTCCCTCGTGGTCCCCCTTAGCTGTCTTTCCCTCGTGGTCCCCCTGTGCTGTCTTTCCCTCGTGGTCCCGCTGTGCTGTCTTTACCTCGTGGTCCCCCTGTGCTGTCTTTCCCTCGCGGTTGTCAGCTCTTTCACGAGCCTCGATTCAGTATACAAAAAAAAACAACAAAAAAAAACGGTCATTTAAATATCCCCAAAGGAAATAATCAGGACTGAAATCAGATCTGTGAGGTCAATTCACATCTCCAAATCTAGGGATCAACTTTCAAGGAAAATGCACTCGCAACAGTTCCATATGTAGCATTGCGGTGTGGCATGTAGCCTCGTCTTGTTTTTGTTTCTTTTCATGGAAGCTTGCCACCCATCTGTTATTACCTTTCTTGTTGATGCATTAGGAAATTGGAAATGCCTTCTCATCTTCTGAATTCTCCTTGCACCAAAATCGTAGAATATCTAGAGAAGAAATTCTGCTGAACCACAATGAATAATAGAATAGCTATTGAAGAAATACTAACTTAATCCTAACAGCTCAACCACAAATGCAAGTTGTCCTTGTGTCCAATTTGCTATCCCCAAGGATTAATTTTTTTTCATCTCCAGTTAGTCTGGAACAACATGATAAGAAAAAAACAAACAAACAAACAATAATTACCTCCATTACCATAAAATTATTCCACCCTGAAATCTGTTCCATCTTTTGGTCATACCCACTTTAATAAACACCCTCACTTCGAGATAAAATTTTAGGGAAAAGAATGTGTGTTGTATTCGGATAATTACGGTAATAAAAAATGCATAAACAAGAAGACATCATGCAGAGCACAATACTTGCAAAATCCACCCCTCCCCAAAAAGTTGCCATGAAGACTGAGAAGTGGGAGGAAATTAGAAGAGAGCCGGTGGAGTGGAGGGGCAGGAGAGCTGCTGGCCAGGGGGGGGGGGGGGTTTGAGGGGTGGACAGGAGAATTCGGGGGTGGGGTGAGAATGGGGCAGGTGGGTCGGGGGGTAGGGGAGCCGGCGGGGCTGGGGGCAGAAGAACCACCAGGGTTGGGGGGGGGGGGTGGGTGGGGAAAAAAGCCGGCGAGGTGGGGAAATGGTGGGGGAAGAGTTTATTTCACATCGCGAGTTGAGGTAATGCCGGTTGGTAAAGGGGTCTTAAGGGTCTTCAAGTGTCAATATGGGTCTTGGGGTCTTAAGTTACTTTGATGTCTTAAAGAGTCTTCGAAGTCTTGAGGGTATTCAAGGTCTTAAGGGTCTTCAATGTCGTCTAGTTATTTGGGGTCTTAAGGGCCTTCGATGTCTTTGGGGTCTTCTGGCTCTAAATCTAAAGGGTCTTAGGGGCCTTAAGGATGTTTGAGTCTTTGGGGGTATTGAGGGTCTTAAATGTCTTTGGGGTCTTAAAGGCCTTAGAGGGTCTTCAGGATATTTGGGGTATTAAGGGTCTTTTGGGTTTTAGAGGTCTTCTGGTTCTAAAGGGTCAGCCAATCTTTTGGGTCTTAGAGGTCTTCTGCTTCTATAGGGTCTCAGGGTTCTTAAGGGTTTTAATTGTCTCAAGGGTCTTTGGGTCTAAACGTTCCCCGGGATTTATTTATTCAATTGTCTGTCTATTGACAGACAATCAGAGACAGAATAACGCACAAGACCAACCAACATACTTGAAAAATCTTCGATTTTGCAAGTAGTAAAAAGGGTAAGTAAGACTCAGCTGTTTGTGGATTCAAAGACAGTGCTCAACTACTCGATACTGGTTCATGATGATGAAGGTTGCAGCATACCTCGAGGTCATCGTCTTGTGGTTGTTGCCATGGTACTGCCATCGCAGGCCTCCGCCATTCGTCGATGCGGCACTTGGTTACAAGGGTGAGTAACCTTCCTCACCCGCAAACTGTCTCTCGTTCACACACCATCAGCCCAAAATGACTTAATACAGAAAAGGGAAATTTAATTATCTGTAAATCTCACGCAATAAAAAATGGCGAAAGTATGGCGCAACCAAATACGGGTTATCGATTCATACAGGAGATTTGTGTTGATGAAGTCTTCTCAGCTCAGTGCAGTTTCTTTATTTTTGCCAAAAGCTCGCAAAACAAACTCTTCCAATCACACAGGGAAAAATTTACTCACTCGTGGAGGCTCGAATGAGCCCGCTGCCGTCTTCTTCAATTTGTAGCTCCATTGGTCATATCCACACAGCAGAGTTTATTCTTTGGGTGGAGCATCCTATATTATGGAAGACGATTGTGAGTGGGAGTGTTTGAAATTATACATTATTCCTGCAAAGCTTGTCTGACACAGAATTTGAATGTCTTCAATGCTATCTTGTTTTCAGTTGAGAAAAAGGAATAAGGCCACAGGAAGACAGATTCGACTTTGATCAAAGTGTTGGCACGCAATGACCTGATATTTTCAAATGGCAATGTGGAATCGATGTCGAAGAGTCGCAACTGAAATTGGAATGGGACTGTGGCTTTACTTCAGAAAAGAATCAGGTTTAACTTAACCAGACTCACTGGTGTAATGGTTAGAGTCTGGGAAGGAGGAATTGCTCCGCTGAGGTCTCTAGGTTCTCAGAGTATCCCTGGAAACGACAGCCCTTCTCCCAAACTCAGTGGTTGTGTTTGTCTCGTCTGTATGTACAGTCACGTGAAAAAGTAAGTACACCCCATGTAAAGTTTTGACTTTTTCAACATATTTCAACATACAGCTATTTGATCTTCGTTTCAACAATATTGACAGATAAAGGTGATATAATATAACAAATATCATGAAACATTTACATTTTGTAGTCCATTGTATAATTTAAATAAACATAAATGCAAATTTCGCATGTGGAAAAAGTAAGTACACCCTTGGCTCTAATAGGTGGTATTGCCCCCTTTGGCAGAAACAATCTCAAGTAGGCGTTTCTTATAACTGTCTACCAGACTCTGACATCGGTTGGGAGAAATTTTTGCCCACTCCTCCATGCACAATTATTTCAGCTGTGCGATGTTTGAGGGGTTTCTTGCATGCACAGCTCGTTTCAAATCCCCCCACAACATCTCGATGGGATTTCGATCCGGGCTTTGACTTGGCCATTCCAGAACCCTCCATTTCTTTCTTTTCAGCCATTCCTTGGTGGATTTACTGGTATGTTTAGGGTCATTGTCATGTTGCAAGGTCCACCTTCGGTTGAGCTTCAACTTTCTGACAGATGGCCTCACATTATCCTCAAGCCCCCTCTGGTACAATGAAGAATTCAGAGTGGATTCAATGATGGTGAGCTTCCCAGGCCCTGATGCAGCAAAGCTGCCCCAAACCATAATATTTCCACCACCATGCTTTACAGTTGGTATCAGGTTCTTGTGGACAAATGCTGTCTTTGGTTTTCGCCAAACATGTCTTCTGGTACTGTGGCCAAATAGCTCTAACTTTGACTCATCTGTCCAGAGCACAATGTTCTAGAAGTGCTGGTCTTTGCCTAGGTGTTCATTGGCAAACTTAAGTCTTGCCCTGATGTTCTTTCTGGACAGCAAAGGTTTCCTCCTGGCACACCTCCCATGTAGATCAAATTTGTGCAGCCTCTTTCTAATGGTAGACACATGCACTTTGACATCAACAGGGGCAAGGGCTACCTGTAGGTCCCGTGATGACATTCTGGGGTTCTTAGAGACTTATTTCAGCATGTTATGGTCTGCTCTCGGGCTGAACTTGCTGGGGCGGCCTGGCCTGAACAAGTGGGCAGTTGTTTGGAATCTTCTCCACTTGTAGATGATCTTCCGGACAGTCGAATGATTGATTTCAAATTGTTTGGAGATCTTTTTGAATCCCTTCCCAGACTCGTAGGCATCTATAACCTTCTTTCTGAAGGCCTCAGAGAGCTCTTTTGATCTGGGCATGGTGACGCCGCACACTTAAACAACAAAGAGCAAACCAAACTAAATGTCTGAGGTTTAAATAAGACAGGTTTCTCCAAGATCCTCTCCAACGATGTTCTAATCATTTGCACCTGAGCCGGTGTACCTGATTCTAATTTTAGGTATTTGAAGTAGTGATAAATGTAGGGGTGTACTTACTTTTTCCACATGCGAAATTTGCATTTATGTTTATTTAAATTATACAATGGACTACAAAATGTAAATGTTTCATGATATTTGTTATATTATATCACCTTTATCTCTCAATATTGTTGAAATGAAGATCAAATACCTGTATGATGAAATATGTTGAAAAAGTCAAAACTTTACAAGGGGTGTACTTACTTTTTCACGTGACTATGTCCGTGTGGGTGTTTGAGATGTGAGTGGCAGCTCCATTACGAGCCGCAGACCACGTATGAAAAGAAAAAGTGCAACACCACGCAGGAGTGACCCCAGAGCAGATCACTCAATGATGAGTTATTACCACGCGAGTTATCGTGCCAGTGTAACCAGATTACTATTACCAGTACAACTACTACTACGACTACTGCCACCACCACTGCTACTTACGACTACTACAATTGCAATGGCCACAATAAATATCACCATCTTGTGAGGTCAGCAAGGAGAACGGTTTTGGCCCAAGTTTGTCACTATCTGGCTAACTAAGCCTGATGTTCAACTGGACCTGATTTGAGCAGGAATTTTGAATTTGTTCAGTGTGTCGGTGATACCTCACCCATCCTGATGAAATACACCATGAGATCTTAAAAATTCACCTGCTAATGTAATGCTATGCAGACGGGATACCCCGGCTTAACCTCCATCCGAGGGATGAAGCACTTTGTGATGCCTTCCAGCCTACACGCAGGTAGGGAATCAAACCAAGACTAGACAACTAAAGATAAGTGGGCTGCCTCTTCACCATCCTACCTGACTACCACAAGCGTATGTCTTTTTGCTTTGGGGGACAACAAATTCACTCACTGACAAGGTTGTGTGAAGCACCACTCCATTAGTAATCACAATTGTGACCAAGACCATCCGATTATTTGTCTAGCCATTGCAGGACATCCTCAGCATCACTTAATAAACTGGTGTTTTAGGAGACAGGGTGGCTGGCAGGATGGTCTAAACTCCAGACTCTGGAGGTTTGCACACTCGCCTCTAAACCATCTTGCTGGGGTTTGAATCCTGGTTTTGCTACAAACTGTCATCCTGGTGTTTCACAGGCAGAGCGTTGGCGAGGCATCAATGTGCGTGCCATTCCTTGATGGACGTTCAACTGGGCGTCCCGTCTGCCATCTGTCAACCGACGCTCTGTATAGCGCATGGTACATGAATGGATCAGCTTCACAGATTTTGGTACCTGTCCACTAGTCAAACTGCAACATATGGGGCAGACATGATAGGTCAAGTTTAGTGAGGTTACCTTTGAGTGTTCGATGGGTTGGGTTCGATGCCAAAACAGACTCTAATCTATTGGATTCGTTCTTCACAGGCAGCATATTGCATCACAAGGTGAGCCGTCCTTAGGACAGATATCGAGCCAGGCATCTCATCTAGTAGCATGAACCGGTGTTAATTAAAGATGACACAGTGTCTTTCCTGAAGAGTAGGCAAGTTATACCCAGCACTTGGAGACGTATTTCGGATTCTTAGCACGTTGAGGCAAACATCAAGCCTCGCCATATGATTTGAGAAAGATGGGTCCAAAACGTTCCTTGGCCGACACCACAAAAAAGTGGCATTCATTGAGGCCATTCAATTCTTAGTTGTAGTTGTAATAGGAGAAGCATTTACTGATTAACAAAACATGGGAAGTGTCAAGGCCAAAAACCAAGAGATGGCCCCTGTGTGGAAAAGCAAAGAACGAAGATGGTCAAATATAATCGGGGTGGGGTTGCTGCAGAAGAATGGGTTACAGTAAAGTCAAGAGGGGATGAGGGGCTTTAGGGACCTTTATAAAACAAAAGGAACATTCCAGTTGGCACCAGCAGTGCAAACTAGTGGCCGTGGAAGGACCTCCCAAAATCCCAAGCTCGGTGTGGCTCCAATCGGGAGCTGGCAGAGAAGGAGACCCGAGATTATGCACCAAATGGTGAGTCAGCCTCCCAGGGTTCAGGCCTCTAAGCTTCTGGCGGCAAGCCAATGGGAACACAGACTCCAACGATACCCCCAAGCTGGCAGGTACTGCAAAACCAATAATGCAACCGGTAAGGCAAAAATTACCGATAAGGCTTCCCCCAAACACCCACAACCCCTATCTGACAGACTGCTCTGACAGCTTGCAACAGAACCAATGTTCTGTGAAATGCTCCTAAGGGATGGTGGTGATACCGCCCCATGTAGCGGCCTGAAGTAGCCCCTTTATATGAACTTTTCTAGAGCATTACTTGGTTCCTCCTAAGAACACAAGGGTAGTCCAGCATGCACACGAGATATTTTTTATGCATGTCCCTTCTTTTCTATAGTTTGCCGCATGGCACATACCATTTCTAAAGGGGCCTTTTCTATGCCACTGGCATTTTTCACAAGATACATTTTAAATACAAACAAGATGCATTTGTTCATCGTACAAGACTTTATTCAAGATGATATAAAAGACTTGAAAAAGTAAGGGGAAAATATTCAACTCAGACAGGATTGAAACTCACAACCCACAGCTGGGGAGTCTGATGCCTTATCCATTCGGCCAGCATGTTGGGATATTTTAAAAATGTTTTAAAGGGGTATAAAGTGTGTATATATGTATATTTACATATATAATATACCAGTAGAAGCCGAGAACGAATTTTCAGTCCCCATGTTAAAGCTGCATACAGAGAAACAACTCTTATATAAAGGGAGTGGCGCTTTGCACTGCCATTTGATTAATTACCAAGGTTCCTTCACAGATATCAATCACTAACATGTTAGCACAGAATGTACTGTTGAAGCTAGAGTGGAAGGGAACATTACTTGATCAGTGCACGTAATGGATATATGCACCCAGGCAAGGGCGATAAGCGCTGAGTGAACGGAATTAAATCGTGCAATGTATGAAGTTGGGTAGGCCGGAGGAAATGCAACAAATTTCAGAAATGGATGAATGAATGGAGTTGGCAAAGGGGCAATGGCACAAGGAATTCTTAATCAATCTCACCTTTGGATTCAATGAAATCACAAAGTTAAAATTTTTCTGCTCTAGGTAGCTTTGGAGGTCATTCAGACGTGCAATGAGGAAGAGACGAAGACGATTTGATAAAAAGAAGCTACATTCTGGACACCGACGGTGGAACGAAAGAGAGGAAGACCAAGAGAACCTTGGAGGAAGACTGTCAAAGCTGAACTGAAAAGTTTTCAATGTGAAAGAAATACGGGGTCGAATCACCTCTGAGTCTCTTCAATCGGGCAGTGCGATTCCGAGTTTGAAATATTTTGTGGTTTATTTTTCGTTCCCCTTTAGATTTGTTCAAGTCGAGTTTGTTAGGAGTCCAGAACCTATGTTCATTCAAACGACATCTTTTTGTTTCATATGCGACACAAGGTAGCATCATTGGCTGAGGGAGGGGCTGTGCTATAAGTCAGGGCAGGAATTTGTAATTTGTTTAGAGTGATGGCGACAGCTTGCCTAATCTTCATGAAGGGCATCCTGCCAGCCCTTTCAAAAATCATGAGTGAGCATCATTTCCGGCTTCCGTTTAGGCCTTCAAGTACCAGGTTCAATTCACTTCGGCGACTTTGATGGGTCTCTGACGACATTTTTGAGGTGGGAGTGCTGCTTTGTTGATTGGTAATATCAGTTTCCTTCCAGTTTCCTTCCTTCTATTAGTAGGATGTGTGTCGTTGGTTGTCATCTCCATATGTGGGTTTCAGAAAGTAGAACGGAGTCCTCCCAGGTCTCGAAGTATCTACCTCCGTTTCAGTAAGGGATCACGATTCATGGACCAAGTTGTGAAGTTTTCTTCTTCTCAGTTGTGTTCCAAGGGCTCTTTTATCGATCGTCACCGAGCCCCAGACAGATTCCAACTGCAGTTGTTTGCAGTAATATTCCCAGAGATAGTTTTTAATATCTCCGTGAGATTCTTCTTCATCTTTCCAGTTGCTCCAATGATCACCAGTACGATTTCAGCACTCTTCAGCTTTGAGGATCTTTTCGTTTCATTTTTAGGTCTTGGTACGAGTATTTAGTCATTTTCTTCATTTCTATGTTGTATATGTAAAAATCGATTTCAACATGAATGAATTTTCTGGGACTGCGATATTTATTTTTTCCAGACGTACCAGTGGATGACTCCACATACCTTATTGTGCCTTTGGGTGTACAGCTGCTCTGACGTGAGTTTTTTTCACATCATGATAGGAGGTGACTCGTGCTTTCTGTTTCTTCCTTGCAGAACCGACAATTGTCCAATTGACTGTCCCACCATCTTCTTGAAACCATTGGTGTAGTGTTCTTGGTCTTGGGCATTTATGTAATGATCCGTTGTCCATCTGAGTTGAGCCAACCTCTTCTTAAACATTCCAATGAACCTTCTTTGTCTATGGCCCTATGCTAAATCTGTCCAACTCTCTTTTTTATGCCTTCATGCTCTTTTATCGTTCTCCCAGTTGTCGGTGTGTCTTTTTTGCTGTCTTTTGGTATTTTTAATTTTGTTTGATGTGTGTGTGTGTGTGTGTGTGTGTGTGTGTGTGTGTGTGTGTGTGTGTGTGTGTGTGTGTGTGTGTGTGTGTGTGTGCGTGCGTGCGCGCGCATTTTTCAGCACCCTTGCATTTGTAGTGTCCTTTGGCTTTAAGTCAAGGATGTTCTATTTTTCCTACAACTTTTATATTGATCATTTTGCCCTGCTGATGAAGCCATTAAAGCAATGCTCCCAGGACAGGTGTGTCACGTGTACTCGGGGAAAATCCACATGGCCATTGCACATCACCTCCTTGTGACACGATGGTCGTTGGTGAAGCCATGTGCAGATCTGTTCCTTGAACATCTGTGTTCAGGATGTTGCGATCTTGGTCAGTTTTTTGTATACAAGATCGAGGCGCGTGAAAGAGCTAACATTAATCACACAAAAAGTCAAACCGACCCACAAAACACAAAATAAGGGGAGCGGTAGACAAGATGGGGAGAGAGGGGGAAGGACGGACACAAACACAACATTTGAGAGCAAGGACATCGAGAGAACTGTGGGAGGGAGAGGGCTTGGGGGGAGGTGGGAGAGGTATAAAACATATGGACACTGCAAGGACTTCCAGGAAAGAAGTTGGAATTTCAAAAAAAGTGTATCTGGGGTGAAAATTAGTGAGGGTAGAGAAGATCAAGGTTTTGGATGGGGGAAGATAAGAGATGGTGGTGAACAGCTGTTTTAAAGACCAGGAGGGAGGAGTGGGATTGAAGGGAGTGGGGCAGTTTGTTCCAGAGGTGGGAGAAAAGGGGAATTAAAGAGTGAAGGTGAGCAGAGAGCCTTGATTTTGGCAGTTTAACCTTAAGAGGGTTGCTGGCAGATCTTGTGCGACCTGTAGGAATATTTGGGGGACAGAGCACTGAGAGAGCTGGGGGAGCAAGGCCAGAGAGGAGTCGGTAGAAGACAGAAAGACCACCAACCTGCCTGCGGTGAGTGAGTGAAAGGCCCACGGAGTTAGCTTCATCGCAGGAGATTCCAATGATTCTGAAAGCTTTGGTTTCAACAGCGTGAAGCAGGTCTAGGTGTGAGTGTGAGACAGGAGCACCGGCCCAGAGGAGGGAACAGTATTCAATTGAGCTGCGGATGAAAGCCTTGTATGTGGTGAGGAGCTCAGGTGTGCCAAGGAAGGACTTCACACGACGGAGGATGCCCAGTCGGCGACTGGCTTTGGAGGCCAGCTTGGAAATGTGGTTTTCCCAAGAAAGATCATGGCAGATAGTGAGACCCAAAATCTTGAGCGACAGAACTTCTTGGAGAGGATTGTTGAGAAAGTGGATGGGAGGGTTTTACCAGTCGATCTTTTCGGAGAGACATAGTAAGAGTGTGAGATTTGTCAGGATTGAAAGACATGTTCCACTTGTTTGACCAGTCTGTGATTTTGTCCAGGTCTGTAGACAGTGAGGAGGCTGCAGACTGCCGATCTGAGAGATGAGGAATGGAGCGGCAGATAGTGGAGTCATCAGCAAAGAGATAGAGAGGATTTTCCAGAGAGTCGGAGAGATCATTGATGAAGACCAGAAATAGCACAAGGCCCAGAACACTACCTTGGGGAAATCCAGCCAGAACGGGAAGGGGAGATGAGAGAAATCCATTTAGGGCCACACGGTGACTACGACCAGAGAGGAAGTCCACAAGCCATGCGAGGAGATTTTCATGGATACTGTGGAAGTGTAACTCAGTGTAACATATTGATTGGCCCTGGTAACTTATTAATTAACCTGGTAACAAAGCAGATACATTTTAAATGCAAACTCTGTTAAAAACGAGTTTGTAAATGAGTGTCAGAATGTGCTTGAACATGGTAATCTCTTGAAACACCTGGTCAAGGCCCCAGCACCCCCCTACTGTGTAAATGGAAATCACAGCAGGAGGGGAGCGAGCTGATGCCAGGACTCGGTACAATGCATGACCTCGGGGCATTAGCGGACAGAGGATTAAGTCCAGTTTGGCGATATAAACGAGCAGCAAACGTTGGGTAGGGAGGACTTGTCACGAGGAGCGCTGACCGACGGGAGTGTCGGAGAAACATCGGCTGAACGAGAGGGACCAGCGAAAAGAGTTAACCTGATCCATTATATTATGCGGTATCATTTTGGTAACTGGAATGAAGTGAATACAGTTAATAAACTAGACCTTTTGTAAACCTGTGTCCGGTCATTGGAGTCCTGAGTCCCCCACTACATATTCCCTGACAATCTGGAGGCACCGCTGACATCAATTGTACACACAAACAAGTCTTCTTTAAAAGGTGAGTGTGTCTTGTTTGGTCCAATATGATTTACGAACTTGGAAGTTATGGGTACATACATGGGGGAGCAGGTGGTCTGGGGCTTCTTTGCGCACCGATGCCACGATATAGGTGGCGTGAGCCATCACGAATGGGATTTCGATAAACGACTGTAGCAATTTATTCGTTTTTCTCTAAATGATTTCTGTAAATACGTATTTTTGCGCTGGTCATTAAGGGTCTTACTGTGACCTGGAAGCAAACGGAGCAAGTGTGCACCTTGCGACCATTTGCTTCCAGGACGTGTAAGGCCGGTACACTCGTTTACCCACCCGCACACGTATAAAGTACTACTTTTTTTTGCACTTGTTCGAAGCACTCGACTTGCTCGTCGAGCGAGCAACTTGCTCGGCGCTCTAATTCTGTATTATTTAGTTAACCAGTTTGTGTGAAACCTCAACCTAAATATAAAAATTGATCTGCTTGATGTTAGTTTAAGGGCTGTTCCAAATTTATCCTGATTATGGTATTGCGACAAAAAGGCTTATATCTTGGGAACGACTGGTCGGATTTAGACAAATTAAAACTCGTTCGATCAACAAATAAATTCATGACAGACAATCCCACCTCATGCCGGTCCAGAATTACTGTGAAAGATGGAGATTGGAAAAAAAACAAACAAAAAAACACTCCCTCACTGTCCCTCATGTCCATTCTGACACGGAACCAGTGTTGTTGTTTTTTTTTGACGAAATTTGCCAGATAAATAGCATGAGTGGCACGACGAAATGATTGGATTTTGGTGAAGACCCAGGTCACCGGGTGACGTTTCGTTGCTAGCTGTTCAGCTAGCAAAATTTATCCTGACCGATTCAGTTCAAACTTTGAACAATCGGATCCGGGCTGTTGTCAACGACTCGTCAACAACCTCAACCTAAATTTGTGGGTAACAACCACCCTCTGGTCGAGGCTCATAGAAGGGGTGATGCTTACTGATTCGGCACGCTTAAAATAGGTGTTAATGGTGGGATGTCAGAGGTTTTGGCGTGGGCTTAATAGTCACACTGTTTGGAAAATAATGCTCGATGCAACATGATCCTAAAAAGAACCCATCCCTACATCGAAGGATCAGGAAGGGAAGGAATGGAAAATTTGAAGTATTAAAGTTACGGAACTCAAAATGTCTGGGTTTGGATGGAGTCATTAAAGGATTGAGTCATTCATTGGTTTGATGATGGTCCTAATATTTTGATAAATGTTTGATAATGGTCCTGGTAATTTTAGTCCTAGGAATAATATATGCTAGTGGTTTGTCTGAAGGTTTTAATGAGATCGGATTTTTATCTATCTATAATTCCAGTAATCTCGGTGTGTGTGTCGGTCTGTCTGTATGCGACCGCTGTTTCTCAACAACTACCGGTCCGATATACTTGAAACTTGCCAGGTATATTGGTGGGGACCCGAGGATGTGCCTTTTCAAGGTTTGAAATTAATCGGACGGGTGGGTCCCAGGGTGTGGTCGCCGTGCTCGCGGGCCGTTCGCTTTGGCTCTGCGGATGGACCGAACCATTGCATGTAAATAGAAGGGGGGTTCTGTGGTCGTTCGCTTTGGCTTTGCGAATGGACCAAACCATTGCATGTAAATATAAGGGGGGGTTCTGTGGTCGTTACTGCCACGTGGTTTCAAAGTTTTGTTGTTGTTGTTTGCACGCATGTTTTTTGCAAGCACGTACGGGCGAGCACGTACGTGCGGGCACGCCCTAGTATATATAAATTGAGGTAATATTAAGTTATGGAATTAATTGCTTTCAACAATGCAAAGGGTGACAAAATATGGGATTTTAATGGGATTTTTTAATGGGATATTGGTTTAGGAATGTTTAGAGGTCATTGCAATGTGATAATGACTTGTGACCATTTGTTGTCGAAACGTTTGGGACCATTCAAAGGTTGGGTTGTGCTAACGTTTCCACAACGTCGCTACAACGTTTCACTTTCGTTGTTGCAACGTTTTGCTCCAACGTTTTGGGAACATTCAAATGTTGTGTTTTGCTAACGTTTCCACAACGTCGCTACAACGTTTCACTTTCGTTGTTGCAACGTTTTACTCCAACGTTTTGGGAACATTCAAATGTTGTGTTTTGCTGACGTTTCCACAACGTCGCCACAACGTTTCACTTTCGTTGTTGCAACGTTTTGCTCCAACGTCAGCAAAACACAACATTTGAATGTTCCCAAAACGTTGGAGTAAAACGTTGCAACAACGAAAGTGAAACGTTGTAGCGACGTTGTGGAAACGTTAGCAAAACACAACATTTGAATGTTCCCAAAACGTTGGAGCAAAACGTTGCAACAACGAAAGTGAAACGTTGTAGCGACGTTGTGGAAACGTTAGCACAACCCAACCTTTGAATGGTCCCAAACGTTTCGACAACAAATGGTCACAAGTCATTATCACATTGCAATGACCTCTAAACATTCCTAAACCAATATCCCATTAAAAAATCCCATTAAAATCCCATATTTTGTCACCCTTTGCATTGTTGAAAGCAATTAATTCCATAACTTAATATTACCTCAATTTATATATACTAGGGCGTGCCCGCACGTACGTGCTCGCCCGTACGTGCTTGCAAAAAACATGCGTGCAAACAACAACAACAAAACTTTGAAACCACGTGGCAGTAACGACCACAGAACCCCCCCTTCTATTTACATGCAATGGTTTGGTCCATTCGCAAAGCCAAAGCGAACGACCACAGAACCCCCCTTCTATTTACATGCAATGGTTCGGTCCATCCGCAGAGCCAAAGCGAACGGCCCGCGAGCACGGCGACCACACCCTGGGACCCACCCGTCCGATTAATTTCAAACCTTGAAAAGGCACATCCTCGGGTCCCCACCAATATACCTGGCAAGTTTCAAGTATATCGGACCGGTAGTTGTTGAGAAACAGCGGTCGCATACAGACAGACCGACACACACACCGAGATTACTGGAATTATAGATAGATAAAAATCCGATCTCATTAAAACCTTCAGACAAACCACTAGCATATATTATTCCTAGGACTAAAATTACCAGGACCATTATCAAACATTTATCAAAATATTAGGACCATCATCAAACCAATGAATGACTCAATCCTTTAATGACTCCATCCAAACCCAGACATTTTGAGTTCCGTAACTTTAATACTTCAAATTTTCCATTCCTTCCCTTCCTGATCCTTCGATGTAGGGATGGGTTCTTTTTAGGCATAGATGATATGGGAAAATAGTAAAGAAAATCTTCGATGCTGGGTAAATGAAGTGAGATATTACAAAGACTTATTAGAGCTATTGTTCTTCCTTGCAGCAGTGGGAGAAAATTTAGATCCAACATAATGAATCTATAAATGAATGTGATAGGGATAATATCCTCAATTTGTACTAATTATTTGATTGTGGGTAAAGGAATTAATTAATCGTAGTGGATTGTTAACAAGCAGCCTGAAATGTCCTGAGAGTGTGCATCCATGTAATCAGAAATCCCAGATTTGTTTTTACAAACAACATTTTGGTAGAGGTCTTGTGTGGAACACTTCCTTGGTAGATAAAAAACGGTACTGCATGCTGGCAGCCACTTTTGCGGCCAGTTGGGCCAAACAAATTGAGAGGAAATTGTAGTTAAATACGTAAGTTACACATGGCTATTTGAAAAAAAAAAAAAAAAAAAGAAAGGAAATTTGTTGAGATGGGAAACATTTTTCGAAGGTTTATTAAGGTGTTATAATATGACATGTGGCAAGGCAAACTATTGGATGGGAAAATTAGATCTGGCTATAGAATAAATTTATTGACCCCTTGAAGTTAATTCTTCGAATCATTGTTTCACTGGCATTTTTGTTCAAATTGGAAATAGTTTGGTAGAACTTTGGTTAAAACCTTTGGTTGCGGTATCTTGGAACGAAATGATAAACCATAGGAGATTGATAAGAATAGAAAAAAAGATGGACCCAAAATAGAAAGTTGGATTCATGCCCCTCATTGCAAACAAGCACATGGGGCTAAGGTGGACGATCCCACAGAAAATGAGGCTGCACCTAGCAGCCCAGCAGAACATTCAGTGGTAGATAAATGATAGTAGTGATTTACAGTCATTTGAATTACATTTTAACACCCCTTGCATTGATAAACATTACATTTTCAACATGTGATATTCCTACTTGGGATAGTGACATTTATTTGCCTACATGACATACAATTACCTGCTGATATTAATACAACATGAGTGAAAAATGTATCACAACTACACTCATGATCAGGGGATTGAGTTCAACCCCGGGAGATAGGGGGATCAGGGTAAGACAAATAATCTGATTATGTTACATATTAAGGGATTTTCTTTATTTACCTTTTAGGAAGCTTGTTAGTTTGGTATATAATGTTAAATGTCATCGACATATAACTATGTCATAGGTATGAATATATACAAGGAGTAGCAGACTTGTTTGTTGGTTTAGTAGTTATATTGGCAATTGTTTTAGTGGTGGCTTGCTTGAAAGCCTTAGTGACGGTGTGTTTGAATAAGGTAACCAACAACACGATGATAACGCATGAAGTGACAAATGAGGAAAGAAATGTGGAAGAAGAGAAAGAAAAGGAAGACTTTTATGGCGACATAAACAGTAGAATTAAGATAATGGCATAACGACAATGTTATGAGTTGTGTCAATTACAATATCAGTGAACTCATATCACCACGAGTGACACACTGTTAGAGAGAAAAAAAAAAGAGGTAAAAGAAAAAGTGGAGAGGAATTATGGTAATAATACATTATGCTTAATTTGTTGGTTTGGGAAAGTTGTTGTTGGGAATTAGGTATTCCCGTTTGTGATTGTAATCATATACAATTTATTTTCTTAAAGTAGTGCTAAAATACCTGCATGAGTTAATTTTTGAACTATATTAACCTGCAAGCAATTGTGGATGCTATTCTTAGTTTAGTAGTGAAATACATACCTGATTGAATATTATTTGTGTGACGCATATAAATGAATATAACTTTTTGAATGTGTTAAGGAAAAACAACAAATTGTTGAATGTGAAACTGTCGGAAGATATACATGATTATGCTGTTTCATGGTAAGATGTACCCTATCTGATTCAGTGTGTGCGGAAAGCAGATTCAGATGTGACTGAGCATAAGGATAAGACGAGATCACATTTTGAAGGGAGTGCTAACGGAATTGGGAAGAAGTTCGAGAAAGAAAATTTGTGGCTAAAAATGAAGTTAATCATGGCATACACCCTCTTTCTCAAAGAATGATGAAGACATTCTCCCGTGTAACTTGGAGATGAATGCTTACCTTCACCAAGGAAATTTATGTGACCATTTGCCTGGATCACACTGCAACATATGAAAGAAAGGCGATCACTTACTCTTGTTCGAAGGCTTCGAACATTCATCACATCAGAAGTTGCAGGACAACGACATTTTACCTGCAACCTCTGTGAAATGCGGGGACATATGTTATTACTTCACCAACGCCCGGGGAACCAGCATGGAGCTGCAAAAAAAACGGCTGTGCCCTTGTCACAACAGCTGTGCACGATTCTGCTGGTTGCTCCTGGTAAGGACCATGAATGACCTGAACACCATGGTCCCAACATCATTGTGGATGCATCCGGCATCCCTGTTCCACATCTTGCTGGCCAATCAACGTCACACCAATACTGGCTGCCCACTCATAATGAGGGAGGAGGCAAGTCGACTACAACTGGGCGAAGGCCTTGTTCAAGGAATCATTATGGTTCACAGCAAAAAGTGGCAAGAATGCTACATGGAGAGAAGGGTCAGTCTATGACTCCGCAGTGTTACCACAACAGCGAAATCCTACACGAAGTAGTGCAGGAGCTATGGAGACATTAGGAGAAAATGTTTCATACCTGGATTCAAACACAAGTGATCAGCCCTTCCTTTCAAACAAAGTCAACATGTGTGTGGAGGCAAACGTTTTTCCAGATGGTGCAGATGCTTTACAAAACTTGAAAATGAAGTGAAATTGTTGTATCTTGGTGATGGTGAAGTGTTGTTTTGAAAATATATTTGTGATGCAAATGCAATAGATTGAACAATATGGAAGAAGTCAATGACCAACGAAATGTTTTGTGATTCTTGCAGGATGACGGTGTATGCCTAAGGGAATTTGATTACCAAAGTGATTGATTATTTACTTATACTTGTAATGATGTTTACTAGTAGTGATTGATTGTTTACTTATATTGATGTTTAGATTAATGGTTAATATAAACAAAAACAAAAAGATGAGGGAATTGTGGAAGTGTAACTCAGTGTAACATATTGATTGGCCCTGGTAACTTATTAATTAACCTGGTAACAAAGCAGATACATTTTAAATGCAAACTCTGTTAAAAACGAGTTTGTAAATGAGTGTCAGAATGTGCTTGAACATGGTAATCTCTTGAAACACCTGGTCAAGGCCCCAGCACCCCCCTACTGTGTAAATGGAAATCACAGCAGGAGGGGAGCGAGCTGATGCCAGGACTCGGTACAATGCATGACCTCGGGGCATTAGCGGACAGAGGATTAAGTCCAGTTTGGCGATATAAACGAGCAGCAAACGTTGGGTAGGGAGGACTTGTCACGAGGAGCGCTGACCGACGGGAGTGTCGGAGAAACATCGGCTGAACGAGAGGGACCAGCGAAAAGAGTTAACCTGATCCATTATATTATGCGGTATCATTTTGGTAACTGGAATGAAGTGAATACAGTTAATAAACTAGACCTTTTGTAAACCTGTGTCCGGTCATTGGAGTCCTGAGTCCCCCACTACATATTCCCTGACAATACCATAGGAGGAGAGTTTGGTGAGCAGAGCTGGGTGCCAGACTGTATCGAAGGCACGTGATTTGTCAAGGGAGACAGCTCTGATTTCCTGTTTGGCATTGAGGACCTCCATCCATTGTTGAGACAGCACAAGCAACATGTCCAGAGTAGAATGACCTGGTCTGAATCCAAATTGATGATCGCAGATCAAGCCATTGGAGAAGAGGAAGGATTTGATATCTGAAGCAATGATGGAATCCATGACTTTGCTGATAATTGGGAGCAGGCTGATTGGTCTGTAGCTGCAAGGATCTGTTTTTGCACATTTTTTGTGTAAAGCGGTAATGTTTGCTGATTTCCAAGATGCTGGCAGATGACCTTGAGCAAAAGAGAGGGTGAAAAGAAAAGAGCAAGGGTGAGATAGAGTGGCAGAGCAGGATTTTAGGACCCGTGGGCTGATGCCGTCTGGTCCAGTTGCAGAATCAGAGTCGAGGTTTGACAAAAACTTCTCCACCTTGTCGGGAGAGAAGGACACAGAGTCCAGGAGCAGTTTGGTTCTACTGGGTAAGGTGGGAACAGAGAGAGATGGGTTTGGGTCTCAAGATTTTGAGGCAAACACAGAGTTGAGGCATTCGGCTTTGTCACGTGCGGTGTCAACTGTGTAGCCATTTGAGGTGAGGGAGGGGATGGAAGGGGAACAAACACCAGAAACGGATATGACCAGACGCCACCAGGATTTGGAGGAAGGAGACAGGTTTGAGAGTTCATTCTTGAGTGTGCAGAGATAGTGCTTCCTGGCACTCCTGAGGGTAGACACACACTTGTTCCGAGCTTGGTGGAAGGAACTGAGATTGCCTTCAGTTGGATTTGCCTTCCAAGAGGCAAAGGCATGTTGTTTCAGGGCAACTGCCTCACCACAAGACTCAGTGTACCATGGACGGGAGGAAGGGTAAGACAACTGAAGACAAGATGGGATAAATCTGTGCATGAGAGAGAGAGAGAGCAGTTTGCTTTGGAAGAATTCCCAGGAAGAATTAATGTCAGAGGCAATGGAGATGGGAGACCAGTCCAGATGATTGATGGCTGCTTGCAGACCGTGCCAGTCGGCCTGAGTGAAATGCCAGACTCCTCGGCGCTGAGAAGGCTCTCTGAGAATGGCCAGAGAGATGTCCACTTTAACAAGCACATGATCAGAAGAACCGATTGGAGCAGAAGAAGAGCAGCAGATATTTGCAGGGAAGTTTGTCATAACCAAGTCGAGAAGAGAAGATACTCCATTGACTGAGATCCGGGTCGGGAAATTGACAGATTGTGTCAGTCCCAATGAGTCGCAGATGTCCTTTGCTGAGGTGCCATGGCTGGTGAGAGAGGAACCCACACCCAGCCAGCTTGCATGATGACAGTTGAAGTCGCCACATATGAGGAAGAGAGAGATGGGATGAGTTGATAGAAGTTGGTCCATGTTGGCAGACAGCGAAATGTAAATGGAGACATCACTGTTTGGAGGACGGTACAGAACACATCTGAGAAACAGGTGGGAGCGGAGAGGAAGCCGTAGCCATAGGTACTCCTGGGGGTGGGGTGGAGAGAGGGCAATGCAAGGAGAGTAAGGAAGAGAGTTTTTGATAAAGATAGCAACCCCGCCACCAGGACGAGGCTCAGGTCTATCATACTGGAGGAGGGAGTAACCAGGAAAAGATATTAAGGAATCAGAGACATCTTGAAGGAGGAAAGTTTCTGTTAAGCAGATCAAGTCTGGATTGTCAGAAGCAACCTGAATGGAGAGATCAATCAGGTTTGAGCGAAGGCCTCGGATATTTGAGGTCCATACCGTTAATGAGGAGAGAGGAGGAGCATCGAGTGTAGGACAGGGGAGGGGAGGGGTAGGGTCAGATGAAGGATGAGAGGGGGGGTAGGGAGAGCAGTTGATAGTGTGTCAGAGATTACAGAAGAATTACAAGAAAGGGAAGGATGAGGAGGACGAAAGGTTTGAAGGTGATGGGATGAGGCACAGTGAGGGGTTGTTTGAGGAGGGGCAGAGGAAAGTAGAAGGTTGGGGGAGGGGGAGGTATGAGATAGAAGGGAGACGAAGTGGGGAGGAGGCAGCTTTGAGGAGGAGGGGGAGGGGGGGAGAATTGGAGGCGGGTGGTAGGGGGGGGAGATTTGAAGGGCAGGGGTTCGGGGGCGAGTTTTGAAGGGAAGGGGTGAGGTGGGAGATTAGGAGGGGGGCTAGGGGGGGTTAGGGGGGGAGGGGAAAGGGAGGAGATTTGGAGGGGAGGGGCAAGGGGGGGTTTAGGAGGGGAGGGGCAAGGGGGGAGTTTATGAGGGGAGGGGCGAGGGGGGCGTTTAGGATGGGAGGGGCAAGGGGGAGTTTAGGAGGTGAGGAGGAAGGGGGGAGATTTGGAGGGGAGGGGCAAGGGGGAGTTTAGAAAGTGGATGATTAATGAAAGACGAACATTTATAACAAATTGGGTTTATTGTGATTTTCAAGTTAGCCATCCATTTAAGAACGATGGAGGAAGGGTGGAATGAATGAGAATTTAGAGCACTAGGGCATTGCCCGTACGTGGGTGCCCGTTCCTTGCCAAAAAAAAAAAAAAACGCTACCCGTACGCTCTACCCCGCCCGTACGCCCGTAAACAAAAAAAACAACGCTCTTCGCTTCCGCCCTTCGCTCTGACTGAATTGGGAGAAATAATGCGCATAAGAAATCGAATTACGAACCGTAATGGCGGTCAGCTCGTAACGCGCTCAGCTCCGCTCGCTCTCACATCGGCCACGCCTACGCAACAAAGCGTTCTGTGATTGGCTGCCGGAAATGAAGTCTTCACTGTCCGGAAGTTCGCAAATCGCAGTTACGATGAATCGTTTTAATTTAATCGCAGTTTGAATTCGTTTTAAAACATAGTTTAACGGCAACATAGTTTTCCAACGTGAAATAAATGAATACGCTGTCAAATGTGCCGTCCGAGGCAGAGTCTGATCGCCACGTTCGGCACACGTGATAGCTCGCTGCTCTCTGATTGGTTGAATCGTTTTTTGGACATAGCTCGGTAAGTACTTCTCCGATTAATTTAAAACCTTGAAAAGGCACATCCTCGGGTCCCCAGCAATATACCTGGCAAGTTTCAAGTATATCGGACCCGTGGTTGTCGAGAAACAGCGGTCACAGACAAACAAACGTACAAACGTACAAACAGAGATTACTGGAATTATAGATAGATGTAGTGAGAAAGAATTATAAGAGATTGAATTTTTTTTTTGAGGTGAATGAGTTGAAGAGGAAATTGAAAGGAGCCTTTTAAATAGGAAGAAAAACAGTGTGTTGTAATAAACCACTGAATAAAACACTGCAGGGGAAAGTTTAAACATATTTAAACAGAACCGTGAAGAACAATCTTATATTCACAAAAATACCAACGGGGAGAGGGCCGAGCGAAAGGGACAACCACGAGTCACTTGAACAGGGCAAAAGGTGGAAGGCAAGGAGATAATGGGGGCGGGGCGAGACAGCGCACGTGGACAGGAGCACACGATGAGACAAAAGCACACACGATGAGAAGCACACGATGAGGCACGTGGAGAAAGGGAAATAAATGTTGTTGTTTTTTTGGGGCGGGTGTGGGGGGTTGAAACGTTAGACAAAGAGTAGATGTTCGGAGAAGTTTGGGGGAGAAGGGAAAAAATCTAAGAACCAAACAAAAAACAGCAAAGGAAGAAACTTAATGGAACAAACTTCGACTAGGGACGGGAAAGCCTGAGGCTACAAGGCCGCACACGCCGGGCGAACAGAAACGATTAATTTATGAAAGATTAACATCGAGAATCTTCCTTGGGACACACTATAGGTTCACACACCGAAATATAAATACAGTTTCGACAAAATACAATTGTGAACAATGACTTAACTTCGAAAACGTGGAGAACGTGTCCAGCTTCAAAAATCCGTGACGTCGCCCACAAGATCTCGCGAGATCTCAATATCGCCGTTAATAATATCAAATCAGTTCATCGATGGTTTTCCTCACAAACGATCCTTCTTATAAATACTCAGGTTATCGGTATCGGTTTTCTCCTGATGCTATAAGCCTGGTGTTGACTGAATAGTTTTGGTGGCTGAAATAACCCAACTTGCCACACCCCCCCCCCCTCCCCCCTCTGAGTTTGGCAAAATGAGTACCAGCTTACAAGAACCAGGGGGCACCGCATCAGCGGCACAGCCACACCACCAGACACCAGAAAATGATGCAACCAGCAGCCACAGGCTGCATATGAAATAATACAATAACCTGGTTCTGACCTAACTACTGTAGTCCATTGCCATATTTCACTGGAACTGCATTACCATGGCAATGAGTTGAAACCCACCTGTATGGGGCCATGAATGCAGCAAGGACTCTTGTTATGTATCAGCAATGCCTCGCCAAAGATGGAAGACAGGTCTGAGATGTAGGGCGTCTGGAAAAAGAGTCCATCCGATCTTCGTCATCGTATATCATGTCCTCAGGTTTATGCGAGCCCTGGTGTTGTGGTGGTAGAGGATGGGCGGGGCGAGTGTCTGTCACCATGTTGTTGCTGGTCACTTCCTAATATGTCTCCATATAACTTGACTTGATGACATTAAGGGCCTCGTGAAAGTCTCAGAAAACAATTGCCATTAATTGATTAGCCACTGGATGGACCTTTAATGTCTTCCTTGGTTAATATACTTTGAATTGCTGTTCCGCTGATCGATATTTCATTTCCGTTTCAACGTAGTGAACCCAAAAGCCATTTACCTGCGACAATATCGGACATATATTTACTACATATGCACTGGTGGCAAAATAGAGAAAATGGCAGTTGAGGAAAGGAAGAGAAGAGGGGTTTATATGGAATGGAATGAACTTTTGGATACAGGTGCAAGAGGAGAGAAAGGTAAGAGGTCAATGAATCCATAAATGGACGATAGAGTGTATGATGCGACCGATTGGAATTGGCATGAATCTTCCGTCATATTGCTGCACATTTCTACACCTTGATGGCTCAATATGAAAGATGAGGTGAAGAACACCATGCCGATTTGTACAGTGAATTTCGAAACTATTACATCAATGTTGCCATCTGTTGCAATTTATCAAATGGTGGACAGGTTGGGTATGTGACAAGGTCGAATCCATTCTATTTTGGAGAAGATCCGAAGCCGGATCGGAATACAAGAATTTTAAAGCGATTCTTCAACAATGAGTTACAAGTGAAGACCATTGAACATCAACATTGAAGATCCAGAACAGATACGAGAATGCTTTTAATTTTTACAAGTGATTCTTCACTATCGAGAAATGGGGCCAAATCAATATGTAGCATGATATCTCAAAAGGTTATGGCCAAGTTATGACAAAACTTGGTGTACGAGTTGATTATGCGACAAGAACAAGCCCATTTTGGTTCAGGTCCAAATCCAGATCCAGCCTCTCGGTGGGATACAAAACGTAAATTGTTCAACCTGGTGGAGGTATCTTGCAGAGCACTTGGGGCAGGCTCGACCGACTGCCGTTCTAGTCATCTATGATATTACGCTTTTTTCATGAATGCCAGTTATATTTAAGTACACATATGTATGTATGTATGTATATAAAAAAATAAATATATATATATCTCCAGTCACGTGAAAAAGTAAGTACACCCCATGTAAAGTTTTGACTTTTTCAACATATTTCAACATACAGCTATTTGATCTTCATTTCAACAATATTGAGAGATAAAGGTGATATAATACAACAAATATCATGAAACATTTACATTTTGTAGGCCATTGTATAATTTAAATAAACATAAATGCAAATTTCGCATGTGGAAAAAGTAAGTACACCCCTACATTTATCACTACTTCAAATACCTAAAATTAAATACCAAATACCAAATACCGATGACGCTATCTCCGAGGGCCTTTCACTTACTCACCGCAGGCAGGTTGGTGGTCTTTCCGTCTTCTACTCACTCCTCTCCGGCCTTGCCCCCCCCCCCCCAGCTCTCTCTGGGCTCTGTCCCCCAAATATTCCTGCAGGTCGCACAAGATCTGCCTGCAACCCTCTTGTGGTTAAACTGCCAAAATAAAGACTCTCTGCTCACTTTCACTCCTTCATTCCTCTTTTCTCCCGCCTCTGGAACAATCTCCCTCACTCTCTTCAATCCCACTCCTCCCTCCAGGTCTTTAAAACGGCTGTTCACCACCATCTCTTATCTTCCCCAATCCAAAACCTTGATCTTTTCTACTCCCGCTAATTTCACCCCAAATCCACTTTTTTGAGGTGACTTTTGTCCTCTTTCCTGGAAGTCCTTGGTGTCCTTGCGTTTTATACCAATCCTGCCTCCCCCCAGGCCCTCTCCCTCCAAAAACATCTCCCGATGTCCCTGCCCTCAAATGTTGTGTTTGTGTGCTTCCTCCCCTTCTCTCCCCATCTTGTCGACCGCTACCATTTTTATATACTTTGTTTACTTGTTTGTTTGATCAATGTTAGCTCTTTCACAAGCCTCGACTCTGTATACAAAAAAAAAAAAAAAAAACATTAGAATCAGGTGCACCAGCTCAGGTGCAAATGATTAGAACATCGTTAGAGAGGATCTTGGAGGAACCTGTCTTATTTAAACCTCAGACATTTAGTTTGGTTTGCTCTTTGTTGTTGAAGTGTGCGGCGTCACCATGCCTAGATCAAAAGAGCTGTCTGAGGCCTTCAGAAAGAAGGTTATAGATGCCTACGAATCTGGGAAGGGATTTAAAAAGATCTCCAAACAATTTAAAATCAATCATTCGACTGTCCGTAAGATCATCTATAAGTGGAGAAGATGCCAAACAACTGCCAACTTGTTCAGGCCAGGCCGCCCCAGCAAGTTCAGCCCGAGAGCAGACCGCAAGATGCTGAAAGAAGTCTCTAAGAACCCCAGAATGTCATCACAGGACCTACAGGTAGCTCTTGCCACTGTTGATGTCAAAGTGCACGAGTCTACCATTAGAAAGAGGCTGCACAAATTTGATCTACATGGGAGGTGTGCCAGGAGGAAACCTTTGCTATCCAGAAAGAACATCAGGGCAAGACTAAAGTTTGCCAATGAACACCTAGGCAAATACCAGCAGTTCTGGAACAATGTACTCTGGACAGATGAGTCAAAGGTAGAGCCATTTGGCCACAGTACCAGAAGACATGTTTGGCGAAAACCATAGACAGCATTTGACCACAAGAACCTGATACCAACTGTAAAGCATGGTGGTGGAAATATTATGGTTTGGGGCAGCTTTGCTGCATCAAGGCCTGGGCAGCTCACCATCATAGAATCCACTATGAATTCTTCATTGTATCAGAGGGTGTTTGAGGATAATGTGAGGCCATCTGTCGGAGAGTTGAAGCTCAACCGAAGGTGGACCTTGCAACATGACAATGACCCTAAACATACCAGTAAATCCACCAAGGAATGGCTGAAAAGAAAGAAATGGAGGGTTCGGGAATGGCCAAGTCAAAGCCCGGATCGAAATCCCATCGGGATGTTGTGGGGGGATTTGAAATGAGCTGTGCATGCAAGAAACCCCTCAAACATCGCACAGCTGAAAGAATTCTGCATGGAGGAGTGGGCAAAAAGTTCTCCCAGTCGATGTCAGAGACTGGTAGACAGTTATAAGAAACGCCTACTTGAGGTTGTTTCTGCCAAAGGAGGCAATACCACCTATTAGAGCCAAGGGTGTACCACATGCGAAATTTGCATTTATGTTTATTTAAATTATACAATGGACTACAAAATGTAAATGTTTCATGATATTTGTTATGTTATATCACCTTTATCTTCTCAATATTGTTGAAATGAGGATCAAATCGCTGTATTTTGAAATATGTTGAAAAAGTCAAAACTTTACATGGGGTGGACTTAGTTTTTCACGTGACTGTATATAAACAAATAAATAAATAAATATAAATAAATAAATAAATAAACAATCACCAGAAATATTCAAATAAAAATAAAGCTCTTCCAGAAGCAGTCAAAGGTGGTGGTATGTCTTCTTGCTCCTTCCACGAACGTGGGCATATTTTTCGATCTGAGGCAAACTTAATAACCCGGCAATACATGAACACCAGCATCCATCCATTCAACAAATCTTACTATAATTCACCAAATGTCCGTCCGTCTGTCTGTCTGTCCATCCGTTCGAAGGTACCGCAAAGACGGCTGAACCGATCGCAACGATATTTTGGGTGGGTAATCCTGGGATCTCCTGGAGTAAAATATGGTGTATTGTTTTTCCAATTTCAGCTTTGGCCTCCAGCATTTCAGGTTTGGACTTCCGCATAACGTTATCTTCCCGGGTGCCGCACAAACGGCTGCACCAATGGCTGCACAGCTGCACCGATCGGCTGCATGGATCGGACTCGGTGACCTCGGACAAAGACCTTTTATAAGGACATGGGTTGAATCCCTGCTTGAGAGAATGCCATCCCTCTCTCCGCCATCACGGTCGTCTCTCCAACTCACAATCCCACGAGTTATGCGGAAAGGACGACCCAAAACCAAATGCGAACGGGTACGTTTTTCATGAAAGTCCTTCACGAACTTGCTGTCCATGTCTGACGTGCGACTGAAGGTGCTACAGGAATGTGGAATTTATTGGTTTTATGCTTTAGCATTCGCCGTATCTGCATTGCCTGTTTGCTTCTGGCCTCCCACCCGTGCGTAGCACGGGTATCTCACTTGTAACATCTCATTTCACTGCTAAGGGAACGCTTTTGCAATGCCTTCTAGCCAATCCACAGTCCGCTCCATTTCTTTATTTGCGAAGCAAAGTACAGTAGTTCTTTCGGCGATTTTGTGATCTTTCTATTTGGTACTTTAGCGTTGTATTATGGCGTTTTATCAGTCTGGTATGTTCTGCAAACGCTCGAGAATAAAAGGTATCGCTTTTAAAACGACGAAAGTGTGAATCGAGACGAATATCGAGAAGTTGTATTAATAACATGACGATGTATTTGCGAAATGACATAAAAAACGGACGACGTAAACCGGGGTATTAGTGGAGGGCCTTTTGCCAAAGGATGCAAGGCACTAAAGTAAGAGGAAATGTGATCTCGAAATGTGACCCGTAAGTTGTTACAATCATGGTGTTTCAAAAAAAAAATCTTGAAAAAGTTTCAGAGAATCAAGCAGTTTCAGGATAAAAAGCAACGGTTTTTTTTGTTGTTGTTTTTTTATAAACAAGATCGAGGCTCGTGTAAGAGCAAACATTAATCACAAAATAAACGGACACATAAAACATATAATAAAGGGAGCGGGAGACAAGATGGGGAGAGAGAGGGAAGCACACAAGTACAACAGTAGAGAACAGGGACATCGGGAGGTCTGTGGGAGGGAGAGGGCTTGGGGGGAGGAGGCGTGTGGGAGGGAGAGGGCTTGGGGGGAGGAGGCGTGGGAAGAGTGGTGGGAAAGGTATAAAACACATGGACACTGCTCGGACTTCCAGGAAAGAAATCGGTATTTCAAAAAAGTGGATCTGGGGTGAATTAATGGGGGTAGAAAAGATCAAGGTTTTGGATGGGGGAAGATAAGAGATGGTGGTGAACAGATGTTTTAAATACCTGGAGGGAGGAGTGGGATTGAAGGGAGTGGGGGAGTTTGTTCCAAAGGCGGGAGAAAAGAGGCATGAAAGAGTGAAGGTGAGCAGAGAGTCTTGATTTTGGCAGTTTCTTTGTTGAAAAAAACTCTTTGTTAAAGACTCCACTCTTTGTTAAAAAATACTGTAAACACATGACGTCATATGTTACCAAATATGGTACGACGATTGTTTTCCTTTCATCCATTGTCCAGGTGATGAATGGTATTTTTGTTCCTTTTCTTCTCTCTTCAATTCGGAGGTGATCAATCTATGCGTTTGTGACGTGATAATTATTTGCTGAAAAAACAAATGTCCTCACCTATCTTTGAAACATTAAAAAAAGTATTTTAATAATTGTAGCTAGGCAACAAAGCATTTTTATTGCAATTTAAATTGCGCATAACAGAAGCTCTTGAGAGTAATTTAATCTTTATAGACAAATAATTCCTTGGGACATTGCACTTGGGGCAGGCTTATTATATAAGATTCCCATGAGTGCTGTGACACAGATGTTGGGATTAAAGGAGCACGACGGTGGCCATCACGAAGGGGGGCCACACGAGGTTAGGTTCGTGGACGTCATACTTGGACCAGAGCACGAACACACACAGCTTGCTCCAAACAAACAGACGATTTAATTATATAATTTTGTCTTCCATGTAGCAATTTGTGCTTGTAAAATGGCAGGTATAAACGAACAGGGCTCAATTCAAACAATTTTGTTCAGCCCCAAAGTTTCTTACTTTCCACAAATGCCGTGCCGTGTACCGGCATGAGTTGGTGGACATTAAAGATACCACGTTGTGCTTCGCAAAGAGTAGACAAGGACCCTGAACAAATAACAAATTCCTGCCCTAACCTAAAATGGACACTGCATCAGCAGCACAGCTCCATCCCCAGAAAAATGCTGCTACAGCCATGTGCGGAATACCGGAGGGAAAAAAGAAGAGGAAGAAGAAGTAAGAATTCATGAATTAATGATGGGTTTTCAGTCAAGATTATTAGTTCTTCCACATAGGCATGCTATTTGTAATGGAAATGCATGTTTTCACTCACTCTGGAGTACCCTGTAAACTGTGGGCCTACATAGAAAAACTCATATCGAGTTTTTCATTTTTATGGCCTACCTCTGGACCAATTAACAATATATTAGTATATTAGTATTAGCATATCAATATATTAGTATATACGATATATTAGTAAGCTGAAGGATTTATTAACAAGCTGAAGGATTTATTAACAAATTAAATGATTCATTAACAAGTTAAAAGATTTATTAACAAGTTAAAAGGATTTATTAACAAGCTAAAAGATTTATTAACAAGTTAAAGGATTTATTAACATGGTAAAGGTTTTATTATCAAGCTAAACGATTTATTAGTAAGCCAAAGGATCAATTAACAAGTTAAAGGATTTATTAACAACTTAAAGGATTTATTAACAAGTTAAAAGGATTTATTAACAAGCTAAAGGATTTATTAACAAGTTAAAGGATTTATTAACATGGTAAAGGGTTTATTATCAAGCTAAACGATTTATTAGTAAGCCAAAGGATCAATTAACAAGTTAAAGGATTTATTAACAACTTAAAGGATTTATTAACAAGTTAAAAGGATTTATTAACAAGTTAAACGATTTATTAACAAGCTAAAGGATTTATTAACATGCTAAAGGTTTTATTAACAAACTAAACGATTTATTAGTAAGCTAAAGGATCAATTAACAAGCTAAGGGATTTATTAACAAGTTAAAGGATGAATTAACAAGTTAAAGGATCAATTAACAAGCTAAATGATTTATGAACAAGTTAAATAATTTATTAGCAAGCCAAAGGATTTATTAATAAGTTAAACGATTTATTAACAAGCTAAAGGATTTATTAATAAGTTAAACGATTTATTAACAAGCTAAATAATTTATTAACAAGTTAAACGATTTATTAACAAGCTAAAGGATTTATGAACAAGTTAAAGGATTTATTAACAAGCTAAACGATTATTAACAAGCGAAAGGATTTATTAACAAGTTATAGTATTTATTAACAAGTTAAAGGATTTATTAATAAGTTAAAGGATCAATTAACAAACTAAAGGATTTATTAACAAGCTAAACAATCTATTAACAAGCCAAAGGATCAATTAACAAGCTAAATGATTTATTAACAAGTTAAAGGATTTATTAACAAGTTAAAGGATTTATTAACATGGTAAAGGTTTTATTATCAAGCTAAACGATTTATTAGTAAGCCAAAGGATCAATTAACAAGTTAAAGGATTTATTGACAACTTAAAGGATTTATTAACAAGTTAAAAGGATTTATTAACAAGTTAAACGATTTATTAACAAGCTAAAGGATTTATTAACATGCTAAAGGTTTTATTAACAAACTAAACGATTTATTAGTAAGCTAAAGGATCAATTAACAAGCTAAGGGATTTATTAACAAGTTAAAGGATGAATTAACAAGTTAAAGGATCAATTAACAAGCTAAATGATTTATGAACAAGTTAAAGAATTTATTAGCAAGCCAAAGGATTTATTAATAAGTTAAACGATTTATTAACAAGCTAAAGGATTTATTAATAAGTTAAACGATTTATTAACAAGCTAAAGGATTTATTAACAAGTTAAAGGATTTATTAACAAGTTAAAGGATTTATTAACAAGCTAAAGGATTAATTAACAAGTTAAAAATGATTTATTGACAAGCTAAAGGATTTATTAACAAGTTAAAGGATTTATTAACAAGCTAAAGGATTAATTAACAAGTTAAAAAGGATTTATTGACAAGCTAAGGGATTTATTAACAATTTAAAGGATTTATTAACAAGCTAAAGGATTAATTAACAAGTTAAAAAGGATGTATTGACAAGCTAAAGGATTTATTAACAAGTTAAAAAGGATTTATTGACAAGCTAAAGGATTTATTAACAAGCTAAAGGATTTATTAACAAGCCAAATACACATTGGCTTTTCTGTTTGTAATTCTGTGAATCTTTACAGTGTGGATGATTCATGCTCATATCTTTCATTATATCTGTCCTGATAAATTGCAAATCAATAATAGGACCTTCAAGTAGATTGCTTAACTTTTCAAAAATAAGGCTCGAAGCATTCACTGCGCTCTAGGAAATAATGTGCTTACACACATCGGAAGACTAATTATTGGCAACACTTTAAAGAAAGAATCCAGAAATGAGAATTGAACCACGAACATGTTGCAACATAGATACTTTCACTCATCATCAGGTGCCTGATGTTGGCTTAACGGTTAAGGTGGCTGACTTAACCCCAACTGCACCGGGGGAGGGGGAGGCTGGGAGGCCCCATCTCGACATTTTTCACAATTTCTTCGCAACCGCTGGGGATTTCGAATTCTCCTCTCATGACGTTTATCTCTAGGGTCTTGCGTACATTTTGATACCACATACGTCCAAGTCATCATCTCATCCCAGCTATAAACGACACAGACTATATCAAGCTCATCACCCACGACCTTCCAGCCATGTCTATGTGGACTGGGAATGATTTGGGACTGATGAAAGCAGCAATAATCCACAGTATCTTGATAATTAGTGACCTCCTGTTGTTGTCTGTCTCCTGCTGTATGGAACGTTAACTCAGCTTCAATTTGCTTTGCCTTCAATACCCCGACAATAAAATGTCAGTGGAGCAGTATCTGACGAAGCTGTTGATAACTGGATGAGGAGCAGTATCCAATGAAGCTGAGGACTGATGAATGGCCCCATATCGATAGTGAAGGAAAAGTCGAGTATCTGCTTCTTCGTGGTTGTGTTTGAAATCCGCAATTGCTCGAACAACCATAACTCAACTTTCATCTGCAAACTGATGACATTCCCCACCGTGAGCAAGGAAGATGGTGACATTCTTCAAGCATCTAGATGATGTACTCTCCCACGTTCGGAAGACGAATCTGATCAGTTCCTCTTTTTTTTCATGACATGCTCGAAATTTTCCATTGCTGTGACACTTGTTGGTCTTCTCCATAGATTGTTGTTACCAAGCCTCCACCTGACGCTCTCCTCCCCTTCTCAGCATTCTTGATGCTCAGCTTCCGACCAGTCGCCATGACAAAGTGGATCATGTTAATTTTACTACTTCGAGCCAATTCCACAATCTGCTTCAAATGGTAAACCAATCGTTGATGGAATACTCCAATGGAATACTGGGGATGGCTGCACATATGATTCAATGAAGTGAAGCAAGGTTTGTTGCCTTTGTTGTCTTGTTCAGGGACCCATCTTGATGTGACAATGATAGGGAAAGTGGGCCCAGGTCGGATGTGAGCATGTGTGAACATTGGGATGTCCAGTTCTCTAACATTTGCAATGACCTTTAGTCACTGGAAAAGATTCCGATCAAACTGAGGTGTCATTTCCTTTCCAATCGAAGATTTTTCAAGTTTATTGGTTGGTCTTGCGCATTATTCTGTCTGTTTGTCTGTTTGTATGTCAATCGCCTACAGGTCACAATTTTAAACCGATCTTCACAAAACCTCACCAAATGGTAGAGTTGGTCATGAGGAAAAAGCCTATTGATGTTGAGGTCAACATAAGCCAAAAGGTCAACATAAGCCAAAGGTCAACAAATTTGTCAAATTTCTAAAATTGGCAATTTTCATCCGATTGACTTAAAATTTGAACAGGATTTATATATCAGGTCACTGAATTCAACCACAAATTATTTTTTTGGGGGTCAACATAGGCCAAAAGGTAAACATAGACCAAAGGTCAACAACTTACTTGAAGTTTCTAAAATACTCAATTTTCATCTGATTGACTTGAAGTTTGAACAGGATTTACATATCTGGTCACTGAATTCAACCACCAATTATTTTTGAGGTCAACATAGGCCAATAGGTCAACATAGGCCAAAGGTCAACAACTTATTTTATGGATTTCGCAAGTATTGTGCCATGCACGACAGATTTCTTGTTTTGTTCATTGACTGGAAGGTTTTGGTCTTATGTTTCTTAATATATGTGAACATGTCTTGGCTACCTTGAAGACGTTCCATACAGTAAGCAGAAAGTGATGCAGCTCATTTCAACCAGGTGATGATGTAGTCTGCAGTAACATCCTTGGATGTAATAACACGTGAAGCTATGTGGTCATGTGTATCATTGAAGGGATTTACTGATTTACCAACTACTGCGGATATCCTCTTCATCTTTACACATCCTTGTTTGCTGCAAGTCTGTTTGACGTTCTGTCATCTCATTCTTTCCTGCCATCTCTTGGCACCTCTTTGATATGGCAGTTTATTCATACTGGGACAAAATCCAATGAAAGGCTGCCCCTTTCTGAGTTGTAAAACCAATCATCCCTCCCTTTTTAGCTCACCTGGAACAAAGTTCAGGGGAGCGTATGCGATGACGCGTCGTCCGTCCGTCAGTAAACACTTGAAACTACTTCTCCGAAACCGCTGATGGGATTGTGACCAAATTTGGCACAAATTATATTTGTTGTGTTGTGACTAAAGTTTGTTCACGGTATTAAAAAAAATCGGGGTCTATGGGAGTTTACCTGGGTTAAAGTGGGTCTATGTTTGACCCCCCAAAATATGTATTTGCTTTTTCCTCCAAAACTACACAAACTATTTCTATGAAACTTGACCACAACCTTTATCACCTGTGATGTACTAAAGTTTGTTCACGGCATGAAAAAAATATGCCCCTTTGGGGTTCTAGAGGGTTTGCCCCCAAAATAGGTATTTGCTTTCTTCTCAGAAACTACACACGCAATTTCAATGAAACGTCATCACAACCTTCATCACCCATGATGTACCGATGCTTGTTCAAGGCATGAGAAAAATTGGGGCCTGAGGAGGTATATGGGGTTGCCCCCCAAAAGATTTTTTTTTTTCTTTGTTTGTTTAAAGTCTTATGATTATGTTAGTGTGGTTCTACATGCTGCGCTGTCTTCTAGCAACCATTGAAATTGGTTTAAAATACCTTTAGTCGGTGCAGTACTGTTTATTCTACCAGGTGAGTGCCAGGGGTATTGCCCCGATGTTTTTTTTTTGCTTCTCGACTGCAGATATTCTCAATTGTTTGATCGCATGCAACCCGTGCGACACCATACTCAACCTGTCGCTGAACAGAAAATCTCGCTTTCATGAAGTTCTCGTGGACATCAGGATATGACGTAGGAAGCTCGCACATCTGTAGCCAGTAGGCTGGCAAGTATCGTGCATAATTGATATGGCCATACATTAAAAAAAAAACATGGTGGAATTGATCTGAAGGCAAAGAGATTGAGCTGCCAGTTCCCTTCTCTTGTGGCTATAATGATGAGCAGTAAAACCTCAACCATTTCAATATATGATGACCACAAAGGAAACGTTGGACTACTGCACCGGTCAGCAACAAAGTTGTTGCATTTCGTCATCAACTGCTAGAATTATTCTGAGTTGACACATTCTTTGAAGGCAGCTTCTGAGAAGGATGTTTGTAGTTTCACCGCAATCTCCAGTGCCTGATCCTTTTCATCTTCAGGAAGCAAATCCAGGAAAGTCTGCCAGCGTATGCGTCGCATCGCTTCCATCACACACTTATGCACTCGAATGCTCCTGTTATAATGGTGCCAATTCATCACACCATCCACAGTACTTTAGGCAACAATTCAACAATATGTAGAAAATAAAATTGCATGTTTTTCCTCGCTTTTTGCCTTTTTAAATTTTGTGCACTTTTGGTGATTGACGAATTATGAATGTAAATTGAAAATGTGTTTTTAAACAATATGCAGCAAAAACTAAGATGCCAGAGGTGGGTCACAGAACTAAACAATTCAGGCGTTCAGACCGGGGTCTACCGGACCGTGGTCTACCGGGTTCAAAAACGATCACTTTGTATAAGACTCTCACAAAATAGGAATGTAGATTTTACAAGTTTCCGGGCTGTAATGCACTGTACTGTCACAGATGTAATACACAAATCATTAGGGTGCGGTGATTCTTCATGAAAACACTCTGGATCTTCAACAGTTCATTTGTTAATTTATTAATAATTTGAAGTTAATTTTCTCAGGTTATTATGTTTCCTTGGCAAATTTGCTACCTGGTATGCGATCAAGCAACAAGCTGCGACATCCTGTGGGTCGTCAGTACCTTCCCACCACTCGATTTACAATCTCAAGACACTTCAGGCATGGGATGAAAATGCAGGTAGGGTAACTAAAAATTATATAATACCAAGAAAATAACTCGTCTTGAGCTAGTGGCAAAATAAAGTATTCATTTGTTTTTCAAAACACCGAAGAGAGAACTTAACTTTTAAAACTTAACAATAGGGCGTGTTCATGACTGTTCAAGTTACCAAATTTCTCGCCAAGTGGCTTCAGAAACCAAACAAGCACTTTCTAACGTTAGAAACCGTTGATAAGGAACGGCTAGCTTGGCAAGCGCTAGCTATCTGCTTGGTAACTGAACACACCCCTGGATGTGCCACCCTGTATGTGCCATGTGCACACCCCTGGATTCAGCCCTGTATGTGCCATGTGCTGAATGATTGAGGTCAAAGTTCATGGAAGAACTACATCTATTCCACATGAATGCAGCATAAAGCAGAAAGTAACAAATTACCTAGCTTAAGCAATGAACAAAAAAATGCAAGGGACATTGAAAAGTGCTCAAAACAAGATATTGACATTGGTCCATGAAACACCAACGTTTTATTGTTTCAATATATTACATTACATCATCACATGAGCCCATTTGCAATATACTGCAGAATGAATGCCTCCCTCTGCTCCTGCTGGCAGTATTGAAAGAGTTGGCAAAGTTGGCACACTACTCTTCACGAAGGGCATGATGGGGTCTTTAACGCCCACCAGCGACCAATCCCACCAGACGTCCTTCCGATGGACGGCTCACACATTGATGCCTTGCATGTGAAACACCAGGGTGGCAGTTTATAGCTGGATGCGGATTCAAACCCAGGCTACACTGCTCACAGGGGAGTGTGCATACGCTTAAGCATTCATGCCAGCCTTTCCATATACAAAACCTGAGAACATTATGTATGCATTGGGTGAGGGGAAAACTGTTCCCACCTGATTCTATACAGGTCGTGTGCTCTCACCATAGTGTGTTTCCCCCTCCACAAGTAAGGCAAAGCAAAAATAACAGGACCAAATACGTACATAAACCAATGTAACACACATGCATTGAGAATGAACAAGTGTTTTCAAATGCAATTACAGCGACAAATTTCGTTTGTAATCCAACAAACAAACACGGCAATGGTTACAATAAATATTGCTTTTGCCGTTTAGAGGATAAAATTGCTGCAACACCAACAACAACAACAACAACAGACAAGGGTACAAATTTGTAAAATACATTATCCTATCTGGAATGTTTGGTTCGTCCAGGACGGACGTATTTGTGCGTAATCAGCGATTCCTTGAAAATGCTGTGGTGAGACTGCACAGTCAACCAGAAAAAGGTACAATTATTGTAGAAACCATTTCCATGAAAATAATTGCATCCTCAGAAGTATACGATGGTGTGTTTATGAACACAACTTATCAACAAACATAATCCACCAAACTTGCATAATCACCGCCCGGGGTTTACCGAAAGGCCCTATATCAACATACTCACAACTCTTCAGCAAATGATGTTTAACGATTATTTAAGTGGATTATTTATTGAACACTCTGTCTGCGATGACGCTTGTTTTTTTGTGAAACACCTGTTTATAACTGCACCCATTACAATCAGTGAATAAACCGATGGATTCAGTTACCGGACTTTTGACTGTGTGATGTAACAGAAGGAAATCGGGTTGTCGACGTATCCGGATCAACTTGAAGATGCTTAAGCTTAACACCATTTATTGATTAATTGCAAAAAAAAAAAAAAAAAAAAAAAAAAAAAAAATCAGAAAATAATTACTGAATGAATTGGATAATAGCATACTGTTACGTATTAGTATTACCTCCCCCAAACTCCGGTTACGGTGCACATCAGAGTCTCGAGAGGGAACGCGGCAGAAAGATTTGTTATTTTGAGTGTTCTAATAAACCATGGTAAAACTACACCAATGCAATTGTAGAACAAAACAAGTAACTGTATTAAGAACTCTCACATACACAATAATAACACCATCAAAGAAAGTACCATGAAAATGTCACTTGCATCAAAAGAACAATACATGTGATGGTACCATCATTCCCCAATGCTCTCAAAGCAATAAACGCACGATACAACAAACGTAGGTGGAATGTAACATTCCCCAAAGTCTGTGCACGGATCCCCACGCTGGTTGAAGCCGAGCAGAACGATGAGAACAGGCAGGTATTGGCACGACGGCGGACGAGGACTTACGAGGTGAGAAGTCGATATGGGAATTGAGCCGATAGGTAAACCAATGGCGATCAACACAATGATGTCGATATGGGAATCCCAACGACAAAACAAGATGCACCAAGCGGACAGCCTTTTCGAGGACAAAATGGCATATCTGTAATGTAATGGAGGAGCTTGATTTCTCTTCAACAATAACTCACCCTTGGTGATAAAACCTGAAATGCAGATTTAATTGCAATTGCAATGTAGGACGATGTCACGGGCAATCCCTCCCCCGGGAAGCCTCAACTCATTCGCGACCAATATCAAAAAAGTCCGCTCGCAGCCCCGATGTGACTTTACGGCTGTATCTCTCTCATGGCCATCTCCTCCTCCCTCTGCCGACTTTTTCTTCCTCTTCTGGCCTCTTTGCCGCATCTTACTTTTTCCTTCACAAACATTTTTTTTTCACCTTTTTCTAAAGTCATCTCCATTTCACACAAAAATCTTAACAACAATATTACCTGAAACTAAAAATCCGACAAGTATATAATAACAACAAACGCGGAAGTGACAGATCCGTAACACATAACTAAACCTCCACTGCTTCATCCAAATCAGTAACTTTTTGTAAATTAATTAATTAAGTAATTAATAATTTTTAAAAATAATTAATCGATTAATTGATTTATCAATAAATAATAAAATACCCTTCATAGCCAAATCACTTGGTCACTGTCATGTCAAAATATCAGCTTTCTAAGTCAAAAGGTGCTAGAGATTTTGCCCAAGTGAGAAAATAAATAAGTACTTAATTAATCAATAACAATAAAATAATTAAATAATTAATGAATCAAAAAATAAAAAATACAGTATTTGCCAAAGCACGTGCTCACTATTGCGCCCAATTTTCAGCTTCCTAGCTCAAAGGATGGCTGAGATATCGCCCGGACAAACAGGAAACCAAACGGAGTGAAAACGGAGTACTCCCTTTCAGTGCGCGTCATCACCGAGCCTCCTTCAATGCCCGGCGATGACGTCATGCAGCGCCTGGAGATGGAATAGGAAAGGAGCGGTGCACAAAAACTACAATTTTTCCTTGCATCATATATAAATGGCTCTTACACCTTTAAATAGCGACACGACCTTCTAAGTGGCTAAGTAGCATGAAATCACTGCTCGAACCCACAACTTCGACCATCAATCGGGGTTCTCAGTGGGATGCACAATGGCACAGCCTTGCTTTTCTAGGTGTGCATGGAATGCCTGACACCATGTTACTTCAGGGGGTGCCAAATCACTCGCCCAAACTCATATTTTATTTGCACATGTGAACATTCTTTAGGGCCACCATTCATTGCATCAGGCATGCAATGTGAGCACCGTGTCTGCATAATGAAATAAAATTGATACATCCATTACCCGGAGCGAAACATTAATAATACATAATACATCAGCCAAGTAATACGTCTCCATCTACAATTGCTCATTGCAGCCTCGCTTCACTTCATTCACTGCCTCTTCAACACAATAACACTTAAAGCAGGACAGGCTTTTCCAAAAATGTGGAAGCACATCTACCATAAAAAAACACAATGTTTGTTTGTGTATGTGTGTCTGTCCAACTTCATAAGGGGAGGTTTTAAAAACTTTGAGTAGTGCTTAAGGAGGGATTTGAGTAGGGGGTGTGGGGGGAGGTGTGTGTGTGTGTGGGGGGGGGGGGGGGAGAGTGGTGGGGAGGGGGGGGGGTTAATGAGCAATCATTGAAGACGACTGTGCATACACCGGTTAAATACCTAAAATATTTTGAGGATCCAAAAGACACCAAGGACCCAGAAGACCCAATGGACCCCAAACACCTAAAATACTTAAAGACCCAAAATACCCTGTAGACTGTTAAAGACACAAAATACCACGAAGACCTAGAAGACCCAAAGGACCCAGAAGACCCCAAGGACTCTGAAGACCCCAAGGACTCTGAAGACCCAAAATACCCTGAAGATGCAAAATACCCGAAGATCCCAAAGACCCAAAAGACTTTGAAGACCCAAAAGACCCCAAGGATCCCAAAGATCAAAACAACCCTAAGGAACCAAATGACAGAGGATCCAAAAGGCCCCAAGGATTCAGAAGACCCTCAAGGACCCTCAAGACCTAATTGGACCCCGAATATCCTAAAAACCCAAAAGACTCTTGAGGATCCAAAAGACCCAAACAACCCCAAGGACCCAAACGTCCCAGAGGACCCAAACGGCCCAGGGGAACCCAAATACCCCCAAGATGCAGAAAACCCCCAAGGACTCTGAAGACCCCAAATACCATGAAGACCCAAAAGACTACAAAAACCCAATAGACTGAAAAGATCCTGAAGACGCAATGGACCACAAAGACCCAGAATATCCTGAAGAAAGACCCAAAAGACCCTGAAGACTGCTAAAGACCCAAAAGACCACAAGACCCAAAATACCCGAAAGACCCAAAATACCCCGAAAACCAAAAATATAGAAAATACCCTGAAGACTGAAAAGACCCAAAATACCTCAAAGACCTTTAAATACCCCGAAGACTGAAAATATCGAAAGGACCCCGAGAATACTGAAACATATTGTGAATTTAAATTCCTTCATTTGCTGTAT
The DNA here is from genome assembly GCF_964187855.1 of Myxine glutinosa. Classification (NCBI taxonomy): domain Eukaryota; kingdom Metazoa; phylum Chordata; class Myxini; order Myxiniformes; family Myxinidae; genus Myxine; species Myxine glutinosa. The sequence goes on along the minus strand of NC_136265.1, from coordinate 141,924,267 downwards.
TGCTTGTTTCTTAGATTTTCTCTTCTCCCCCTAACTTCCCCGAACATCTTACATTTTAAATACCAAAAAAAAATACAAAAAATTTATAATTATTTCCTTCGCTACTTGCGGGCCCCCGCGTGTGCTGTTGTCTCGCCCCACCCCCTTTATCTCCTTTTCTTCCACCTCTTCCTTCCATCTCCAGCTGATACTCGCCTTTCCAATTCTAGTTTCCTCCATACTCATTCAACCCTTTATCCTATCTCAGATCCACGCCCTCACTTCAGGAACTTTTCCCAGATTGTTTTTCACGGTTTTGTTTAATTATGTTTAAACTTTCCCCTGCAGTGTTTTATTCAGTGGTTTATTACAACACGCTGTTTTTATTCATATTTAAAAGGCTTTTTTCAATTTACTCATCAAATCATTCCATTTCAAAAAAAAAATTCAATCTCTTACTTTTTTTTTCTTCTTTTTTTTTGTATGCAAGATCGAGGCTCGTGAAAGAGCGAACATTAATCACACAGAAAGACAAACCGACACATAAAACATATAACATCGGGAGCGGTAGACAAGATGGGGAGAGAGGGGGAAGAACACAAACACAACTTTTTTTTTTCTTTTTTTTTTTTTGAGAAAAACAACAAAACATTTTTTGAGAGCAGGGACCGAGAGACATGGAGACATCGAGAGATCTGAGAGGGCGAGGGCTTTGTGGGGGGGGCATGGGAAGGGGGGGGGGGAGAGGTATAACACATATGGACACTGCCAGGACTTCCAGGAAAGAAGTTGGAATTTCAAACAAGGTGTATCTGGGGTGAATTAGCGGGGGTAGAAAAGATCAAGGTTTTGGATGGGGGAAGATAAGAGATGGTGGTGAACAGCTGTTTTAAAGACCTGGAGGGAGGAGTGGGATTGAAGGGAGTGAGGGAGTTTGTTCCAGAGGTGGGGGAAAAGAGGAATGAAAGAGTGAAGGTGAGCAGAGAGCCAGGATTTCGGCAGTTTAACCATCAGAGGGTTGCTGGCAGATCTTGTGCGGCCTGTAGGAATATTTGGGGGACAGAGCACAGAGAGAGCTGGGGGTGCAAGGCCGGAGAGGAGTCGGTAGAAGACAGAAAGACCACCTACCTGCCTGCGGTGAGTGAGTGAAAGGCCCTCAGAGATAGCTTCATCGTGGGAGATTCCAATAATTCTGAAAGCTTTGGTTTCAACAGCGTGAAGCCGAGCTAGGTGTGAGGCAGGAGCACCGGCCCATAGGGGAGAACAGTATTCCATTGAGCTGCGGATGAAAGCCTTGTATGTGGTGAGGAGCTCAGGTGTGCCGAGGAAGGACTTCGCACGACGGAGGATGCCCAGTCGGCGACTGGCTTTGGAGGCCAGCTTGGAAATGTGGTTTTCCCAAGAAAGATCATGGCAGATAGTGAGACCCAAAAGCTTGAGCGACAGAACTTCTTGGAGAGGATTGTTGAGAAAGTAGATGGGAGGGTTGTCCAGTCGATCTTTTCGGAGAGACATTGTAAGAGTGTGAGATTTGTCAGGATTGAAAGACATGTTCCACTTGTTTGACCAGTCTGTGATTTTGTCCAAGTCTTCAGAGAGTGAGGAGGCTGCAGACTGCCGATCTGAGGGAAGAGGAATGGAGCGGCAGAGAGTGGAGTCATCAGCAAAGAGATAGCGAGGATTTTCAAGAGAGTCAGAGAGATCATTGATAAAGACCAGAAAAAGCACAGGGCCCAGAACACTGCCTTGGGGAACTCCAGCCTGAACAGGAAGAGGAGATGAGAGAAACCCATTCAGGGCCACACATTGACGACAAGAGAGGAAGTCCGCCAGCCATGCATGGAGATTTCCATGGATACCAAAGGAGGAGAGTTTGGTGATCAGAGCGGGGTGCCAGACCGTATCGAAGGCACGTGATATGTCGAGGGAGACAGCTCTAATTTCCTGTTTGGCATTGAGGACCTCCATCCATTGTTGAGACAGCAGAAGCAGCATGTCCAGAGTAGAGTGACCTGGTCTGAAACCAAATTGATGATCAGAGATCAAGCCATTGGAGAAGAGGAAAGATTTCATATCCAAAGCAATGATGGATTCCATGACTTTGCTGATAATTGGGAGAAGGCTGATTGGTCTGTAGTTGCTAGGATCTGTTTTTGCACCTTTTTTGTGCAAAGCGGTGATGTTGGCTGATTTCCAAGCAGATGGCAGTTGACCTTGAGCAAAACAGAGGGTGAAGAGAACAGAGAGAGGGTGAGATAGAGCGGCAGAGCAGGATTTTAGGACCCGTGGGCTGATGCCGTCGGGTCCAGTTGCAGAATCAGAGTCGAGGGTTGACAGAAACTTTTCCACCTTGTCAGGAGGAAAGGACACGGAGTCCAGGAGCAGCTGGGTACATTCCTTCCTTTCTACATTCCCTAAACTCACCTTCATTCCACCCCTCCTCTATAGTTTTCAAACGGATCTCAGACTTGAAAATCACAATAAACCCAGTTTGTAATGAATGTTTGTTTGTCATTAATCATCCACTTTCTAAACTCCCCTCACCCCTCCCCTCCTACACTCCCCCTCACTCCTCCCCTACTAAACTCCCCCATAACACCTCCCCTCCTAAACTCCCCCCTCACCACTCTCCTCCAAACCCCCCTCACTTAAATTCTCCACCCTCCCCTCTAAAACTCCCCCCTCACCCCTCCCCTTCAAAATTTCCCCTCACCCCTCCCCTCCTACACTCCTCCCTCACTCCTCCCCTACTAAACTCCCCCATAACACCTCCCCTCCTAAACTCCCCCCTCACCACTCTCCTCCAAACCCCCCTCACTTAAATTCTCCACCCTCCCCTCTAAAACACCCCCCTCAACCCTCCCCTTCAAAATTTCCCCTCACCCCTCCCCTTCAAAACTCCCCCCCTCACCCCTCCCCTTAAAAACTCCCCCCACCCCTCCCCTTAAAAATTCCCCCCCTACTATCTTTCTCCAATTCTCCCCCCTCCTCCTCAAAGCTGCGTCCTCCCCACTTACTCTCCCTTCCATCACATACCTCCACCTCCTCCATCCTTCTACTTTGCTCTGCCCCCTCAAACAACACCTCACTGTGCCTCATCCCATCACCAGCAAACCTTTTGTCCTCCTCATCCTTCCCTTTCCCCCGAACTCTTCTGCAATCTCTGACGCACTACCAACAGCTCTCCCTACCTCCCCTCTCATACCTCATCTTACCCTACCCCTCTGCTCCCCCTCTCTCTTCCTTAACGGTATGGACCTCAAACATCCAGGACCTTCACTCAAACCTGATTGATCTCTCCATACAGGTTTCTGCTGACAAACCAGACATAATCTGCTGAACAGAAACTTTCCTCCTTCAAGATGACTGATTCCTTAATATCTCTTCCGTCGTTACTCCCTCCTCCGGTATGATAGACCTGAGCCTCGTCCTGGTGGCGGGGTTGCTATCTTTATCAAAAATTCTCTTCCTCATGCTCCTTGCACTGCCTTCCCTCCACCCCACCCCCAGGAGTACCTCTGGCTACAGCTTCCTCTCCACTCCCACCTTTTGTTCATATGTGTTCTGTACCGTCCTCCAAACAGTGATGACTCCATTTACATCTCCCTGTCTGACAACATGGACCAACTTCTATGCACTCATCCCAACTCTCTCTCTCTCTTCCTCATATGTGGTGACTTCAACTGTCATCATGCCAGCTGGCTGGGTGTGGGTTCCTCTCACACCAGCCATGGCACCTCAGCAAAGGACTTTTGCAACTCACTGGGACTGACACAATCTGTCAATTTCCCGACCCCAATCTCAGACAGTGGAGTGTCTTCTCTTCTAGACTTGGTTCTGACTAAATTCCCTGCAAATGTCGGCTGCTCTTCTGCTCCAATCGGTTCTTCTAATCATTTGCTTGTTAAAGTGGACATCTCTCTGGCCATTCTCAGAGAGCCTCCTGAGCACCGATGAGTCTGGCATTTCACTCAGGCTAACTGGCACGGTCTTAAAACGTCATCTGGACTGGCCTCCCATCTCGACTGCCTCTGACATCAACTCTTCCTGAGAATTCTACCAAAGTAAACTGCTCTCTCTCTCTCATGCACAGATTTATCCCATCTCGTCTTCAGTTGTCATACCCATCCTCCCGTCCATGCCACACTGAATCTTGTGGTGAGGAAGTTGCCATGAAACAACTTGCCTTTACCTCTTGGAAGGCTAATCCAACTGAAGGCAATCTCAGTTCCTTTCACAAAGCTCAGAACAAGTGTGTGTCTACCCTCAGGAGATCCAGGAAGCACGATGTCTCTACTGTCAAGACTGAACTCTCAAACCTGTCTGCCTCCTCCAAATCCTGGTGGCATCTGGTCAAATCTGTTTCTGGTGTTTGTTCACCTTCCATCCCCTCCCTTACCTCAAACGGCTACACAGGTTTTTTTTTTTTTTTTTTTTTTTTTTTTTTTTTTGTATACAAGATCGAGGCTCGTGAAAGAGCGAACATTAATCACACAGAAAGACAAACCGACACATAAAACATATAACATAGGGAGCGGTAGACAAGATGGGGAGAGAGGGGGAAGGACACAAACACAACATTTGAGAGCAGGGACCGAGAGACATGGAGACATCGAGAGATCTGAGAGAGGGCGAGGGCTTTGGGGGGGGGGGGGGGGGCGTGGGAAGGGGGCAGTGGGAGAGGTATAAAACATATGGACACTGCCAGGACTTCCAGGAAAGAAGTTGGAATTTCAAACAAGGTGGATCTGGGGTGAATTAGCGGGGGTAGAAAAGATCAAGGTTTTGGATGGGGGAAGATAAGAGATGGTGGTGAACAGCTGTTTTAAAGACCTGGAGGGAGGAGTGGGATTGAAGGGAGTGAGGGAGTTTGTTCCAGAGGCGGGAGAAAAGAGGAATGAAAGAGTGAAGGTGAGCGGAGAGCCGAGATTTCGGCAGTTTAACCATCAGAGGGTTGCTGGCAGATCTTGTGCGACCTGTAGGAATATTTGGGGGACAGAGCACAGAGAGAGCTGGGGGTGCAAGGCCGGAGAGGAGTCGGTAGAAGACAGAAAGACCAGGTGTCACCAGACGTGAAAAATCCAAATGCCTCAACTCTGTGTATGCCTCAAAAACTTGTGTACCGAACCCATCTCTCTCTGTACCCACCTTTCCCAGTCAAACGCAGCTGCTCCAGGACTCTGTGTCCTTCTCTCCTGACAAGGTGGAGAAGTTTTGGTCAAACCTCAACTCTGATTCTGCAACTGGACCAGACGGCATCAGCCCATGGGTCCTAAAATCCTGCTCTGCCTTTCTTTCACACCCTCTCTTAGTTCTCTTCACCCTCTCTTTTGCTCAAGGTCATCTGCCAGCATCTTGGAAATCAGCCAACATTACCGCTTTACACAAAAAAGGTGCAAAAACAGATCCTTGCAACTACAGAGCAATCATACTGTTCCCAATAATCAGCAAGGTCATGGAATCAATCATCGCTTCTGACATCAAATCCTTCCTCTTCTCCAATGGCTTTATCTCGGATCATCAATTTGGATTCAGACCAGGTCATTCTACTCTAGACATGCCGCTTCTGTTTTCTCAACAATGGATGAAGGTCCTCAATGCCAAACAGGAAATCAGGGCTGTCTCCCTTGACATATCACGTGCCTTCAATACAGTCTGGCACCCAGCTCTGCTCACCAAACTCTCATCCTATTGTATCCATTGAAATCTCCACGCATGGCTTGCGGACTTCCTCTCTGGTCGTAGTCAACATGTGGCCCTGAATGGATTTCTCTCATCTCTCCTTCCAGTTCAGGCTGGAGTTCCCCAAGGCAGTGCTCTGGGCCCTGTGCTTTTTCTGGTCTTCATCAATGATCTCTCCGACTCTCTGGAAAATCCTCTCTATCTCTTTGCTGATGACTCCACTCTCTGCCGCTCCATACCTCATCCCTCAGATCGGCAGTCTGCAGCGTCCTCACTCTCTGCAGACCTGGACAATATCACAGACTGGTCAAACAAGTGGAACATGTCTTTCAATCGTGACAAATCTCACACTCTCACTATGTCTCTCCGAAAAGACCGACTGGACAACCCTCCCATCCACTTTCTGAATAATGCTCTCCAAGAAGTTCTGTCACTCAAGCTTTTGGGTCTCACTATCTGCCATGATCTTTCCTGGGAAAACCACATTTCCAAGCTGGCCTCCAAAGCCAGTCACCGACTGGGCATCCTCCATCGAGCGAAGTCCTTCCTTGGCACACCTGAGCTCCTCACCACATACAAGCCTTTCATCCGCAGCTCAATGGAATACTGCTCTCCCCTCTGGACTGGTGCTACTTCCTCACACCTAGCTCGGCTTCACGCTGTTGAAAAGCAAAGCTTTCAGAATCATTGGAATCTCCCACGATGAAGCTATCTCTGAGGGCCATTCACTCACTCACCGCAGGCATGTAGGTGGTCTTTCTGTCTTCTAACGACTTCTATCCGGCCTAGCTCCCCCAGCTCTATCTGTGCTCTGTCCCCCAAATATTCCTGCAGGTCGCACAAGATCTGCCAGCAACCCTCTTCTGGTGAAATTGCCAAAATCAAGACTCTCTGCTCACCTTCACCCTTTCATTCCTCTTTTTCCGACCTCTGGAACAAACTCCCCCACTCTTTTCAATCCCACTCCTCCCTCCAGGTCTTTAAAACAGCTGTTCACCACCATCCCTTATCTTCCCCCTTCCAAAACCTTTATCTTTTTTCCCACATTAATTCACCCCAGATCCACTTTTTTGAAATATCAACTTCTTTCCTGGAAGTCCGAGCAGTGTCCATGTGTTTTATACCTCTCCCCCCCCCCCCCCCCTTTCCATGCCTCCTCCCCCCAAGCCCTCTTCCTCCCACTGATCTCCTGTTATCCCTGTTCTCTACTGTTGTACTTGTGTGCTTCCCTCTCTCTCTTGTCTCCTGCTCCCTTTATTATATGTTTTATGTGTCAATTTTTTCTTTTGTGATTAATGTTAGTTCTTACACGAGCCTCGATCTTGTATACAAAAAAATAAAGACCCTGAAGACCAAAAAGACCCCGAAGACCCAAAGGAAGACCCTTAAAGAACAAAAAGACTCCAAAGACCCCAAATATCCCAGTTATTGAAAGGATCAAAAAGGCCCAGAAGACCAAAAAGACCCCAAACACACAAAAGACACCATGACCCAAAATATCCCAAAGACACTTAAAGACCCCAAATACCCCAAAGACCCAAACAATCCAAAAGACCCTGAAGACCCTTAAAGACCCTGAGGACCAAGTGGACCCAAAACCCCAAATTAGCCCTAAGATACAAAATACCCCAAAGACCCTTAAATACCCCAAAGACCCTTAAATACCCCGAAATATCCAGATCAAGGACCCAAAATACTCAAAAGACCTAGAGGACCCAAAATACTCAAATGACCCAAAAGACACAAAAGAAGGTGAAGACCCAAAATATCCTGACGACCCAGAGGACCCAAATGACCCCAAGGACACAAAACTCCGAAGACCCAAAAGAAGAGTAATTATTGGAAGTGTAGACAGTAGCTTGCAAACTGAGCCTCAAGGTCGGTGTACAATGAATGAATGAATGAATGAATGACGTTTTAGGCCATTTTTCCCCGCTAGAGCGTGGGTTAGCCTTGCGGGCCCCATGACAATCATGGTTCCCTGTTTGAGGCAATGTTTTTATGGCCGGATGCCCTTCCTGACGCCAACCCTTAGTCGCCTCTTAGGATGCGTAGGGATATGGTGTACCTATTCTAAATCTGGGTACACACCGGGATCATTCATCCCAGCAAGCTGGTACTCAAACCTAGTACCAGCAAGCTGTACAGAAGCGGTATTTTTTAATGACAATAATTACAAGGCACAGGGAGGCGAAATTTGCTGCACATGATGTGCAATGCGTGTCGAGTAGAACAAGTGTTCATTTACCTCTGTAGGATGTCTAACAAATAAAGATCATATTAGCACCCCTGACACTAGGTCCAGACTTCAGACTTTGGCATGCTCACGTGGCTGGACCGTCAAAAACTGTTCCAACCCGTCATTTTTGACGGGCTTCATGCTAGTAAATAAATAAAAACAAATAAAGCAAATAAATCGGATCACAGTTTGACGCAATAAAGCAGAGCGTGTTTAGCTCGCGGTCTTGGTACATAGGTAATAAATACTTGTACAAATCCGTATGGTGAGAAAATCGCAATCTCCCGTGTATGGCTGGTGGGAAGCACTAAAAAAATGGGGAAGTCCTCCAAAAAAAAATCCTCTAAAAATGGGGAAGCACATAAATAAATAAAAACAAATAAAGCAAATAAATCGGATCACAGTTTGATGCAGTAATGTGGAGTGTGTTTAGACGGCTGTCTCGGTACAAAGGTAGTACTTGTACAAATCCATACAGTGAGAAAATCTCCATCTCCCGTGTATGGCTGATGGGAAGCACCCAAAAAAATGGGGAAAAAATAAAAATTTCGGGAAAAATGGGGAAGCACATGAAAAAAAAAATAGAGCAAATAAATCGGATCACAGTTTGATGCAATAAAGTGGAGCATGTTTAGCCGGCTGTCTCAGTACAAAGGTAGTACTTGTACAAATCCGTACAGTGAGAAAATCTCCATCTCCCGTGTACGGCTGGTCATCTCACTTCACGAGGAGCATATACCAGTCTATAACCGCCAAGCAGTCCCACAAGGCTCCATTAATAAGCATTGGAAGCCTCCTGCAATAGATCAGAAGAAAATTCGATCCCATCGTGGCTTTTCCACCTGGACCAAATGTGGATAATAAAACCGCAGCCTCCGTTTCTTACGGTCTCATAAAGTCTGGATAATAACATTCAAAATAATTTGGTGGCATGTTATGAAACCGAGTCGGAGCAGGACGTGGTGAGCAGAGGTTATAAAGAACAATTAGTGCGATGCAAATGACGAGCATCGATTCGCTGAAAGAATAAGAAAAGCCTTTATGACGTCATAAAATCAAACCCTCAGAGTGATCCTTGATCTGGGAAGTTGGAAAAACTGAACTTTAAATTTAATTTCACGAGTCAGTTATTGACGTATTGCAATATAAACACCGCATTAAAAATATAAAACTTCGGTGCAGTTCCGCGGTTTTGAAGATTTGAAGGGAATGATCTTGATCCCTGGTATTTGGTATATTTTGGTAAATTGCATTTTCAATGCAGAAATCAGTTTATACAGTCTCACACGTGACAAAAGTATAACTCCATCAAATAAATGAAAATCTGATGTGTGTCTGCTTCCCCTCTCCCAACCCTTACCCCCAACTCTCCCACGTGACAAACGTCCAACCACATCAAAGGTGTCCTCCAACCGCCACCCCATCCATCACCACAAACAATCCAAACTCTACTGTTGCCCCACCCAGCACCCAACTCCACCAAAACATACATCACACAAAGTAAATATGACGTCATGACGTGTTAATCTGAGCTGGCGCAAGGACACGGTCGAGTCATTTTATTGCCATGGAGACATTGATGCAACATTATGTTGACTGTGTTTCAATTAAATTATTCTCATAAATATATCAGAATTTGATATTAAACGGAGATTGAAATTGTTAATTGCTTTCATCCATTCATTCGGTTGTTCGACGTGCTTTCTGGACAAATTCATTTACAACAGGAGAGTTCATAGAACACGTTACCACGTGCAGGTGTGGGCATGGGCGGGCCATACTAGCGTAGACTTGAGTGTTTTTGAGGACCCAAAACCCAAAATATATTTTCAAAAAAAATTATTTCTTTCGAAAAACAAACAAACATTTTCTTTAAACATTTAGATAAAAAGAACAGATAAAAGAGAAGTATTTTTCAAAAAAAAAACTAGTAGCAATGGTGTACTACTGTTGCTACGTTTTAGTCTTTAAATATTGCAAAAGGTTTCAATTTGATATATTATGAGGGCCAGTCAATAAGTAACCTTAAAATGGCAATATAAATTCGAGAATGTAATGTGTGTAGTTGTAGACAACATATGTTATATCTATGGATAAGTCATGCTTTGCCTGTTTTAGATCTGGCAACATTGAGCATATGACGTCAGTAGAGCAGTTCCAAGATGGAGGCTCCCTTAGAAGCATGCACCAGGGAGGAGCAACGTTATGTCATCCGTTTCTTGGGAAGTGGGGGTTTGAATCCCAGTGAAATCCATTGCAGAATGAAGATGCAATGTGGTGACGCAAGTTTATCGCTGCAGCAGGTGCATGACTGGGACAGGAAGTTTAGAAGTTGAGTGTCCAGTGTGGCAGACGCTGCTCGCTCGGGCCGGCCTCACAATAGCCGACACACCAGAAATGGTTGCAGGAGATGAGCGCGTGCTAAGGGAAAACCGTCGCATTACGCTGGATGAAGTGGTCTCCAAATTGAACATTAGCCAAGGTTCAGCACACCATATCATTCACAACGTGCTGGGGTTCTGCAAAGTGTCTGCAAGGTGGGTGTCTCGACAACTCACACCCGAACTGAAAGAACGGTGAGTGGACGCATGTGAAGAACTTCTGCGACGTTATGAAACAGAAGGCGACGCTTTCTTACAGCGCATAGTGACTGGGGATGAAAGCTGGGATCACTACTTTCAGCCAGAAACGAAGAGGGCAAGCAAAGAGTGGCGCCATTCAACTTCACCGAAGCCCAAAAAATTCCGCACATAATTATTAATGTAAAGCATAATCTATATTATAATAGCCGTAGGTGATTCTGTCTGTCTGTCCAGGGGTGTGGCTTACTCTGTTTAGAGAGTAGCTCCACCCATTCTGGGAGAGGCTTCATAATCAAATATCCACTATTTTATTAACTCGCATAGCTTTGAGGCCCTTTTGGTAGGCCCGCGGTGTCTTGCTCTCTCTCACAGTTGTATTTCAACGCTAATTCGATATCTCATTTCATTTCGCAGTCGCTAACATGGATTTAGACTCGGTTGAAAAAAAAACAAGAAGAAAAACCCATGAAAGTTTCCGTTTATAGAACGAAATGCATTTTCGAAGGCCTGTAAAATATAGCCCATCAATTGAGTCACCCTCACGATTTTATCTCGAATTCACCATCTTATTTCATTTTTATCGATGGTTTTAGACTTGGTTTCAGCAATAATAATTGAAAAAATAAATGCACACACGGGAAAATGCCGAGATATGTATAAAAAAAAATTGCGGAACGATGTATCATACACCGCCCAACATGACAGACAGCAACATGTCGACATATATTTTAAAAATTCGCTTTTTCTTTTCCGTTAAGATATATTACTTTTTCATTTGATGACAGTCGTCACAAAAACGTCAACAATTATGCCGACATATATTTCTTCGTTCTGATTTCATTCAACATTATTATCCGGAAGTAAAGGTTCACGTGTTCATTCCTTGTGTGCAAAAACAAACTCCATTTCACGTATGCATGGACGTGTAATTCACATATGTAAAATAAATAAATTAACAGACGGGAAATTGCTGAGAGATATTTCGTTCGGAGCGATTATACACCGCCCAAGGGAAATTTTTCACGGAGAAACCGAGTGAATTAACCAAGCGAAAGTCATCGAATTTCTCCGAGTTTCAGGAAATTACCGAGAGATATTTTTCGTTTTTATTTTATTAGTTATGTGCACGTACACTGTATATACATGTGGGATGTGTGTACATGTGTATGTGTATATATGTGTGTGAGTGTATGTGTATATATGTGTGTGTGGCGGACACAAAAGCCCACTGGCGTGGTGACATCATTCCGCGCACCAAGTGGGCGGTGGCCACGCCCGAGGGGTAGGCGTGGCCTCATGATATACACCGGGCGCCCAGCCCAGAGCAGTTCAGTGTTACAGTGTGCTCTTACAATAAAGACGTTTATATGTTACCGCTTGTCCGCTTCCTCCTTGCTCACAAGCAGCGCGCGTAACGCCGCGCTTTACTGGTGACCCTCGACGTTGGATCTGCCGTAGCGATCCTTCCGAACACGACGCCATTGCAATGGCCAACGACAAGGCAATGGCGATTAAACTTCCCGAATTTTGGGAGGCCCAGGCCGAAGTCTGGTTCGTTCAAGCCGAAGCCCAATTTCAGCTTCGACGCCTCACCAACGACGACATGCGCTACTGCCATGTCATCGCCTCCCTCGGGCCCGGCACGGCCGCTCGAGTGGTGTCCGTCCTTCGCCACCCACCGGACGGCCACAAGTACGAGGCACTCAAGCGACTACTCCTAGCCACGTTCGGCCTCACAGACGACGCACGGGCCGACCGCCTCCTGGATCTCCCGAGCTCGGTGAGACGCGCCCGTCGGTCCGAATGGACCATATGCTGTCACTGTTGGGCGACGAAGCCCCCGGTTCGCTATTCCGGGCACTTTTCCGGCGTCAACTTCCAGCGCAGGTTCGCCTCGCGTTGGCCGGGACCAAGCTAACGGAGCCCCGAGCATTGGCAGCCGAGGCGGACAGGTACTTCGCCACTTCGGACACGCGGGCGAGCGTCGGCGTGGCCGTCACGGCCCTCGACGCTGATGTTCAGCAGCATGTTCCACAGCATCAGCTTCTACAGCATACGCAGCATGCTGATACGCACCTCGTGAACGCCGCCACGCCCCGCCCACCGCCGCGGCGAAAACCGCCACCACGGGGAAACCCGCCAACTCCACCGGCCTGGCGGAGCCAGCCGCGCTCCTCCAGCTCCACCACCTGGTGCTGGTTCCACGCCAAGTTCGGCCACGAAGCTCGGCGGTGTCATCCGCCGTGCTCCTTCAACGGGTCGGGAAACGCCCGGGCCGGCGCTCAATAGTGGCGATGAGCGCCGGCCGTTCGAGCAGCCTGCTGTTCATAACGGACACCTTCTCCGGGCGCCGTTACCTGTGCGACACGGGAGCGCAGGTGAGTGTCATTCCCGCCGGCACGTCAGACAAGCACGCCGCGGGTGGGGGCCCCGCGCTGCTTGCCGCGAACGGGACGCCCATCCGTACGTACGGAAAACGCTGCCTCTCTGCGGTTTGGAGGGCAGGTTTTCCGATGGACGTTCGTCACCGCCGACGTGCCCATGGCACTGCTTGGCGCGGACTTCCTGTGCGCTAATGGGCTCCTGGTCGACGTCAAGCGCAGATGTCTTGTCCAGGCCGAGACGTTCAGCTCGCTCGCTTGTGCGTTGCCCAGCTCAACGAGCGGCTTGCCAAGCGGCTTGCCGAACGATTCGGTTCCGGCCACGTTGGTCTGTACGCTTCCGGCAGCGGACGCATTCACCCGCCTCCTCGCCGGCTTCCTGACCCTCATGGGGCCCACCTTCTTGGCGGGGGCCGTCAAGCACGGGGTGGCCCATCACATCCCCACCTTCGGGCCACCGGTCTACGCCCGGGCACGCCGCCTCGAGCCGACGAAGCTGGCGGTGGCAAAAGTGGCGTTCGCTACCCTGGAGCGACTCGGCATCGTTCGGCACTCAGAGAGCGCTTGGGCGTCGCCGCTGCACATCGTGCCGAAGCCCGGCGGGGGACGGCGACCGTGCGGGGACTATCGCCGTCTCAATGACACCACGACTCCCGACCGCTACCCCGTCCCCCACATTCAGGACTTTTCCGCCCGTTTGGCGGGCAGGTCCTTCTTCTCGAAGGTGGACCTCATACGCGGCTACCATCAGGTCCCCGTCAGGCCGGAGGACGTCCCGAAGACAGCGGTCATCACGCCATTCGGACTCTTCGAGTTCCTGCGCATGCCCTTCGGTCTGAAGAATGCGGCTCAGGCGTTCCAGCTACTGATGGACAGCGTCCTGCGCGACTTGGATTTTGTCTACGTCTACCTGGACGATATCCTCATCGCAAGCGCGTCCCACGAAGAGCACCTACGCCACCTCCGCACGCTCTTCGAACGCCTGGGCCAGCATGGCCTGATTGTGAACCCCGCAAAGTGCCGGTTCGGCGCCGCCACAATCAATTTTCTGGGGCACCGTGTCACCAGGCACGGAGCCGTCCCCCTGCCGGCCAAGGTGGAGGCGGTGAAGGGGTTTCCGCAACCCCACACGATCAGAGGGCTGCAGGAGTTCCTGGGCATGGTGAACTTTTACCATCGGTTCCTGCCCCGTATCGCCCAGCTCCTGCGCCCCCTGCACGAAGCTCTCCGAGGTAAGCCGGGCAAAGGCGACGTTACCTGGACCGAGCAGATGGACACGGCGTTCACGGGCGCGAAGCTCGCCTTGGCTAACGCCACCATGCTCGCGCACCCGGCGCCCGATGCACCGATCGCCCTCACCACCGATGCCTCGGACTACGCGGTGGGCGTGGTGCACGAGCAATGGGTGCGTGGAGCTTGGCAACCGCTGGCGTTCTTTCGCCGGCAGCTTCGCCCGCCCGAACGCCGTTACAGTACCTTCGACCGCGAGTTGCTCGGACTTCACTTGGCGGTCAGGCACTTCCGCCATCTGCTCGAGGGCCGTGCGTTCACTGCCTTCGTCGACCACAAGCCGCTGATCTTCGCGATGGGCAAGGTCACCGAGCCGTGGTCGGCCCGGCAGCAGCGTCACCTCTCGGCCGTGTCCGAGTACACGACGGACATCCAGCACGTCGCGGGGAAGGACAACCCGGTGGCGGATTGCCTTTCCCGGGCCGTCGCCCACGCAGTCCACCTCGGCATCGACTATGCCCGGATGGCAGCGGACCAGGCCGCTGACCCCGACGTCCAGGCCTTGCGGACCGCCGTCACGGGCCTCCGCGTCACCGAGGTGCCATTCGACGGCGCGGGCGCGGCCCTCTTGTGCGACGTCTCCCTCGGGCGTCCTCGCCCCATCGTGCCCGCGGGCTGGCAGCGCCAGGTGTTTGACGCCATCCACGGCCTGTCCCACCCGGGCGCGAGGGCCTCCCAAAGGCTGATCGCCGACAAGTTCGTCTGGCATGGCATCCGGAAGGCCGTCCGCGGCTGGGCCAGGACGTGCCTCGCGTGCCAGCGCGCCAAGGTGCACCGGCACACCCAGGCCCCGTTGGCCCCGTTCACGGTGCCGGAACGCCGGTTTGTCCACGTACACGTGGACCTGGTGGGACTTCTGCCCCCCTCGCGGGGTTTCACCTACGTCCTCACCATGGTGGACCGCACCACCCGGTGACCGGAGGCCGTGCCCTTGGCGTCGACAACGGCGGCCGATGTCGCGCAGGCTTTCATCGCCACCTGGGTCGCCCGGTTCGGCGCCCCCTCAGACATCTCATCCGACCGCGGCCCCCAGTTCACCTCGGAGCTCTGGGGGGCGGTTGCGCAGGGGCTCGGGGTCCGGCTGCACCGAACCACGGCCTACCACCCCCAGGCTAACGGCCTGTGTGAGCGATTTCACCGCTCATTGAAGGCCGCGCTCCGGACCACCCTCCGCGACGGCGGCTGGGTCGACAGGCTCCCCTGGGTCCTGCTGGGCCTCCGGATGGCGCCCAAGGAGGACCTGCGTGCATCCGCGGCGGAGTTGGTCTTCGGGCAACCACTGCGGGTGCCGGGCGAGTTCCTCCCCGACTCCACAGCACCATGGTCCGCGGCACAGCAGCGCTCCGCTCTGCAAGAGACCGCCCAGAGGTTCGCCCCGGTGCCAACGGCATGGCACGGGCACCCACCGACGCACGTCACCCCGGAGCTTCGCACGGCGGAGTACGTCTTCGTCCGCCACGATGCCCATCGGACACCACTGCGGCCCCCGTACGACGGGCCTTTCCGCGTGCTGGAGACCGGGGTGAAGCACTTCACCCTGGACATCGGCGGTACTCCTGACCGCGTTTCGGTAGACCGCCTCAAGCCGGCCCACCTCGATGTGGGCCATCCACCGCCAGTGGCCCGACCCCCACGTCGGGGCCGCCCTCCTGCGGGCGGACCCCCGGCACCGCCCAGCCCCGCCGCCATGCCGCCCCCCGGTCCTGCACCCATCCCAGGGGCAGCCAGGGGCATCCCACCTGGCATCCCTGCACCCCGGACGCCGCCGATCGCCAGGGGGCGCTTCGGCCGGGTCATTTGTCTGCCCCGCAAACTGGCCCTCCAGGTGCGCGGGAATTCTGGGGGGGCGCGTGTGGCGGACACAAAAGCCCACTGGCGTGGTGACATCATTCCGCGCACCAAGTGGGCGGTGGCCACGCCCGAGGGGTAGGCGTGGCCTCATGATATACACCGGGCGCCCAGCCCGGAGCAGTTCAGTGTTACAGTGTGCTCTTACAATAAAGACGTTTATATGTTACCGCTTGTCCGCTTCCTCCTTGCTCACAAGCAGCGCGCGTAACGCCGCGCTTTATGTGTGTATATGTATGTGTATATATGTGTGTGTATATGTATGTGTATATATGTGTGTGTATATGTATGTATATACATATATATATATATATATATATATATATATATATATATATATATATATATATATATATATATGTAGGGAGCTGTTATGCCCCTCCCCCTTTGTTAATTCTTGCTGCTTTACCAATTACCAAGTATAACCAATTATATGTTTTGTTTTGACTGATTGCTGTACTCTTTTATAATACTTAGTCCTTTCTTGTGCATTGAGGATGTGTAATACCCTAATAAGGAGTTCTGTGCTTGTGAGCTCTTGCCCTGTGATGGCATAATCTCTTAGTTCCCCCTCTTTGGCCTTGGTTGCAGCTGCTATCTCTCAGCCTCCCACATGACTTTGCCAATATCCTGTGGGCTGACACATTTATGAGTGTCCCCTCCCTTTGTACTTTCCCAACCAAGGTCTCTATACAGAAAGTTGTAAACATGTTGCCACATATTGCTGACCATCTCCTTATCTGAGCTAACCTATGAGTGGCCTTGGATGAACTTCCTTTAACTAACTGAACAACAGGATGGGACTAATGGTGGGAGGACCAATGAGCCCATTCTGTCTCTGTATCTTGTGAGCTAAAACCACACCCTATATTCTTTATATAAAGCAAGTTTAAATCGAATTATTTCAGAGCATTTTGTTGTAGTGTTGGTCATTTGTGTGAGCTTCCTGCGACACCCTGTTCTCCGCAAGCTTGTGTAACGAGTTCTAATAAATATATCCGTTGCTCCTTTCTCTGAGTCTTCTGAGTCCCAAGTTCTAAGTCCCAATCCGACAAGTGGTGGCAGCGGTGGGATCAGTTTGTGCAGTCCGGGACGCGGTCCCAGGCAAGTGAGTGGTGAGACCAGCTGGCAATTGATCCGGGTCAGGTGAGATGTGGTTTTCTTTTGTTTTTTCTTTATAGCCTGGGGGTCAGCCCAAATTGTAACCCACTCTCTTGCTCGGGTGCCGTTTGTTCCGTTCCCTGCTCGAACCTGATCCACGAACCTAAATTTAAATACGGACCGCTTGGGTCCCGGAGCAACTGACTGTTTATGGACTCGTTAGGGTAACGTTACGTAAGGGGAAGTGCCCCACGTTGGGCGCCTGAGGGTAAGGGGTAATAGATCTCTGGGTTGTGAGGGTAAGGATAAGGGCGGCGGCCCGATCCGAGGCTTACCCGGGAGACGTTGGAATTATAAGTAAGGTTAGAAGTATTATAAGGGCGTAGGACGCCAGGAGAGTACAGTAAGGGTAGGATAGACGGCTGTGTAGGCGGACGAGCCTCTCAGGAGAGTACATAGACGGCTGTACCTCGCGAGGCGGGCGAACCTCACGGGTACAAGGCTACGAGTCTCTCAAGAGTTAGGTAGAAGGCCGTACCTCGCGAGGCGGGCGATCCTCACGGGTACAAGGCTACGTCGGTAAACTAAATTTTCCTAGGATGGGGAACAGGATGGGTAATAAGACTGTAAAGGCAGGTGAACCGCTTAGAAATACCCCAGCATTTTTCATGTTTCGGAGGTATGGCTATGATGCTGCGAGACCAGGGAAGTCATGGGTTGCGCTGACTAAGGATCTAGGTGAACCGTGGCCCGAAGGAGGGTCTTTTGTGCTGGAAAAATTGGACGTGTTGTATGGGGCATTAGAAAAGTTGGAACAGGATACGAAACACTTCCCGCCTGACTATTGGAAAGTCTTTGGTTGGTGGAAGGAAGAAGCGATGAAGCGACACGCAAGGTCAATACAGGCCAGCTTGGCCGGTGAGGTATCAAACCTCAAGGGCCTGAGGAAACAGGCGAATAAAAAGCAGGATGAAGCGATTAAAGAAATAGAGAGGCAGGCCAACGCGCGACTGATGCCGCTCGTCGAAAACCCAGACCCCGCGGTAGGGGAGGTAGTAACCAATCTACCCTCCCCAGCCCCAGACCTAAGCCCTGTCCCGGGGTTTCAGGCACCACCTATCCTTTCTGTGCTCCCGCCACCACCTCCCTGCAACCCCGCTACCATCGCGCCCCAGTTACCCCAGAACCATCCGAGCCAGGGAAACCTGTTTGCACAGCTCGGGGCTAACGGGTAAGATAACGGGACCGACATCGCAGGGTTCCCACCACCGATAGGACAGGACAGGTTATACCCCTCGCTGGTAGGCTGTGATGGGAACGAGACCCCCCGAACCACCGGAATGTCTAGTTTATACCCCCCATTGAAGGTATGTCCTGGATTAACAGAGGGAGGAAAATTGTGCCCCCTACAAGTTATCGGAGTTGATGCAGCGGGTCATGGGGTTCGAGAAAGGGTACCATGGAAGGAATCCGCCTTAACGGTGATGCGGGAAAGGATTCAACATTTGCTCATCGAGGACCCACGACAGATAGCACCGACCATAGCGAATTGGATCACATGCGAGCATGGCGATTGTGACTTTCGAGATATAACCCATATGGGCACTTCTGTGCTCCCACCCAAGGTATGGGAGAAGGCTAAGCAACGAGCACAGTGGCCGATGGCAGACCCAAGGGCGGGTGCAAACCCCCAGATAACACAAGCGCAATGGGGTGATCTAAAGGCCCTGCTGCTAGAGTCTATTGAGCAGGCGTTGTTGCCAGCAGGAGGTCCGGATTGGGGAAAGATCGGGGCCATAAAACAAAAGGCAGGAGAATCAATTGGGGATTACCGGGAAAGGTTGGAAAGGGCCATCGCACGCTGGGGAGGACTGGGCCCGATGCTGATGACAGAACTACCCAACCCATTGGTAAACCAATATTTAATAGAGGGGCTTCGGCCAGCATTAAAGAAACAGGTACAGTTAGTCCTTTTCGGCTGGAAAGGAATGACAACCAACGAGTTATGCGACAAGCTGGAACAATGCCCGGGCTCCTCCTTAGAGGAGAAGAAGGATATTAAGGAGGAAATATTGCAAATGTTTGTCCAGGAGAAACGGGCTCAATTTAATCAAAATAAAAAGGGGGATCAGAGTCAGAGCCACATACGCGAACAGTGCCAAAAGTGGGGGCCTGTCCGAGGTTATGAGGACCACGGGAGGAGCGGTTGTCCTTTCTATAGGGGCCAATTCCCCAACGGAGAGTGGATCCACCACGAAGGTAACGACTGCGAGGGTTGTACTGACCAAGACCTTGGACGAATTAATATGGACGAGATAAAACAACAATGGACAATACCACCCCCTCTTCCTCCTCCTCCTCCTCCTCCTCAAAACCCTCAAACTTGGACCGTACCAGGGCCCCCTCCCCAAATTTGGTACCCACCAAGACCCCTTCTCCAAACCCCTGGACCACCCCCCAATAGTGGGATGCAGAATGGACCAAGGGGGAACTGGGCCCCGCCTCGGGGTCTGCCGCAATGGCATCCAGTAAACCAGTCACAGTGGGGGCCGCCAGACCGCCGGCTGGGCGGAAGGGGCGCTGTAGAGGGACGACCTATGCCCTCCGCACCACCGGTTCCGCAGGAACCGTGCTTTTATTGCAAGCAAATGGGACACTGGAGACGTGATTGCCCAAGTGCTCGTAAAGGGTTTCCGCCCCAATACAATAGAGGAGCCTATTGACGGGACGCTGGCGGGTCGCCCAAGGAGTGTCCTCTTTTGACCATGACACCGGCAGAGGAACCGACCTTGACATTGGACGTGGAGGGACGACAATTAGAATTTCTCGTCGATACGGGGGCGACTCGCAGCACAATTAACAAGGGGCAATTGCCATCTTTGCGCCCCACGGCGAGGAACATTCAAATACTGGGCGTTTCGGGCTTACCCCAAGCGCTTCCTATTTCGGAGGAAGTGCGAGTAACATGCGGCCCGCTGGAGGCTAAACATGCTTTCTTGATGACCACTACCGCCCCGACAAATTTGTTGGGACGGGACTTACTGTGCCGATTGGGCTGTCAAATCTCATGTACAGAGGAGGGAGTCTTCGTAGACGTCGCGGAATCTAAACGCGACTTGTTAATGATGGCATTGTCTCGGCCCGGCCCCACCGCGTATTGGTGGCGCTTGGATGAAGGGGCTCTGGCTACTTGGACGCATATCATAGATAATGTGTGTTTGGACAGTCCAGTTCTGCGAGATTGGCTACAACTGCACCAAATTTCGATAAAAAACTTAAAGGATAATCCACCCCATTGCACTGCGTATTATGATGCAAAGGGCGAGGACGAGAATTATCGAGAAAAGGTTAAGGAAAAGCTGGGCGAGCGCACGCCTCTACATTTATCACGGATATGGATCGGCCGTGAGGGGATAGGTATCGAGGCAGTCCTAACCTCGAGTCAGCGTGCGTTGACCCAATACCCCGAAGGAGCGGCCGCCCATGTTACCCTCACTACTGCCAAGGGGTGGCCGCCGGAAAGTGTAGGTTGGATGGTGGGGCGGTTACGAGAAGTTCCCTTACAAGGTTATCGGTGTAAAAGGGGCCGCTGGACTTTGAAACGGCTCCAAAATGGTGAAGGGTTCTCGATTGACATGAAACCACAACGAAGGGAGGGAGTGTTCGAAGAAGCAGAGTTGCCTCCTAAGGGCACCTATGCCATGAGGGCAGTGCTAACGGACCCGGGTGAGTCAGATTACCTCCGAGCGGAGGTGCCAGACAATTTATGGCCTCAGAGCGATGATGAGGTTGGACGGATGCGAGACGCCGAACCTCTAGTGATATCAGTGCAGCCGGGGATGCGCTTGCCAAACGTAAAACAGTATAAGCTACGACCCGAGGCCGACGTAGGCATAGCACCAGTAATTCAATCCCTGGTGGAACAGAAAATTATCGTGGAAACTAACAGCCCATGTAATACACCAATTTTGCCAGTAAAAAAGCCGACGAAAGACAAATGGAGGTTTGTACAGGATTTAAGGGAGGTGAACAAGGTCATACAGGGCATACACCCACTAGTTCCAAATGGAGAAACCCTTATGATGTCAATCCCGCCAGACGCAACATACTTCACAGTTATCGACCTTTGTTCTGCGTTTTTCTCTGTGCCCATCGCGGCTGAGTCACAATACTTGTTCGCTTTCACCCATAGGGGGCGCCAGTATACTTGGACAGTACTACCTCAGGGGTTTTCAGATAGCCCCACTCTGTTTTCCCGGGCGCTACACCGCGACCTGGCGGATGTGGAATTGACGGGAGGGTCAGTGTTGTTGCAATACGTTGACGATTTGTTGATTTGCTCCCCTTCTAAGGAGGCGTGCGAAATGGATTCCATGGCCCTATTAAAGGCCTTGGTGGCCAAAGGCCACAAAGTAGGCAGACCAAAACTTCAATTTGTGCGGAAGGTTGTAACTTACTTGGGACACGCCATTTCGCACGGGAAACGAGAATTGGATGCTGGACGGGTGACCGCTATCATGGAGATACCTCGCCCACGCTCGCAACGGCAAATGCTGCGCTTCCTAGGTATGACGGGATATTGCCGCACTTGGATACTTGATTTTGCGCTGCTGGCTAAGCCACTGTACGAGGCGACCAAATCAAACGCCCCGGACGAATTGGTATGGACGGATGAATTGAGGCGATGTTTCGAAGGGCTGAAGAAGGCGTTGGTTACGGCACCGTCATTAGGACTCCCGGATTATGCGAAACCATTTACCCTTTACACTCACGCTGTGGGAGGTTTCGCCCAGTCAGTTTTGACACAGACCCATGGGGATAAGGAGCGGCCGGTGGCCTACTTTAGTAAAAAGCTAGACCCGGTCGAACGAGGGTTTCCGGTGTGCCTGCAAGCCATGGCAGCGGCCAGGTACACAGTCGAAAGAACAGCGGACATCGTTATGGGACACCCAGTAACGCTACGGGTACCGCATTGCGTCACTTCGCTGTTGTTACAGCGAAGCACACAGCATTTGTCTAACACTAGATTAATGCAATACGAATCCGCACTGATCACTGCAGCCAACATCAAGATCGAACGTTGCACGACACTCAACCCAGCCTCACTGATGCCCACCCCTGAGGAGGGCGAACCCCACGTGTGCGCCGACGTTGTACAGCTAGTCTCCACGGTGTGATCGGATTTAAAGGACAATCCCCTAGAATACCCCGACTGTACATATTATGTCGATGGATCAGCTAGGCGCGCATGGGACGGGTCCCTGTTGTCTGGGTACGCCGTGTGCTCGGATAGCGAAACGGTGGAAAGCGGGCGTCTTCCACCTACATTTTCCGCACAGCAGGCGGAGCTGTGCGCCTTGACCAGAGCGTGCAGCTTGGCGGAAGGCCTTGCCGTCAACATTTACACAGATTCGGCCTACACTCACGGCGTAGTCCACGATAAAGGGGCCATCTGGAAGATGAGAGGTTTTCTCACATCTGCCGGTTCAGTGATAAAGAATGGCGCGTTGGTAGAAGGGCTCCTCCGAAGCATTTTACTTCCCCGTGCTATCGCGGTAATTAAATGTCGTGGCCACCAAAGGGCGGCCACTGACGTTGCCCGGGGCAATGTAAGGGCGGACGAGGCGGCAGGAAAGGCCGCCAACCAACAGATAGACCGCAACATGCCGATGGTGACACGAGCAAAGGCGACATCCGCACAGATTGCTGACATAGACTGTGGGACCACCCGCCACACCAACTAAGGACGATATCATAAATTTGCAGAACGCTGCATCGACGGCCGAACACGAGGACTGGCTCAAACGAGGGCCGATACGCCCTGGGCCAGGAGAAATATGGACCCTTGACGAGAAACCTATAGCACCCCAGGCCTTACTGCCTTGGCTGGCACACATGGCACATCAGAATGGTCATGTGTGCCAGAGGGGGGTGATGGGACAGATAAACTACACTTGGGCAGCGCCAGGACTGTCACGGATTGTATCCGACGTGTGCTGATCGTGCGTGGTCTGCCAGCAACACAATAGAGGGGCGCCGCCGAGACATGCACATGACGGGGGACGGCCCCCGCCAAGTGGGCCGTTCGCAACTATCGAGTTCGATTTTACAGAATTGGAACCAAGCATGTCGTTTCGCTATGTGTTGGTAATCGTAGATACATTCACCAAATGGGTCGAAGCCTACCCATGCGTCAAGTCCGATGCCCCGACAGTAGCGAAGCGCCTCGTGCGGGATTTTATGTGCAGATTTGGCATTCCCCAGATAATCTCGTCGGATCAAGGGGGCCATTTCACGGCGCAGGTGGTCAAGGGCATCCTGAAGGCGTTGGGCGTTAAACAGTCCTTCCATTGTGTTTACCACCCACAGTCATCGGGACTTGTGGAACGAACGAATAAGACTTTAAAGAATAAACTAGCGAAACTTTGCGCAGACACAGGCTTGAGGTGGCCGGAGGCTCTTCCGCTTGCATTGATGAGCATCCGTTCCACCCCGGGTCGCACTACGGGCCTTTCCCCCCACGAAATATTAATGGGACGACCTATGAGCTTGCCCGTTTCAGCACCAACGGACATGTCCACCCTTGCTTTGCCAGTGATGGATGACATGCTTTTGAGATTTTGCATAGGCTTGTCCAATGTGGCACGCAGCATCCATGCTCGAGTGCGAGAGGCGCTGCCTGAACCAATAGGCCACGCCATCCACGACTTCCAAGCCGGCGACTGGGTGCTCGTAAAGCACTTCACCCGCAAGGCTGCTTTGGAGCCACGGTGGAAGGGACCATTCCAGGTGCTACTGACCACACCGACGGCAGTCTTCTGCGAGGGTAAACCTTCGTGGATCCACGCCACTCATTGTAAGTTGTCCATTCCCGCACCACAAGCCACACAAGACACCGCACCTCACACTGCTGCAGACACCACACCTCACACTGCTGAAGACAATGCACCGACTAGGGCACTACAGTCTCCTAAGGGCGGCGATGACGGTCATGGTGATGGGAATTCTGGGTAGCTGCCTCAAACCCCCTGCCAAAGATAGGCTCTTGAATTTCGAGCTATCGAGAAAGGACCTCCCCAAGTACCCAGGACACGACAACTATTCAGCGTTTCCCCTCTACCCCGTCAAGTATAAAACGGCTCGCTGGGGAGACAAGGTAGCGGTGAATTGCTGTAACTTGGAAACACGCTTCAAGTGGTTATCTGTAAGATGGGTGGAAGCTATAGTGGTACACAATAAGACACCACAGGCACGCATGACAAGACCACACCTAGTCCTGACTAAGGTTAGGAAAGTGGAAAATGGAACATACACTGGGCACATAAGCAGTCGATATGCTCCAGGATATCGATGGGGCGAGGGCATTGAGAATACTACCCTCTTATTGCATTATACCCCCATTGGCCCGGATACAACAATGATACTTGAATGTGGAATATGGCCCCCTCGCACGCTAATTCCAAATGGAACTGAACCCTACTTCCGACCTAGTTGCGCCTCCTACGTCATTAAAACCCCGCCTGCCCAGGAAGTAAGAAGGAAGCCAGAGGAAAACACATACTGGAAGGTCGCACGGCATATGGCCACATTACAGAATAGGACACGGTGTTGGATGTGTATGCACCTTCCCCGCACCAGCACAGCAGGAATACCAATGGTAGTGTTACCCCTATCACTCAATGATTTGTGATCAAAGCCACTAGACACCAAATGCCTTAGTACAACCCTGACAAGCCAAGGTTCTGACGGAACCGCGTGGAAACGAATTTTCCAGTACTCCCCCCCCCCCCCCCCCAATCCAGTCCCGACACTTTGAGGAACGTCCGGCGCCGGTTTGGGTCAAGCCGGCGAGGGGGGCCCTCTGTTTAGAAGGAAAGGGCCAAATAATGGTAGGTAAATCCGTGTGTAGAGATACCCTCCTCGCGGACCCTAGGGAAGGGAAACACAGGCTGTTAGTGAATGTTACAAGTTCGCCCTTACATAACCTCACACACCTCCAGTTGGCATGGGAAGGGGAAAACGGAACAAACACTATCCCAGACCTTCGCACTTGCATGACCACCCATTTAGTGGCTCCACACGGGACCATGTTCGTATGCGGGAACAAAGCTTACCCGTATTTACCTGATAATTGGGGAGGAATTTGCTATTTAGGATCAGTTTTCCCAGAAATGGAAATGCGACAACACTTGCATAATACCCCTGCACTCATAAGGACACAACGAAGCACCTATTGGCACGACGACGACACCACCACCTTACACGGCGCTGATTGGGAGAAGGCCGTTGGTTTCTTCTTCCCATGGGCTGGGACGGTCATGAGCAGTTACCGCATTGACAAAATTGCGTTAATCTTAGAACAGGTGGCCAACGACACCGCTACAGCACATGACGAAATGTTGGACACGGTTGTCCACCTGCGTACAATGGTTATGCAAAATAGGGTTGCGTTAGATATGCTACTGGCAGAACGAGGAGGGGTATGTGGGATAATTGAGGGTAGATGTTGTACTTTTATTCCTGATCCTTCACAGGGGGTCAGTGCTGCTATTATAAGGTTAAGGGAAAGTGCTCATATACTGACAAAGGATCGAATGGAGCGGGAAGCCTCCCACCAGTGGCTTACTGACTGGTTCAAAGGATGGACAGGAACGATAGTAAAGTGGATATTGACCGCCTTGGCAATAGTCCTTGGAATCGTGGTTTGTTGTGTACTAATCAAGGCTTTAGTCCTTGCGTGTGTGAGAAAGTTTACCACAGGATGGACACTGAAGACGACACCAGAGAAGGCCATGGTGATGACCGACAAGCTGACCGTGGGTCCAGATGACACTCCGGCCGTCAACGTGACTGCAGATCGCGGATCCCGGAACGACGACTTGAACGAGTCACTGGGCCGCGACAATGAGATCTCCGCTTCCGAAGATTGTTCTTCCATTGTTGATATTACTGATAATGATTTTGATTACACAGTTGCGGACCTCAGAGCATTCCAGGCTGCCAGGACGCCGATTACTCTGGACCCCAACATGTCGCATGCAGACGCCAACGAGTTCCTAAGGCAGACCTCTCAGTTTTTCTCGATGTGTAAGGCTATGACTGTTGCTGGCCACCTGCGCTGCAGGCCTACGCCACCTGAGAATAATGTTACTGATGATGATGTGGGCCACTTGCAAGGGTCCCCGACTGATGATTATGTCTCAATGCAGGCTTTGTCTCTTTATGTTTCACGGGCTCACCTTTATGTCTCACAAGCTCCCAGTGAGTCAACCGTCACTGACCCAATCCTGGACTTGGACCCAACTGCAAATCCAAGCCTGGATGGTGAGGAACCCAACATTGGAGATACTTTGAGTTCCGAATCTGATTGTTTTGAAGATTCGTCCATGGAAGATTCATCCATGGATGACGGCGGTGGAAGCAGCATCGCCTCGGACGACCTCGACTTTGACCCAAAGGAAGTTTCTCTCCCTCCTTTGGACCGTTATGCTTTGTTTTTTGGCCATAGGTTTAAGCCACCTGATACTGATGACATTGTGTCTTCCCCAGATCACCAGCATATAAGAGACCTCATGAACATGAATATCGATTGAGCGCTGAAGATCAACAAGGATTTCACCTGGGGAAGCCTGGGCGAGCTCCAGTCGGGGGGGAGTCCTGGCCGCACCTCTGTGGTCGAAGGGTGGGTCGGGAGATCCTCCTGGGTGTGGACCCCGGCGGAACCAGAGGTCTTCGTTGTGGATCTGACATGCTATTCCATCTTCATGCCTCTACGGTCTCACATCATACACCCATCTACACCTGACTTACATCATACACCCACATACACCCGCATACACCCACATACCCGCGGATCATCCTGCTGAGTGCGATGTGTGGTACTTTGGGTACGGGACATGCTCACTGGGCTGCATTCGCGTGGTATGTTTAGTGACACTGCCTATTTCACATTTCACTACTCTTGGAGGATTTTACATGCCATTTGATCACCCTGTCTTTACGAACTTACATTGCATACTCACATACAGACGCGAATCATCCTGCTGGGTGCAATGTGGAGTGCTTTGGGTACTACATGCTCACTGGGCTGCCTTCGCGTGATATGTTGAATGACTTTCCTGATTTGTTTTGTTTCTGCTTTGTTTGAAATAAAGGCCTTTGATTGGCTCGTAGATAACGTTGTATCTTAGATCCAAAAGGGCGGTATGTAGGGAGCTGTTATGCCCCTCCCCCTTTGTTAATTCTTGCTGCTTTACCAATTACCAAGTATAACCAATTATATGTTTTGTTTTGACTGATTGCTGTACTCTTTTATAATACTTAGTCCTTTCTTGTGCATTGAGGATGTGTAATACCCTAATAAGGAGTTCTGTGCTTGTGAGCTCTTGCCCTGTGATGGCATAATCTCTTAGTTCCCCTCTTTGGCCTTGGTTGCAGCTGCTATCTCTCAGCCTCCCACATGACTTTGCCAATATCCTGTGGGCTGACACATTTATGAGTGTCCCCTCCCTTTGTACTTTCCCAACCAAGGTCTCTATACAGAAAGTTGTAAACATGTTGCCACATATTGCTGACCATCTCCTTATCTGAGCTAACCTATGAGTGGCCTTGGATGAACTTCCTTTAACTAACTGAACAACAGGATGGGACTAATGGTGGGAGGACCAATGAGCCCATTCTGTCTCTATCTTGTGAGCTAAAACCACACCCTATATTCTTTATATAAAGCAAGTTTAAATCGAATTATTTCAGAGCATCTTGTTGTAGTGTTGGTCATTTGTGTGAGCTTCCTGCGACACCCTGTTCTCCGCAAGCTTGTGTAACGAGTTCTAATAAATATATTCGTTGCTCCTTTCTCTGAGTCTTCTGAGTCCCAAGTTCTAAGTCCCAATCCGACATATATATATATATATATATATATATATATATATATATATATATATATATATATATATATATATATATATATATATATATATTGTATACAGAGTCGAGGCTCGTGAAAGGGCTAACATTTATCAAACAAACAAGCAAGCAAACAAAGTATATAAAAAGGGGAGCGGTTCAAAACACACCTGGTCACAAGTGTGCCGCACTGACCGGGTCCTCAGTCGAGGTCCTCGGCATCATCCTGTTTCGGCCCTTCAACCTCAATACGGTCAGCTAAGGTGGGCCAGCAGGGGCACATCCACATCCACATGCAGCAACTGCACCTGGATGCATACATACCCCCACCCCCAGCCAGTGCGAACAACAACAACACCTCTTTTATGGCCGAGGCCTTTTTTATTATAAAAAAAGGTAAAAAAACACGCTCAAAAATCAAACCATCAATAAACCCATCACCATCACCACCACACAAGAACCCAGGAAAATCAAAAACCAAGAAATCAAAAGCCAAGAAACAAGATATCAAACAATAAATAGGAAATCAAAGAGAGAAAGCAAACCAAAGATCAGGAAACGAAAGAAAACAAGGTTCAAAGACCAAAATGAAAATCAAATCACACTCAATAAACCATAAATCATAAAAACCAAAGTCCATCATCCCTAGCCCAAACCCCCAAAAACCCCTCTCCCACCCCAGGCAGCAGACACCTAACTCTAACTAACCAAAGGGGAGGGAGAAAGGAAAGAAGACCCTATCCCCCCTCCCACCCCCCCGAAAACAACCAAAGAAGGGACACCTTAAAACAATAAGGGTCAAGGGGCCTTTTTTCCTTTGCATACCGAAATCAACAACCGGCTGCTAACCGCAGCCGGGAACATGCAGCCACAAACACGTTGAGGGCTCGACCCACCGCTGGAAATAATAATGAAAGAAAATAAAAATCAAACCAAGGCAAAATCAAGATCAAACAAAAGGAAACCCAACTGCCCCCACCCTCCCCAGGCCGCGCCCGGGAGGGCCCACCCGGAAGATGCCCCACAAGGAAGGCCCCGGCTCCCTGAGCTGCCCACGAGGCGTGAGTGTCCCAATGAGAATCACCGCCCGACAGGGCCCGCAAGCACACCTGCCGGAGCACCCCCAACCTTTCCAAGCCCGGGCGGCAAGCTCGGTCAGGGACTACGGCTGCACATGACTGTCGCCCGCACATTTGGAAGTAACCTCCCGCGGGACCCCCCCCCCCCCTTCACCACGGAAAAGCCCGGCCGTATTCTCCGCTCCAGGGAGGGCTTTACGACACACCTGACGCATCGTTGCGGCCAGCACCCCGCCCCGTCGCCCGCAGGCTGTCGCCAAGCCTGTACCTTTGGAGGCAGGATTGGGCTCTGCCCCATATCTGCCCAGGATCCAACCATACCCTGGTATAGAAACCTCTGGTTCTCGCTCGCCACAAGACGGTCTTGATTATACAGACCGTTCTCCAGGCCTGCCTCCATTTGCAGACAGGCACTGGTTGTGGTAGGAGCCCGCTAAACGCAAAGACGTCCCGTCTGACCATCACCAGCCAAGGCACATAGCATTCGAGGAGGCCAGCCGCAAGCTACCAGACCCCCTCGGCGACAGGGCAGTCCCAAAGGACATGCCTGACGGTTTCGTCCCCTGTGCATCGGGGTCGGGGACACTGGACCGACACGTTCAGGCCCCTCTGGAACTGAAACACCCGGACCGGAAGACACTCATGGGCGGCTTGCCACGGGACGTCCTTCTGGTCATTGGCGAGACAGCGAGCCGAAACGTTCTCCCAAACCTTTCTCGCCGTACGTTCTGCGAGAGGCCTTCCGCGAAGGATACGCACCTCCCGCAGCACCTCCCCTGGGCGCAAGTGATCCAGGACCCGCGACAACTGCCAACCGATGGGCCGACAGGTCAACAGGCCCTGCTCCCGGGCGAACCCCTCAAACATCCGGAAATGCCCCGGACACGACCCGGAAAAAGGCCGAGACAGCGGGAGGGACCGCCCTTCCAACCGCGCGACGGACGGCCCCAGAAAGAAAAACAGAAAGTCCCGCGCCAGCCGGCGACCCGGGTCCTCAGACACGAATAACTCCATGAGAGTACACGCAAACGCAGACATACATACAAACACCGGGCAGGGGACACCCTTCCCACCCAAGGACGGGCTCATCTTCACGACCCTCCTACTCCTGCGCTCTGCTCGGGTACCCCAGAAGAAAGCGAAAATTATTCCTTCTAGAGCCCGTCCCACCGCAGGAGGAGGTGGGGAGATTCTCGCCAAATGCAACAACTTACCGATCAAAACATTCTTGATAACTAAATTTCGCCCCTCCATGGTTAGGCGACGAGACCGCCAAGAAGCGACCTCCAATTCCAATCCCCCAATGACCGTTCACCAGTTCTCAGCGGCCACGCCGCCTGGGTCAAAGCAGACCCCGAGGATCTTTAATCGATCTCTCCGCTCCGTGTACGGGCAAGGGGGGCCGGAGCCCGTCCTGTGCCGACCAAAGTGCATGACCTCACTCTTCTGAGGATTGATTTTAGAAGAGGAGGCCAACCCAAAACGCTCGCAGAGACCCACCAGTCTGCACATGGCGACTGCATCGGTGACGAACACCGACACGTCGTCCATGTACAGACTCACCTTTAGGCGCTCCCCATGGGTTCCGGGAATCCACAACCCAGGGAAGGATGGGTCCGCTCGCAGTGCACAAGCAAACGATTCAATACAAAGGACAAAAAGGACTGGTGACATTGGGCAGCCCTGCCTGACCCCAGAAGCGACTGGGAAGGCTCCCGAGAGGTGTCCGTTGACCAAAACACGGGCTTCAACGTCCCTATACATCAGGTCCACCCAATGCATCAAATTTGGCCCAAAGCCAAAACGGTCCAAAACGGCCATCATGTATTCATGTGACACTCTGTCGAAAGCCTTCTCCTGGTCCAAACTGACTATGCTCAGTGGGAGGCCTCCCTCCTCCGCTAGCTGGATCGCCTCTCGAACCGGGCCCAGGCTGTCGGACACTCTGCGTCCCGGAACAGCACAAGTCTGGTCCGGGTGCACGAGGTCCACCATGACACCGTGCACCCTCTTAGACAGCACCTTTATTAGTATCTTGTAGTCGACATTCAACAAAGTGATCGGACGCCAGTTGGACAGATCCTCCCGATCACCCTTCTTGTGCACGAGGTTTACGACGCCCCGGCGCATCGAATCTGGAAGCCTCGCAGAGGTGGCTAGCTCCCTCACTACCTGCAGATAGTCCTCGCCAAGGACGTGCCAAAGGCGGCGATAAAACTCCACGGGCAGGCCGTCGTCACCCGGGGTTTTATTCGCGGCCAAATCCCTAACAGCGGAGGTCAATTCCTCCAGGCTCACCGGCTCCTCCAACCGCTCCCGCTGTTCGGGGCTCAAAAGATTCCTCAGATGGCCGAGAACGTCGGCCATCTGGATTTGGTCAACCGGTCGTTTTTCAAAAAGCCTGGAGTAATAGTCCTCCACTGCTTCAGTAATTTGGTCCGGATCCGAAACACGGCCTCCCCCCACATTAACCTGGGCCAAACCGCCCCTCCACCTGGCACATCGTTGAAAGAAGAATCTGGTACACCTTTCGTTCCACTCCAATGCCTGCACCTTGCTCCGGAAGATGACGGCCCTCGCCCTGGCTTCGAGGAGGCTAAAAATCCTCCCCTTCACCCGGCGGATTTTCTCTGACACGTCCCTCCCTTCGCAAAGTTTCTTATGCAGGCGCTGGAGGTACGCCTGCATGCGCTTCAAACGCTCTCGTTTCCCCGCGGCCCTCATTCGCCCGGCCGTTCGGAAAAACCCTATGGTCCTACGTTTCACCTCCTCCCACCAGGCTGCCGAGGTAGGGAAGAGGCACCTGATCGTTTCCCACTCCCTATACTTCCGAACGTAGGCACGCACTAAACTGTCATCCTGCAAAAGGTGACAGTTAAGCTTCCAGAGTCCAAAACACCGTGGACGCACCCCATTTAATTCAATACCCAGAGACAAACGACAGTGATCTGAAAATGCCACCGCGTGAAGTACCAGGTCCGGGTCGCCAAAATTTGGTGTCAAAAGAATGTAATCAATCCTAGCCCGACTGGTACCAGCCGCATCGGTCCAGGTGACCTCATTCCTTTCCGCACCCGTGTCCCTCAACCTAAAATCCTGAACAAGCCCTTTAAGGGCCCGCGCCGATGACTCCAGGGGCAACCTGTCCAAACTTATATTAAAATCTCCCCCGACGATCACGGGGCCAGAGGTGGAGAGGAGGGGCCCCAACTGGCGCAGGAGCTCCACTCTTTCTCCCACCATCGTAGGAGCGTACACATTGACCAAGGTCAGTGGGGTCGAGGACACCACCACCCTGAGCACGGCCAATCGCCCCGGGATAATTTCTTCTAAACTAAGGACCTCGACATTCGGGCTCTTAATAAGGAACCCTAATCCTGCCGCCCTGTTAGTATAGCTGCCGGACCAATACGACTCTCCGTACCGCCAATTTGCACGGAGGTATCCATACTCACCGTGCGGAATATGGCATTCCTGCAACAGGCAGACATCCCATTCAAAATTGCGCAGTTCTTCAAAAATAGCGATCCTCCGGACCGTGGTACGGACTCCCCGTACATTTAAACTCGTTAGTTTAAAGCTCATAGGTGTTAGTGTATTAATCACCAACCCTAGTGCAAACCACGAAAGGGGAGTCATAGGACTTATGAAGCTCCTCCCTCCTTGCCAAGACGCGACGAGCTACCATTCTTCCTCCCCCTGTGGTTCTTCCCGCAGCCGGGAGCCACGAGGGTGCCCGGGAGCCAGTCCCCATCTATGCAGACATTCTCCCCGGGTAGCAGG
The DNA here is from genome assembly GCF_964187855.1 of Myxine glutinosa. Taxonomy (NCBI): domain Eukaryota; kingdom Metazoa; phylum Chordata; class Myxini; order Myxiniformes; family Myxinidae; genus Myxine; species Myxine glutinosa. The sequence goes on along the minus strand of NC_136265.1, from coordinate 141,891,398 downwards.
GAGAGGTCCTCCTGCTCGGGGGTCAAATAAATTACCCCCCCTCGCCCGCCACCCGGGGAAGAAAGCCACCAGTCCTCCGCGAGCAAACCCTCCTTGGGGCCCATGGCCACAGCTGCCCCCGGAGGAGGGGTAAGGTCAACGGGTGGGGAACGACTCACGGGGGAACGGGAACGTGAGCGTTCAGGGGAAGACGGCATTCGGGCCCTCCCCCGGAGACCTGCTGCGGCCAACCCCGACTGCGCCCCACCCCTACCACGAGCAGGCGATCCCCCAGGCCTGGATGGGTCGCTTGATGCACGGGGGGCTCTGCGCCCCACAGGGGTTTTCTTCTTTGACGTTCTTGTGTTCTTTCCCTGTGGGGCTTTGCCCAGAGGAGCTTTTCCTTTGTCCTGGCCCCTCCTCCGACGCTTCTTCTCGATCCATTGTCCAGCGTCACTTTGCTCATAGCCGGAGGAGGAGCCATCACTTCCAGCCTCCGGCAGCGGGGTTTCTGGCACCGAGGATGTTTCTTCTGACCCCGCCACCGGAGCCACCATTCCTGGTGCATCCTCCCCTCCCACCGCAGTGGGCCCGACACCCGGCGAAGCCACATCCAGGTCCTGATCTAACCCTCCCTCCTCCATGTTCTCCTTTCCCTCCACCTCCGTCCCTTTACTTTCTACGGGGCGGGGGGCTGACACACACACAAACACATTAGTCCCCCCCCCCCCGACCCCAGATGCAATACCCTCCCCTGTCCCTTGGGCAAACCCCTCCCCCACCCCTTGGGCAACCCCCTCCCCAGCCCCTTGGACAACCCCCTCCCCAGCCCCTTGGACAACCCCCTCCCCAGCCACTTGGGCAACCCCCTCCCCCACCCCTTGGGCAACCCCCTCCCCCACCCCTTGGGCAACCCCCTCCCCCACCCCTTGGGCAACCCCTTCCCCCACCCCTTGGGCAACCCCTTCCCCTATCCCTTGGGCAACCCCCTCCCCAGCCCCTTGGGCAACCCCCTCCCCAGCCCCTTGGGCAACCCCCTCCCCAGCCCCTTGGACAACCCCCTCCCCAGCCCCTTGGGCAACCCCCTCCCCCACCCCTTGGGCAACACCCCCCCTAGTCCCTGGAGGCACACCGTCCCCTTTTCCTGTCCCTGGGGGCACACCGTCCCCTGTCCCTTGGGCAACACCCCCACTCCCGCCCGCAGCAGCACGCATCTTGCTCGCGTAACTCTGCGGGCAGGAGCGGAAAGTGTGCCCCGGCGCACCACAGAGGTTGCACCGCACCGCTTGGGTGCAGCGCTCCCTCAAATGTCCCAACTCGCCACACTGGGTGCAGATACTCGCTGTACACCCAGTAATCAAGTGGCCAAGTTGACCGCATCGGCGGCATAATTTCGGCTGTCCCGCGTAAAAGACTTGGCCTCGGTCCATCCCAACCATAATTCCATTGGGGATATGGGTGGCCGTGCCGTCCTGCCTCGTCCGCAGCTTTGCCCGGAACTGCCGAGAACCGGTCCAAATACCGAGGCTGTTCCGGACGAGCCGTACTGGGCCTCGGATGTCCGCGTATCGACTGAGCCAAACCTTGACATCATAGTCACTCACGCCTTCGTTGTACAGGTGGACGGTCACGACTCTCTCCTGTGTTTCTGAGAGAGCCTCGACCGCCCAGTCTGCCAGTTTCCCAGCAGACCGAGCGGTAGCCCACCGGCGCCAGAACTCGGCAAGTCCCTGCCCTGTTTGAAAGGACACGTCGAAGCCACGGGCGAGGGAGATCAGGCAGAAAAAGTCAACAGCCTTGAACCCCAGCACACCCAACAATATATCTCTACCAAATCTATCTCCAGCTGGCACACTGCAATCCACATTAACCAACCGAAACCGGACACAATTATGGCGCCTGCTCGCCATGCCGGGGTTCTAGGAGGGGCGGAGGACAACACTCGGGGTGGGGGGAGGGTGGGAGGGAGGGACGGGAGACGAAGGGGGGCACAAGACTCCCCCCTGTCTGGTGGGCAACGCCCCCCAAACAGGAGGAAGATGGGGGAAAGCAGGGAGGGAAAAGACGAACGAAAATGCAGGACAAACAAGCAATAATCAAAGCAATAAGTAAATAATAAGAAATAAATGCAAAACACAGCAAAACACAGGAAACGAAAACACCGGCAAAGGAGAACAGAACTGGTTCACTATAGCCTTTTATGGCCGAAGCCTTTTTTATTATAAAAAAAGGTAAAAAAACACGCTCAAAAATCAAACCATCAATAAACCCATCACCATCACCACCACACAAGAACCCAGGAAAATCAAAAACCAAGAAATCAAAAGCCAAGAAACAAGATATCAAACAATAAATAGGAAATCAAAGAGAGAAAGCAAACCAAAAATCAGGAAACGAAAGAAAACAAGGTTCAAAGACCAAAATGAAAATCAAATCACACTCAATAAACCATAAATCATAAAAACCAAAGTCCATCATCCCTAGCCCAAACCCCCCAAAACCCCTCTCCCACCCCAGGCAGCAGACACCTAACTCTAACTAACCAAAGGGGAGGGAGAAAGGAAAGAAGACCCTATCCCCCTCCCACCCCCCCCGAAAACAACCAAAGAAGGGACACCTTAAAACAATAAGGGTCAAGGGGCCTTTTTTCCTTTGCATACCGAAATCAACAACCGGCTGCTAACCGCAGCCGGGAACATGCAGCCACAAACACGTTGAGGGCTCGACCCACCGCTGGAAATAATAATGAAAGAAAATAAAAATCAAACCAAGGCAAAATCAAGATCAAACAAAAGGAAACCCAACTGCCCCCACCCTCCCCAGGCCGCGCCCGGGAGGGCCCACCCGGAAGATGCCCCACAAGGAAGGCCCCGGCTCCCTGAGCTGCCCACGAGGCGTGAGTGTCCCAATGAGAATCACCGCCCGGCAGGGCCCGCAAGCACACCTGCCGGAGCACCCCCAACCTTTCCAAGCCCGGGCGGCAAGCTCAGTCAGGGACTACGGCTGCACATGACTGTCGCCCGCACATTTGGAAGTAACCTCCCGCGGGACCCCCCCTTCACCACGGAAAAGCCCGGCCGTATTCTCCGCTCCAGGGAGGGCTTTACGACACACCTGACGCATCGTTGCGGCCAGCACCCCGCCCCGTCGCCCGCAGGCTGTCGCCAAGCCTGTACCTTTGGAGGCAGGATTGGGCTCTGCCCCATATCTGCCCAGGATCCAACCATACCCTGGTATAGAAACCTCTGGTTCTCGCTCGCCACAAGACGGTCTTGATTATACAGACCGTTCTCCAGGCCTGCCTCCATTTGCGGACAGGCACTGGTTGTGGTAGGAGCCCGCTAAACGCAAAGACGTCCCGTCTGACCATCACCAGCCAAGGCACATAGCATTCGAGGAGGCCAGCCGCAAGCGACCAGACCCCCTCGGCGACAGGGCAGTCCCAAAGGACATGCCTGACGGTTTCGTCCCCTGTGCATCGGGGTCGGGGACACTGGACCGACACGTTCAGGTCCCTCTGGAACTGAAACACCCGGACCGGAAGACACTCATGGGCAGCTTGCCACGCGACGTCCTTCTGGTCGTTGGCGAGACAGGAAGCCGAAACGTTCTCCCAAACCTTTCTCGCCGTACGTTCTGCGAGAGGCCTTCCGCGAAGGATACGCACCTCCCGCAGCACCTCCCTTGGGCGCAAGTGATCCAGGACCCGCGACAACTGCCAACCGATGGGCCAACAGGTCAACAGGCCCTGCTCCCGGGCGAACCCCTCAAACATCCGGAAATGCCCCGGACACGACCCGGAAAAAGGCCGAGACAGCGGGAGGGGCCGCCCTTCCAACCGCACGACGGACGGCCCCAGAAAGAAAAACAGAAAGTCCCGCGCCAGCCGGCGACCCGGGTCCTCAGACACAAATAACTCCATGAGAGTACACGCAAACGCAGACATACATACAAACACCGGGCAGGGGACACCCTTCCCACCCAAGGACGGGCTCATCTTCACGACCCTCCTACTCCTGCGCTCTGCTCGGGTACCCCAGAAGAAAGTGAAAATTATTCCTTCTAGAGCCCGTCCCACCGCAGGAGGAGGTGGGGAGATTCTTGCCAAATACAACAACTTACCGATCAAAACATTCTTGATAACTAAATTTCGCCCCTCCATGGTTAGGCGACGAGACCGCCAAGAAGCGACCTCCAATTCCAATTCCCCAATGACCGTTCGCCAGTTCTCAGCGGCCACGCCGCCTGGGTCAAAGCAGACCCCGAGGATCTTTAATCGATCTCTCCGCTCCGTGTACGGGCAAGGGGGGCCGGAGCCCGTCCTGTGCCGACCAAAGTGCATGACCTCACTCTTCTGAGGATTGATTTTAGAAGAGGAGGCCAACCCAAAACGCTCGCAGAGACCCACCAGTCTGCACATGGCGACTGCATCGGTGACGAACACCGACACGTCGTCCATGTACAGACTCACCTTTAGGCGCTCCCCATGGGTTCCGGGAATCCACAACCCAGGGAAGGATGGGTCCGCTCGCAGTGCACAAGCAAACGGTTCAATACAAAGGACAACAAGGACTGGTGACATTGGGCAGCCCTGCCTGACCCCAGAAGCGACTGGGAAGGCTCCCGAGAGGTGTCCGTTGACCAAAACACGGGCTTCAACGTCCCTATACATCAGGTCCACCCAATGCATCAAATTTGGCCCAAAGCCAAAACGGTCCAAAACGGCCATCATGTATTCATGTGACACTCTGTCGAAAGCCTTCTCCTGGTCCAAACTGACTATGCTCAGTGGGAGGCCTCTCTCCTCCGCTAGCTGGATCGCCTCTCGAACCGGGCCCAGGCTGTCGGACACTCTGCGTCCCGGAACAGCACAAGTCTGGTCCGGGTGCACGAGGTCCACCATGACACCGTGCACCCTCTTAGACAGCACCTTTGTTAGTATCTTGTAGTCGACATTCAACAAAGTGATCGGGCGCCAGTTGGACAGATCCTCCCGATCACCCTTCTTGTGCACGAGGTTTACGACGCCCCGGCGCATCGAATCTGGAAGCCTCGCAGAGGTGGCTAGCTCCCTCACTACCTGCAGATAGTCCTCGCCAAGGACGTGCGAAAGGCGGCGATAAAACTCCACGGGCAGGCCGTCGTCACCCGGGGTTTTATTCGCGGCCAAATCCCTAACAGCGGAGGTCAATTCCTCCAGGCTCACCGGCTCCTCCAACCGCTCCCGCTGTTTGGGACTCAAACGATTCCTCAGATGGCCGAGAACGTCGGCCATCTGGATTTGGTCAACCGGTCGTTTTTCAAAAAGCCTGGAGTAATAGTCCTCCACTGCTTCAGTAATTTGGTCCGGATCCGAAACACGGCCTCCCCCCACATTAACCTGGGCCAAACCGCCCCTTCGCCTGGCACATCGTTGAAAGAAGAATCTGGTACACCTTTCGTTCCACTCCAATGCCTGCACCTTGCTCCGGAAGATGACGGCCCTCGCCCTGGCTTCGAGGAGGCTAAAAATCCTCCCCTTCACCCGGCGGATTTTCTCTGACACGTCCCTCCCTTCGCAAAGTTTCTTATGCAGGCGCTGGAGGTACGCCTGCATGCGCTTCAAACGCTCTCGTTTCCCCGCGGCCCTCATTCGCCCGGCCGTTCGGAAAAACCCTATGGTCCTACGTTTCACCTCCTCCCACCAGGCTGCCGAGGTAGGGAAGAGGTACCTGACCGTTTCCCACTCCCTATACTTCCGAACGTAGGCACGCACTAAACTGTCATCCTGCAAAAGGTGACAGTTAAGCTTCCAGAGTCCAGAACACCGGGGACGCACCCCATTTAATTCAATACCCAGAGACAAACGACAGTGATCTGAAAATGCCACCGCGTGAAGTACCAGGTCCGGGTCGCCAAAATTTGGTGTCAAAAGAATGTAATCAATCCTAGCCCGACTGGTACCAGCCGCATCGGTCCGGGTGACCTCATTCCTTTCCGCACCCGTGTCCCTCAACCTAAAATCCTGAACAAGCCCTTTAAGGGCCCGCGCCGATGACTCCAGGGGCAACCTGTCCAAACTTATATTAAAATCTCCCCCGACGATCACGGGGCCAGAGGTGGAGAGGAGGGGCCCCAACTGGCGCAGGAGCTCCACTTTTTCTCCCACCATCGTAGGAGCGTACACATTGACCAAGGTCAGTGGGGTCGAGGACACCACCACCCTGAGCACGACCAATCGCCCCGGGATAATTTCTTCTAAACTAAGGACCTCGACATTCGGGCTCTTAATAAGGAACCCTAATCCTGCCGCCGTGTTAGTGTAGCTGCCGGACCAATACGACTCTCCGTACCGCCAATTTGCATGGAGGTATCCATACTCACCGTGCGGAATATGGCATTCCTGCAACAGGCAGACATCCCATTCAAAATTGCGCAGTTCTTCAAAAATAGCGATCCTCCGGACCGTGGTACGGACTCCCCGTACATTTAAACTCGTTAGTTTAAAGCTCATAGGTGTTAGTGTATTAATCACCAACACTAGTGCAAACCACGAAAGGGGAGTCATAGGACTTATGAAGCTCCTCCCTCCTTGCCACACGAAGAGCTACCATTCTTCCTCCCCCTGCGGTTCTTCCCGCAGCCGGGAGCCACGAGGGTGCCCGGGAGCCAGTCCCCATCGATGCAGACATTCTCCCCGGGTAGCAGGGAGAGGTCCTCCTCCTCGGGGGTCAGATAAATTACCCCCCCTCGCCCGCCACCCGGGGAAGAAAGCCACCAGTCCTCCACGAGCAAACCCCCCTTGAGGCCCATGGCCGCAGCTGCCCCCGGAGGCGGGGTGAGGTCAACGGGTGGGGAACGACTCACGGGGGAACGGGAACGTGAGCGTTCAGGGGAAGATGGCATTTGGGGCCTCCCCCGGAGACCTGCTGCGGCCAACCCCGACTGCGCCCCACCCCTACCACGAGCAGGCGATCCCCCAGGCCTGGATGGGTCGCTTGATGCACGGGGGGCTCTGCGCCCCACAGGGGTTTTCTTCTTTGACGTTCTTGTGTTCTTTCCCTGTGGGGCTTTGCCCAGAGGAGCTTTTCCTTTGTCCTGGCCCCTCCTCCGACGCTTCTTCTCGATCCATTGTCCAGCGTCACTTTGCTCATAGCCGGAGGAGGAGCCATCACTTCCAGCCTCCGGCAGCGGGGTTTCTGGCACCGAAGATGTTTCTTCTGACCCCGCCACCGGAGCCACCATTTCTCGTGCATCCTCCCCTCCCACCGCAGTGGGCCCGACACCCGGCGAAGCCACATCCAGGTCCTGATCTAACCCTCCCTCCTCCATGTTCTCCTTTCCCTCCACCTCCCTCCCTTTGCTTTCTACAGGGCGGGGGGCTGACACACACACAAACACATTAGTCCCCCCCCCCCCGACCCCAGATGCAATACCCTCCCCTGTCCCTTGGGCAAACCCCTCCCCCACCCCTTGGGCAACCCCCTCCCCCACCCCTTGGGCAACCCCCTCTCCAGCCCCTTGGACAACCCCCTCCCCAGCCCCTTGGACAACCCCCTCCCCAGCCCCTTGGGCAACCCCCTCCCCCACCCCTTGGGCAACCCCCTCCCCCACCCCTTGGGCAACCCCCTCCCCCACCCCTTGAGCAACCCCCTCCCCCACCCCTTGGGCAACACCCCCCTAGTCCCTGGAGGCACACCGTCCCCTTTTCCTGTCCCTGGGGGCACACCGTCCCCTGTCCCTTGGGCAACACCCCCACTCCCGCCCGCAGCAGCACGCATCTTGCTCGCGTAACTCTGCGGGCAGGAGCGGAAAGTGTGCCCCGGCGCACCACAGAGGTTGCACCGCACCGCTTGGGTGCAGCGCTCCCTCAAATGTCCCAACTCGCCACACTGGGTGCAGATACTCGCTGTACACCCAGTAATCAAGTGGCCAAGTTGACCGCATCGGCGGCATAATTTCGGCTGTCCCGCGTAAAAGACTTGGCCTCGGTCCATCCCAACCATAATTCCATTAGGGATATGGGTGGCCGTGCCGTCCTGCCTCGTCCGCAGCTTTACCCGGAACTGCCGAGAACCGGTCCAAATACCGAGGCTGTTCCGGACGAGCCGTACTGGGCCTCGGATGTCCGCGTATCGACTGAGCCAAACCTTGACATCATAGTCACTCACGCCTTCGTTGTACAGGTGGACGGTCACGACTCTCTCCTGTGTTTCTGAGAGAGCCTCGACCGCCCAGTCTGCCAGTTTCCCAGCAGACCGAGCGGTAGCCCACCGGCGCCAGAACTCGGCAAGTCCCTGCCCTGTTTGAAAGGACACGTCGAAGCCACGGGCGAGGGAGATCAGGCAGAAAAAGTCAACAGCCTTGAACCCCAGCACACCCAACAATACATCTTTCCCGAATCTATCTCCAGCCGGCACACTGCAAGCCACATCAACCAACCGAAACCGGACACAATTATGGCGCCTGCTCGCCATGCCGGGGTTCTAGGAGGGGCGGAGGACAACACTCGGGGTGGGGGGGGGGGGGGGGAGGGAGGGACGGGAGACGAAGGGGGGCACAAGACTCCCCCCTGTCTGGTGGGCAACGCCCCCCAAACAGGAGGAAGATGGGGGAAAGCAGGGAGGGAAAAGACGAACGAAAATGCAGGACAAACAAGCAATAATCAAAGCAATAAGTAAATAATAAGAAATGCAAACACAGCAAAACACAGGAAACGAAAACACCGGCAAAGGAGAACAGAACTGGTTCACTATAGCCGACGCCTCCGGGTCCACAGCACCAAACGAACATGGTGGAACACTCAAACACCCACCTTTATACCCTTCACCACTCACCAACAAAACACACCAGATCATTCATACACACACATACACACCCATACACACACATACACACACATACACACACATACACACCCATACACACACATACACACACATACACACTCATACACACACAACACCAACCAACCAACCACCTACCCTTGCATCATACACCACTCAACACACAAAAACACACTCATGCAAAAATTAATTCATGCAAAAACACACACCCTCACCCACTCACTCATATACACAAAATAAGAAATAATAATGGTAACAAAACAAAAAACAAACAAAAAAAACAACCAACCGACACCGTTCGACATGCCTCCATAAACTTCCTCCATATCCAAAATGAGCCTTTCAAGGCAACCTGGGCCACCTTGTCACACATCCTCCTTCTTTCTGTCCCACACACTCCCAGCCTAGCAAGAAATGCAGAAAAGGAATTGCCAATATACCCTTTACACCCCACCTCAAATGGCTGACACGAAACTCGCCAACCCTTCTCCCGGCACTCTGCCTCCAGCTCACTGTACTTTCCTCTCTTCCTCTCATGCACCTCCTCCATGTTCTCTTCCCAAGGTACCGACAACTCCCTTAAGATGACCTGTCTTGTTGCACTTGACCAAATGACAATGTCAGGCCGCAACCTTGTCACACAGATCTCCTCTGGGAATAACAATTGTGGCTTTAGGTCTGCCACCACCTGCCAATCACAAGCATCTGACAGCCCTCTTGCTTTCCACCTCCTCCTCTTTCCACCTCTTACCACTTGGCCCTCTTTGACAAACCACACCTCTCCCCCATCAGTCTCCTTCTCCACTCTTCTCTCTCTCGATCTCAGCACCTCTTGTTGCACCATCTGCATCTGTTGCACCATTGCAATATATATATATATTGTTGCGGATCTCCCGAAGCCCGTCGAAGTACAGAGGGGAGGGGGGGGGGGGTTAAACCCCTTTTCCCGCTTGGGTCTTCGTGTCCACGAGGCCGAGTCACTACTCCCGCAGCGAGTGTGGAAAAGGGTATCGGGTCGATGCCACGTACCTTTGGTACCCACGCTGCTGCGAAAATCGGGACCGGACCTCGCACAAGCCACACTAATCGAGTACGCTGAGCGGTTTGCGTATCACGTGACTCGTGCCGTTACTTTTATTGAACCCGATTCGAGCGGTTCTATTCGTGCGATGCTAAGCCAATAGTGAAAGGACGGGAACGATCAAATAAGAGGAAGAACACGGGTTTATTTATAATGTACAGTGATCCGAATAAAGGGAAGGGACACAAAGCAGGCACTTAAGCAGTCTTAACTTAATTCCCAGACAAAGGGCCCACTCACTCACGCAGGGAAAAGAAGGAAGGAGGTTCACGCGCCAAACGCGCCCTGGCACCGGTCGTTCCAGGACAGCTTGCCCAGCGTGGCCCTCCGATGTTCACGGCACGTATGCATGGAGCCCAGGTAGGATGGTCGTCGGCGTAGGTGGCTCCGGGATGGATCGTCTCCACACCGCGCGATTAATACAGCCGCAGAGAGCAGGGCACAGGGCATATATATATGTGTGTATGTGTAGATGTGTGTATGTGTATATGTATATGTGTATGTGTGTGCGTGTGTGTCAGTGTACATGTGTGTATATGTGTGTGTGTATGTGTATATGTGTGGGCATGTGTGTGGGTGTACATGTGTGTGTACGTGTGTGTGTGGATGTATATGTGTATATATGCACATGTATGTGTGTGTGTGTGTGTATATGTGTGTATGTGTATATGTGTATGCATGTGTCAGTGTACGTATGCATGTGTGTGTACGTGTGTATGTATGTGTGTGTGTGTGTGTGTGTGTGTTTGTATATATGTGTGTGTGTGTGTGTGTATATGTGTGTATGTGTATATATATGTGTGTGTGTGTGTGTGTGTATACATGTGTGGATGTGTATGTGTGTGTGTGACCCACTCTCCCCCGTGTGCGTGATGTGGGAGGGAGAGGATTTGAGTTCTTGAAGTCACTTTTTACATGAGATGGAATAACACATTTCAAACTGTATTTCCCATGTGCACGAATTCACATGTTATCAGAAGTAAATATATTGTGTAGATTACATTATTTGTGGATCTGATAAATTGCCAGTAACCATTTTGTGAAACTGAATGTGCAGGTGTAGCATCTTAACGCAATATGTCCAAATGTCACACACGTCCATGCTGTGGGATTCCCACGGGTGACCCCACTCGTCTTATTATAATAGAGCAAACGTATATGGTTATGTCGTTATGTATGTTTGTTTATATGCGACAAAAACGTCTTCTTCATCTTCAAATATATTTAACACCCTCTTTGAAGAATGAACGACCTCAAAACGATCATTCATTCATATTCATTGTGAAGAGGATTTGCATATCTGGTCACTGAATTCAACCACCAAGTATTTTTGAGGTCATCATAGGCAAAGGCCAACAACTTATTTTAGGGATTTCAAAAGCATCGTGCTATGCACGACATATTTCTTGTTTATTTATATATTTTGAATACAATGTCAAACATAGAACAGTTCAGGACGTAATAGAAAAATAGAAAGAGAGGGGAGAAACATACCAACAGCAAACATGAGGGATAAAATAGAGGGAAACTTGGAGAAATACTGGATGGGGGAAGGGGAGGACACAAGGGGTGGACAAAATGGATACAGCCGCTAACTCTCAGTAAGGAAAAAAATGGAAATTTGCAAAGAGGTGGGCTTGAGGAGGTTTAACTGAGGTAGAAACAGACCACAGAAAGAACACAGCCTGAAAGACAATAAGCTGGGCGGTGGAAGACATAAAGACCACTGACCTGTCTGCGATGTGAAAGTGATCAGCCCATGAACTCAGCATTATCACGAGAGGGAGATTCCAATGATTTCGAAGGCTTTGATTTTCACGGTGTCAAGCTTAGCACGGTGTGAGGCTCCGGTCTTGAGGAGAGAGCAGTACTCATCAATCTGCGGATGAAGGCCTTGCAGGTGGATGAGAATTCAGCTATGCCAATGAAGGACTTTGCATGGAAGGATGCTCAGTTGATGATGGCTGGCTGTGGCGACCAACTTGGAAATGTTGTTTGTCCAAGAAAGAATGTTGCTGATAGTGAGGCCGGAAATATTGAGTGACTGAACTTCTTCAAGAGGATTGCTAAGAAAGTAGATGGGAGGTCCTTTTGAAAGAGAGGATTTTACAGATGGTCATAGAGATCAGATTAGGAAAAGGACTGGGACCAGGACACTGGATTGGGGCACTCCAGCCCTGACAAGGAGAGGGGATTAAAGGATTCCGTTAAGAGCTACACGTTGACTACGAGGGTAGAGGAAGTCGGTAAGCCAGGTGTGGAGATGGCTTGGGATGGCAGAGGCAGAGAGCTTGGAGAACAGGGCGGGATTTCAAACTGTATCGAGATATGTCTAGAGAGATGACCCTGATCTCATTTCTGACATTGAGGGCCTCCATCCATTGTTGGGAGAGCAAAAACAACATTCCCAAGGTGGAGTGATCTGGTCTGAATCCAAATTGATGATCTGAGATGAGGTTGTTGGAGAAAGCAATGATTTCATATCAACTGTGATGGTGGATTCCATGATCGTAGTGATGATTGGAAGTGAGCTAATAGGTCTGTAGTTAAGCAGATCAGATTTTGCACCTTTTTTGAGCCGGTCTAAAACGAAGTCGGGATGAGCTGTTAAAGCCATAATCGATGTCGTTTGGTCTCTCAGTCCGATAATGGGTCCATTGAAATTTATTTTGTTTTTTTCCCTACTCCAGTAGCTCAACGGATTGTTTTGAAACTCGGCATGATGATTCATGACGTCGATGCGAAAAAACGAATGGAGCCCTTTTTAAAATGCCATCATCTCACTAGATGTTTCATGGTTTAATTTAAACCTCTTAATTACCCTCACCAGAGGAGAGAGTATTGCATTTGGGTTGTTTGTCCGCACAGAATGTGACTAGGGGTATTAACTACATACTATTGAAAAGCATTAGGAAACCTAAGACCCTTTTAGACCCCTAAGATCCTTCAGAACATTAAGACCCCTCATACTATTTGGAACCTTAAGACCTTTTAGACCTTCACACCCTTTAGACTTCTTAGTCCCTATAGAGTATAGACCCTCAGACGCATTACACCCCTTTCAGCACTAAAAGGGTTTAAGGGTCCTTTTACTGCACAAAACTAATGGAATGTCTTTCATCAATTCAGGACCCGCTCATCCTGCATAGTTTTCACTTGCCAAATCAAATCGTCTTATCATGCTTTGCAGCCCCCACGGGCCCATAATATTCCATCAAATTAAACTGAAAATCAAGTTTATCACCTAATTCAGCTCGACTACGACATCCCTCCATCAGGAAACGAGCATCTGTCTCACTTGGGACTATTCATTATTTAATGCAGTGATGTTGGCTGACTTCCACGCAGATGGAAGATGACTGAGGGTAAGTGATTGGGTGAAAAGAGCAGAAAGAGGATGTGCAAGAGTGGCAGAGCAGGTTTTCCAGATACGTGATGATGTGCCCTCTGGTCCAGTTGCAGGAGCATGGTCGAGGGTTGCTAGAAACTTTTCCACCTTGTCAGGACCTTCTCAGGTCCAGGAGAAATTTAGGCATTCAGGTCTTCTCACGAGCGGAGTCGGTTGTGGTGCCATTTGAAGTGAAGGAAGGGAGGGAAGGGGAGCATACACCAGAGACAGACTTAATTAGAAAGCATCTGAAATTGCAAAGCCCATCCACGTCCGTTTATATTCAGATGTCTTCTTCTTCCGTATTCTCTTTATGCTTCCGTAAATGAAAATTGATTGTTTTACACAGCCTTGACCTTTGAGCTTTAGATCTTAAAAAAAAAATCAGCTTCCAGCTTTTGAATGGTGAACCAATTATGTGACTCAATATGCAATTTTTTTAAATTTCAGGTCAATCGGATGAAAATTGACAATTTTATGTGACGCTGACCTTTGACCTTCTGACCAAATTATTAATTTTCCTTCTCCATATTCTCATAATAAAGCTTTGTTGAAAATTTGATAATAAAACTCAAATGGTAAATTTAAATTTTAGGTCAACTGGATGAAAATTTACGATTTTACATGATGTTGACCTTTGACCTTTTGACCGAATTATTCGCTTGTCTTCTCCATATTATCATAATAAAGCTTTGGTGAAAATTTGGTGACAAAACTCAAATGGTAAATTTAAATTTTAGGTCAATTGGTTGAAAATTTATTTTAGGTGATGCTGATCTTTAACCTTTTGACCTTTTGCCAAAATTATTAATTTGACTTCCATATTATCATAATAAAGCTTCAGTGAAAATTTGATGACAAAACTCCAATGGTAAATTTAAATTTTAGGTCAACTGTTTGAAAATGTATTTTAGGTGATGCTGACCTTTAACCTTTTGCCAAAATTATTAATTTGTCTTCTCCGTATTATCATAATAAAGCTTTGGTGAAAGTTTCATGATAATAGCTCAAATGGTAAAAAGGTGATGGCCCGGACAGACAGACAGCACACACACACACACACACACACACACACACACACACACACACACACACACACACACACACACACACACACACACACACACAAACACACACACACACATGCGCGCGCGCGCACACACACACACACACACAAACACACAAACACACACACACGCACAAACACACACACACAAACACACACACACACACACACACACACACACAAACACAGAAACACCCACACACAAACACACACACACACACACACACACACACACACACACACACAAACACACACACACGCACACAAACACACACACACACACACACACAAACACACACACACAAACACACAAACACACACACACAAACACACACACACACTCACACACACAAGTGATTGCACAGCAGGAGACAGGCTAACAAAGCACTACCATGTTATTAATAGGGGAGGAAGACAAGTTTGAAAATTCCCTCGAGGTTGGACAGATGAGGTTTCCTGACTCTCCTGAGAGTAAACACGCACTTGTTGCGGACTTTGTGGAATGATCTGAGATTGCCTTCGGTCGGGATAGTTTTCCAGGAAGAGAAGGCAAGTTGTTTCAGAACAAATGCCTCATCACAAGATTCAGTGTACCATGGGAAAGAAGAAGAATAGGAAAACTGAAGATGAGATGGGATGAATCTGTGCATAAGAGAGAGAGAGAGACCAGGTTTCTGCACACAGTCACGTGGGTATGAATCTCATAGATTCAAGATTCGAGTGAAACTCTTGAGTGAGATCATAACTATAACAGCGGATACCATGGTACCTGCCAGTTATAACTGACAGTTATAGCTATCAGTTATATCATGGTAGTTTATGACGAGGCATAATTTTAACATAAAAACATCCCAATACCTGGTGGCTGGTGGAGTTCAGTTCCAGGTACAGGTACAGGTGGATGATTGAGAGTATTAATGAGCCTCGTGAGAAATCAAACGACCACTGTCCGTGTTGCTTACTCGATTTCATTGCACACGACAGGTATGAACAGTTGTAGAAGAAAAATGGGACAACATACCCTTCGTGTAAGACAAGTTTCGTGCTAATTAGTACATCCTTTGCTCACGATATCTGAATCATTTGGTGTTCCTTTTTTAATTAACTACAGAAAAAAGAGACAACACGCGAATACAATTTGGATAGGCTGTGTCGAACGACTTGTTCCATTTTGAATGTGGTAGGCTATTAAAAACGTGGAACAGCTCCAGCACGCGCGTTGCTCTGAACATCCTTATGTTTACGTCATGACGTCATCACCTGACGCTCATCAGGCGGCTTTTGTGTGGGAATGTCATGTTCGTCATTCAGGACGTATCATAATGACGTATCGGACTGCACAATTATATTTTTGTCTTTGGAGGACATGTGACGTCATACCATCGAAGTGCTTGTCGTGACGTATTCGGTGTTTGTGGAGCAACTGCTAACGGTCTCCGATCAAAACATCATTACGCTCCTCAAACGACTCACGTTATCTCCGCAAAGAAAATCCCACGAGCATCGTAAATTCGACTTGATGATGAGGATTTACGTCAATTGCAAAAGACGTGGATTAAATTGACTAGATAACTACAACTACTACTTCCGCAACTACAACTACTACTACTACGACTATTTCTACTACTACTACTACTACTGGTACTGCTACTACTACTATGACTATTTATACGACTACTACTACTGGTACTGCTACTACTACTATGACTATTTCTACTACTACTACTACTACTACTGGTACTGCTACTACTACTACGACTATTTATACTACTGCTACTACTACTACTGGTACTGCTACTACTACTATGACTATTTCTACTACTACTACTACTGGTTCTTCTACTGCTACTACTATTGCTACTACTGGTATTTCTGATACTTCTACTGCTACTACTATTGCTACTGCCTGTGCTACTACTACTAGTATTTCTGCTACTACTACAACAACAACTGCTACTACTACTACTACAACAACAACTGCTACTACTACTACTACTGCTACTACTAGTGCTACTACTACTATTGCTACTACTATTGCTACTGCTACCACTACTGCTACTACTAGGCTACTATTACTGCTACTACTGCGACTGATACTACCGCTGCTGTCTACTACTACTACTACTACTACTGGTACTGCTACTACTACTACGACTATTTATACTACTGCTACTACTACTACTGGTACTGCTACTACTACTACGACTATTTATACTACTGCTACTACTACTACTGGTACTGCTACTACTACTATGACTATTTCTACTACTACTACTACTGGTTCTTCTACTGCTACTACTATTGCTACTACTAGTATTTCTGATACTTCTACTGCTACTACTATTGCTACTGCCTGTGCTACTACTACTAGTATTTCTGCTACTACTACAACAACAACTGCTACTACTACTACTACAACAACAACTGCTACTACTACTACTACTGCTACTACTAGTGCTACTACTACTATTGCTACTACTATTGCTACTGCTACCACTACTGCTACTACTAGGCTACTATTACTGCTACTACTGCGACTGATACTACCGCTTCTGTCTACTACTACTACTAGTTCCATGTCCCCAATAACTCCCAACTTCTCGTGAGTTCGCCAAGGAAGGTTTTTTGCCCAAATCTATGAATAATCAGCTGATCAAGCCGGACATTCGACTGAAGCTGATTGGAGCAAGGATTTGTAATGAGTTACCTCCGCCGCCGAAGGTGGACACAGCTTATGTTTACACCCCTGTCTGTTTGGCTGTGAGCACGATATCTCAAAAAGTTGTCGATGGATCCCGGCGAAATGTGGTGGACAGGTTGGGTGTGTGGCAAAGAATGATCGATTCGATTCTGGTGAAGATTCGAATCCGGATCCGGATACGAGAAGTTTTTAAAGTGATTCTCCAACATTGAGTGACAGGGCAAAGACGATATACACAGCACGATATGTCAAAACGTTGTGGACGGATTCGGACTGAACTTGGTGCACAGGTTGGGTGGGCGACAAGGAAGAATCGATTCGAGTTTGGTGAAGATTCGAATCCGGATACGAGAATTTTCTCAGTGATTCTTCATTGAGAGTCAGGACCAAAAGCGATATACTGAAAACACGATATTTCAAAAAGTTGTGGATGGATTATGACAAAACTTGGTGGATGACTCGGGTAGGCGACAAGAACGAGCCGATTAGATTTTGGTTCAGGTCCGAATCCAGATCTGACCTATCATTGGGATACAAAACAAACGATTCAACCTGGTGGAGGTGTGCTCGCTACCGAGTGCCGTCCTACCAGGGTGGTCACAATGTCTTGTCACCCCTTGTAAAATTGTGACATTTCCTTCGTGTGCAGAGTGCTAATTCATTTCTTTTTTCGCCTTTTTCAGGTTGTGAACGTAACCATGGGTGATGCAAGCAATTACACCACTGAACAACGCATTGTCATTGTCTGGGGTCACAGATGTCCACCAACAGGGAAAACAATGGAAAAGGGACAGTGTCGACTTCCAGGAACGATTCCAATAAAAAAAGAGATATTTCTGCGGCAGCATAGACTCTTTACAACAGGTAACATAAAAGGTATGCCAACAACTGGAACACCGTCAACCAGAGGTCAGCAGTGTGAATTGGTCGAAGAATCTGTTGCAGGTCACCAAAGTCCATCATTAAAGGATTTGCGGAGCTTGGAATATTGGGTTCGACAATGCAGAAGCACTTGGAGGTTGAGCTAAAAATTTCACCCAAAATCTCCCAATGTTCGTTCAGGAGTTATCAGACAATGATTGTGTGGATGAACGTGCAAGGATGCTTCGGACATTTGACAAGATTCCAAAACGTGGAAAGGTTTTCCTCGGTGATGAATGAGCCACATGCCGAAGCTTTCAAACACGGAACATCATGTTCTGGTCCAAGGAGAACCCACATTTTTATGAATAAGTGGGACATCATCGTCCACATGTCATGATATGGGCTGGGAATCCTTGGATGGATAGTAAACGACTGTTGGGACCGTATTTCTTTGAAAGCCCAGTTAATCAGCACACTTTTCAGCTGACCATTTTGCAAAAATTTGTTGTGCCACAACTGGAAGACCTTGGGTTTAAGGACAATGAGTGGTGCCAGCTGGTCGGGACACCGGCACATTAGCAATCCCCGTTAGGGAATACTTTAGTGAGGTTTTTGGGAATGTTGGATTGGTCTTGGGTCACCAGTGCTGACTGCTCCACTTGACTGGCCACCTCGAATTATTATTATATAATTTATACTTAAATTTGGCCGATACTAACAATGAAATAGTACAACAAAAAGTATTCTATGTTTGGGGGTTCAACAAAGTCAGGAGAGCGATGCACATTCCAAGCTTCAAATGCACATTCATCTCGTCTTTTGCACAGGAGTCCGTGAACCAAACACTCCCAGAAAAGCCACAAAAGGCCGGGCAATTTAGGAGGGAATGGTTATGAAAAATTATTTTCTAATTCCCTCTCGTGCTTTTTTTTTTGCAAACAACCTAAATTATTGTATTGTTCGTCTAATGCAGACTCATAAACAAGGGCTTCACCCCCATAATGCCGAGAGTAATTGTATGGAAATTGATGAAAGTCTTTGCTTTGTGAAAGTCGTAATTAATTGTCGTCACAAATGATATTTTGCATCTAATTGATGCTAATCAGCGATTTCAATTTTCATTGACAAAGTGTTCATAATTTATACTACTGAAGGTGTATTGTTATTGAGTCACCCGTTTCATAATCGTAGCAAGTATATCGTGTACCCAAATGGTCGTGTCATTCCCCATGACTGGCAAATTAGACGTTAATGGACAACCAAATGATTACACACACACACACACAAAAAAAAATCACTCATCTTTGATTTTCAGATCAAAGCCTGGTGTTGGCTTTGCGGTTAGGGTGCCGGCTTGGGATCCCAGGATCCTGGGTTCGAATCCCGGTTGATCGCTGAATTAACGCCAGGGGGGTTGACTCAGCCTGTCATCCTTCCGAGGTCGGCAAATTGAGTACCAGCTCACTGGTAATTCCGTGTGTCGCAAGAGGCAGGAAGGGCATCCGGCCATAAAACATTGCTTGCTTCAAAAAAGGGGACCACGGTGCCAGAAAAAGGCCAACCCCTGCTCTGCGGGGAAAAATGGCCTCCAAAGGTGGTTCATCTCCTTTGATTTTCAGGCCTCAAATATAATCTTGAAATTGACATGGAAGAAGACAGGTCGTTGATGTGTGAAATGTTTCTCGGAATAAATGAGAGAAAGATAGAAGTCCATGTGTTTTATAGCTCTCCCACTAACTCCACCCCCCTTCCCAATGCCCCCTCTCCCTCCCACAGATCTCCCGATGTCCCTGCTCTCAATTGTTGTACTTGTGTGCTTCCCTCTCTCCCGATCTTGTCTCCCGCTCCATTTATCTTATGTTTTATGTGTCAGTTTGTCTTTTTGTGATTAATGTTAGCTCTTACACGAGCCTCGATCTTTTATACAAAAAAAAAAAAAAAACCCATGGAGAGACCGAGCGATCCGATTAAAGGTTTCGGTAATACTCCTGGCTCAGTGACGAGTCTGTGTACATAATATTGTATGGTGATTGACGATGCAAAAAGGACGACTGATTAGACTTGGACAGCATCAGGAACAATTATGATGAAATGATGATATTGTAAACCAAGACCATAATATAGGAGGGCCTTGTGCATAAGATCTTACGCGACATCTTCCCCCAACAGCCTTAATGCACGGCAGAGAACTAACATCACCAGGTGAAGTTGTTTTTCTTAACAATACCTTTTTGCAACAATGCAAGACGATTTAGTGACCTCGAGCTACTTTATGGCGAGAGGAATGGTAAAATCTTAGAGACGTCAGCTCTCCGCACAAAATGAGTCGGTCGTGTCTGCCCTCTGGCTTTAAATCATAGTCGCACAAAACGCAAGGTCAACCGAGATGATTCAGCTTCCTTTAGCTTTCAAAGACATTGTTGTGGACAGATAGCGCTGCTGAAAAACTGAGCTCGATTCAAGGCTCAGGTTTAAAGAGACAGCACATTACAAGTATTAAACCATGTTGAACCAGAACGACACTCAGTAGAGCGCGTACCTCCGCCAGGCTGAACAGTTTATGTTTTGTATTTCTGAAAAGAAAGAAATGGAGGGTTCTGGAATGGCCAAGTCAAAGCCCGGATCTAAGTCTCATCGAGATGTTGTGGGGGGATTTGAAACGAGCTGTACATGCAAGAAACCCCTCAAACATCGCACAGCTGAAAGAATTCTGCATGGAGGAGTGGGCAAAAATTTCTCCCAGTCGATGTCAGAGACTGGTAGACAGTTATAAGAAACATCTACTTGAGGTTGTTTCTGCCAAAGGGGGCAATACCACCTATTGGAGCCAAGGGTGTACTTACTTTTTCCACATGCGAAATTTGCATTTATGTTTATTTAAATTATACAATGGACTACAAAATGTAAATGTTTCATGATATTTGTTATATTATATCACCTTTATCTATCAATATTGTTGAAATGAAGATCAAATAGCTGTATGTTGAAATATGTTGAAAAAGCCAAAACTTTACATGGGGTGTACTTACTTTTTCACGTGACTGTACATTGTTACGTGCTCCTCCCCGACCCCCTGGTCACGGTGTACCTCCGAGCCCTGAGAGGAGCCACGGCAGAAAAATGTTATTCTGTGTCAAAAATCAATAGGGAAACCACACCAATGGTTATCAACAAACAAATATTGTATTAAAAATCACACAAGAATAACAATACAACAATAATAGCAATCAAAAGTACAATCAATACATCTTATGATGGTACCATCAGCTAGTATAGGATAACTCACTGTGCTCCAAGTGCGTGAAAAAAAAACAACATTCCCCAATGTCTCTATAGCTCAAAGTTGATCCCCTCCAGTGATCATTAGAGCGATGTCGAATCGAAGCCCGAACCCCGTTCAGATGACGGGCCCGGTCACGCCAAAACAGCAGAAAGGCGTATGCGGCCGAAGCGGCGCAAAGAGTCACGTGGTCCAAAACCGCGTAAAGCAAACTCAAGGCGAATGGGAAATCCAAAGGCACCACTGCGTAAGGCAAACTCAAGGCGAATGGGAAATCCAAAGGCGCCCTCCAGGTCTGAACTTTCACGGCTCAGTCGGCGAACCACAAATTAATCTTCCAAAAGCCACGGTGCACACACACACATCAGATACGTCTGAAAGCGGTGGAAATGGCTGATGAAGCAAATACCTTGCTTGACGCGCGAAGCGCATGAATCAAAATGGCCGACGGCTCGTTCTCGAGTCGCGACAACCCGGCGATGATTCTTCAGAATCCCAACGCCAAACCTGACACCCAGGTTGATCAGTCACAGCGATAACCCCTGTCACAGGAATTCCTATCCAGGAAATTCAAAGTTCACTCGTGACTCTTGCTCGACAACGTTCGATCCAGAACGCAAAGCAACCAGCTTCTTGTCTGACTTTTCGCTCCTTTCTTTTCTCTCACCTCCTCTTCTTCCTCATCTTCCGGTTCCCGATCCGGTTTCCTGTTTCATTTAACATTAACCTTTTTACCTTTTTACAATAATAATGGCTATTTCCCTCAAACAATAATAATAATAATATATCGAACCAGAAAAGTTTCAAGCGGATGAAAACCACAACACCGGAAGTGACGAATCCGTAACAATATATATTGTCGCGTTCC
This sequence comes from Myxine glutinosa, assembly GCF_964187855.1. Classification (NCBI taxonomy): domain Eukaryota; kingdom Metazoa; phylum Chordata; class Myxini; order Myxiniformes; family Myxinidae; genus Myxine; species Myxine glutinosa. The sequence continues at coordinate 141,869,346 of NC_136265.1, read as the reverse complement.
TGGCGATTAAAATCTTCCCCAGGAAACGGATTGCCGAGCGGGCTTTTACCCCGAATCGTTCAGTTCAATTGTGGCGGAGTCAATACACGTGGGGGGGGGGGGGGGGGGGGAATTAGTGATGCGCTATTTAGTGATAAAATGCACGATAAACTAAAAATCCTAAATGGGACACACAGACAAAGGATAAAATTAACTGGAAAATAATTGTGTTGGATTTATGTGATGGACTTAACTCAGATCACTGGTGAGGTCCGACCGTCTTCTACCGACTCCTCTTTGGCTTTGCCCCCCCAGCTCTTTCTAGGCTCTGTCCAGCAAATATTCCTACACGTCGCACAAGATCTGCCTGCAACCCTCTTATGGTTAAACTGCCAAAATCAAGACTCTCTGCTCACCTTCACTCCTTCATTCCTCTTTTCTCCCGCCTCTGGAACAAACTCCCTCACTCTCTTCAATCCCACTCCACCCTCCAGGTCTTTAAAACAGCTGTTCACCACCATCTCTTATCTTCCCCCATCCAAAACATTGATCTTTTCTATCCCCGCTAATTTCACCCCAATTCCACTTTTTTGAAATACCAACTTCTGTCCTGGAAGTCCTTGGTGTCCTTGTGTTTGATACTTCTGCCACCCCCCTCCCCCCAAGCCCTCTCCCTCCCACACATCTCCCTGCTCTTAAATGTTGTGTGCCCTCAAGTGTTTGTGTGCTTCCCCTTCTCTTGTCTTCCGCTCCCTCTTTTTGTGTATTTTGTTTGTCTGGTTGATTTGTTTGTGAAGTAAATGTCAGCTCTTTCACGAGCCTCGATTCAGTATACAAAAAAAAAAAAAAAAAAAAAAAAAAAGGTCTCGTCAGGGTCGTAAAAATCGTCCGGGGCGCTGGCGATGTTGTGCGTGCGTTGGCGCGAAACAGGCCTCACCATGTGTCCCTTCACTCCGTGCCTCACGCACGAAACGAACATGAGTTGTCGCTCCGCTAGTCGTTCTTGCTTGGGAAAACCCGCAGCTCTCCATCCCGGGCTCTTTCACCTCACTTCCCCCAGCCCGACGTTGGAACACGGCTGCTCGTGATGAATCCTCCCCGTTCACTATCACTTTTGGAATGAGAGGCGTAAGAGGGAATGTTCGCTCTCAATGTCCAGACGCCAGATGAACAGGGGAACGAGGAGAATATGCCGGCACACAACCGTTACTGCCAGAACCGAAACCAAGAAGGGGGAGGAGAGGATCACTACAACCGTTCGCAATGGCATCCAGAAACGACCAGGCACAAGAGGCAAAATTCCGGTCAGAGCGTTCTTTTAACGTCCTGGCTCTGACGTCATTTGTGGTCCTTTTCCAATCTGCGAGTTGCTTCTTACTCGTCCTTCCCTTCACCAATCAGCGAGTCCTTTCTTACTCTGGCCTTCCTCTCAACAAACAGCCCTGGCCAATCACTGCCCCTTTTCGGCGTGGCTCTCGGCCTGCCTGACCTTTTGGTGATGTATCTGGTTGCCGTGCCATCGGCAGTGCTCAGAACTGACTTCAGGTTGGTTTTTATTGGCGCTGAGGAAGCGCCTTTAGCGATTGACTTCCAGCCAGTGTAACGCTAATTCCTGTCACAGGAATTCTGAGATCATATAAGTGGGCGTGGCAGTTCCTGATTGGTTCGTGTTGGGGAACGCCTTCTCGCTGCCGACGTGACGTAAATTCGCGCACGCGCACTGGTGATTGGCGCTGAGGAAGCGCCTCTAGCGAATGACTTCCAGCCAGTGTAACGCTAATTCCTGTCACAGGAATTCTGAGATCATATAAGTGGGCGTGGCAGTTCCTGATTGGTTCCTGTTGGGGAATGCCTTCTCGCTGCCGACGTGACGTAAATTCGCGCACGCGCACTGGTGAAGCTTACTCGATCTTACTCGATCCCATATTACATGTACTTTCATTGCATACAAATTATACTTCCTCCTAGAAATTCCATGCCCGAACCTCAGCGCAATCCAAGAGGATTCACTTGTTGTTATTGCGTTTAAATGTGGGATTCTAGCCCTACGTGTGGTGCGGTACCAAAAGAGACATAGGGATAAATCACCGAGGGAAAGACATACATAATCCCTGAGCTAGTTAACACGCCCCACTCCTCGTAATGGGGACGAAGATACACCTTAATCCACCATCTGGGCTAAACAAATTCCCTACTTATTACATGGTGGCTCCTCTTCTTCACGACAATCGGTGCACACTAATCTATACAAATCTATCTGGTCTAAAGGCATCACGTTTCCCCCCCTTCCCATGCCCCCTCACCCCAAGCCCTCTCTCTCCCACAGATCTCCCGATGTCCCTGCTCTCCATCTTGTCTCCCGCTCCCTTCATCATATGTTTTATGTGTCAGTTTGTCTTTTTGTGATCAATGTAAGCTCTTACACGAGCCTCGATCTTGTATACAAAAAACCCCCCAAAAAAACCCCTGCCTACCCGCTACAAACTTAACAATATGTATATATATATATTATATATATATATATATTATATATATATATAAATATAAATATATATATATATATATATATATACAGTATATATATATATAATTCTGTTTACACAAACATATATAATTGTTGAATGAACATATAACTGTTTTCAGAAAAAGTAGAGGGATGTGGTGATAGTGTGGGTTCGGAACCCCATAGAAAACCCAACCACTGTCTGCCCCTGCTAGGGTGACCCTTCTGCTGTTCGGAGAGGCCCTGGGCTGAAATTGCCAAATAATCGATTATGGACAGTGCCCAGGTGTTGGTCCAGCTAGTCATCAAATCAAGCACTCGGTCAGTTGAAGGAATTGTTCAGATCTCTGCAATACTTAGTAGGAAGTGAGGCAAATAAGAGTGACGTCATTACATTTCAAGGAAACGCAGAAGGCTTCACGATAAACAATTAACATTATGAGAATATTAAGGGCAATGTCCATCGAGCGAAAAAGGAAATGAATAGAAAGGAATAGCGTAGAAACCGAGTCTATGGAACGCCAGAGTTGCAGTGTGCATATCAAATGGTGCTGGAGGTGGTGGTGGAGTACTTCATCCATCAAATATTTCATGGTGTTTCACTAAACCAAGAGGAAAACAAGTCAGTGAGTCAAAAGGAAAATTACCATCTGATGTTAAGAATATTTTAAGCAACGCCTTTAAAAGTGCCATCAGCGTTGCCATCACTCAATAGTGAAGAATCATTTTAAAATCAAAAATACTTCATTTCTAGATCCTGATTTTCACCAGAATTGAATCAATTTGTCGTTGTCACATCCCCAACCTGACAACCAAGTTTCGTCCAAATCGGTCAATAATTTTTTGAGATATCTTTTTGTTTTCTTTTTTTTTGAATACAGGATCGAGGCTCGTGAAAGAGCTAACATTAATCGCACAAAAAAATCAAACAGACACATGAAACATATAATAAGGGGAGCGGTAGACAAGATGGGGAGAGATGGGGAAGCACAAAAACACAACATTTGAGAGCAGGGACATCGGGAGATCTGTGGGAGAGAGAGGGCTTGGGGGGAGGAGGCGTGGGAAGGGGGGGGGGTGGGTGGGAGAAGTATAAAACACAAGGACACCAAGGACTTCCAGGAAAGAAGTTGGTATTTCAAAAAAGTGGCTTTGGGGTGAATTAGCGGGGGTAGAAAAGATCAAGGTTTTGGATGGGGGAAGATAAGAGATGGTGGTGAACAGCTGTTTTAAAGACCTGGAGGGAGTGGGATTGAAGAGAGTGTGGGAGTTTGTTCCAGAAGCGGCAAAAAAGAGGAATGAAGGAGTGAAGGTGAACAGAGTGTCTTAATTTTGGCAGTTTAACCATTAGAGGGTTGCTGGCAGATCTTGTGCGACCTGTAGGAATATTTGGGGGACAGAGCCCAGAGAGAGCTGGGGGGGCAAGGCCGGAGAGGAGTCGGTAGAAGACAGAAAGACCACCAACCTGCCTGCGGTGAGTAAGTGAAAGGCCCTCGGAGTTAGCTTCATCGCTGGAGATTCCAATGATTCTGAACGCTTTGGTTTCAACAGCGTGAAGACGAGCTCGGTGTGAGGCAGGAGCACCGGCCCAGAGGGGAGAGCAGTATTCCATTGAGCTGTGGATGAAAGCCTTGTATGTGGTGAGGAGCTCAGGTGTGCCAAGGAAGGACTTCGCACGACGGAGGATGCCCAGTCGGCGACTGGCTTTGGAGGCCAGCTTGGAAATGTGGTTTTCCCAGGAAAGATCATGGTAGATAGTGAGACCCAAAAGCTTGAGCGACAGAACTTATTGGAGAGGATTATTCAGAAAGTGGATGGGATGGTTGTCCAGTCGGTCTTTTCGGAGAGACATAGTAAGAGTGTGAGATTTGTCAGGATTGAAAGACATGTTCCACTTGTTTGCCCAGTCTGTGATTTTGTCCAGGTCTGCAGAGTGAGGAGACTGCAGATTGCCGATCTGAGGGATGAGGAATGGAGTGGCAGAGTGGAGTCATCAGCAAAGAGATAGAGAGGATTTTAAAGAGTCAGATATCATGTCAGATATCATATCATACATTTCATATCAGAGAGATCTAGCTATAATATATCGGTTATATTTGCCCTATCACTCAATGGCGAAGAATCACTTTAAAAATTCTCAGATCCAGATCTGGATCTTCACCAAAATCGAATCATTTCGTCCTTGTCACATACCCAACCTCTTCACCAAACTTGATACTTGCAAAATCCACCCCCATATCTCCAAAAAAGGTTGCCATGGATACATCAAATTGTCCATTTCATTAAGATTAAAACTGACCATCTTAAATCAAAGCTCGGGTCAATCGGATTAAAATCGATAATTTTCCAGATAAAAATTGATGATTTTATAAGTTTGACCTTGAGTTGACCTTTGACCTCAAAAATAGTTGGTTTCCCAATTCAGTGACTCAATATGCAAATGCTTTTCAACTTTCACCTCAACTGGATGAAAAGTGACGATTTTAGAAACTTGACCTCAAGATGATCTTTGTCCTCAAATCAATGGGCTTCTCCGTTGTGATTACCTTTGTAATTTGGTAAAAATTTCATGCCGATCACTTTGGAATTGTGATCCGTTGGCGATTAACAGACAAACAGACAGACAGACAGAATAACGCACAAGAACAACCAATATACCTGAAAAATCTTCTATTTTGCAAGTAATAAACAAACAGACAAAGACAAACAGACAGACAGGAGTGACAACAAAACCTCCACTCACCTTTGGTTATGGTGGTTATTAATTGGCTGGACGAGGAGATGATAATACAACTCATGGAAGGCAGCAAATGAACTGCAGACACAGACTTATTAATTAATTAATTCTCTCTCTCATATTCTTTCTTTCTTTCTTTCTTTCTTTCTTCTCTCTCTCTCTCTCTCTCTCTCTCTCTCTCTCTCTCTCTCTCTCTCTCTCTCTCTCTCTCTCCTCTTCTCTCCTCTTCTCTCTCTCTTTGATGAATTTAACAGCCCTAATTACCCCCCCCCCTTTGTGTCAGCAATGGAACGTTTTTTTTTTTGCCCAAGTCTTTCACGAACCGGCTGGCTAGTCCTAACGTTCAACTGAAGGTGATTTGGGCAAGTATCGAATTTGTAATGACGATAACTCACCTACCCTTCGTGATAGACACTGTGGCTAGGGTTTTACATGTCCACTAGCTAATGCTAGCAGGAGGGACACCCAGATTAACGTGGATCCGACGGGTAGCGCGTACTTCGTGATGCAACACTCCGCCTTTGAAGCACCATTCCGACAACTCATCGTCGATTCAAGAATCAAACCCAGACTGCAGGAATCGAACCGAACACCACATTAATCTTTCACAATGATCCGTTATATAATTAAACCCAGCCTTGCCACAAATGCATTCAAATGGTTTTCGATGGCCTGCAATATCTCCTGGTTAATTGACCATTGTTTATCTAAAACCAAACTCATTACAATCCTTTGAAGAAGCTAAATTGCCATATACTGTGAAGGTAAATTGTAGAAGGTCATTACCATGCATAACATTTCACAGCAGGTAACTCATTCGGCTTGAATTGTCTTTAATGCTCATCACTTATGTTTAGATTTGATGTTAGTTCCAAAATCCATTATGTAAATAATTGGAGTCGTTCGATGAGTATTTTAATTAGCCGAGAAATCATGATCTTCCATGTTTCTTGTCCCTCCGCATGGCCTGTTTATCGACCGATGGTTTCCTTCGCCATGCACCCCACTTCCAGTCGATGGACGAGTTGTGTTCCAAAGCGAGATTTGTGAGCAAGGTTCCTCTGACAGTTCACGTTGTGACGCCTTTTTCACCAAGACCGCCACACGTCTTACATCACATTCTGGATTGCACAACATAAATAATGGTGAGTGCGTCAATGAGCTTGAGTGATCTGATGGTCCGTGGGGAATTGTCCAATTTTACTTCCCTTGCACTCTTCTATTGTCCACTTTTTATCCACCATGATCAATGCTTTGCACTCTTCCATTGTCCTCCTCTTTCACTCCACTCTGATAAAGGCTTTGCACTCTTCCATTGTTCTCTCACTCCACCCTGATCACGTCTTTGGACTCTTCCATTCTCCTCTCTCACTCCACCCTGATGAAGATTTTGCACTCTTCCATTGTCCTCTTTTTCTCCACCCTAATCAATGCTTTGCACTCTGCCATTATCCTCTTTTTCTCTACCTTCATCAATGCTTTGCACTCTGCCATTATCCTCTTTTTCTCTACCTTGATCAATGCTTTGCACTCTGTCATTATCCTCTTTTTCTCTACCTTGATCAATGCTTTGCACTCTGCCATTATCCTCTTTTTCTCTACCTTGATCAATGCTTTGCACTCTTCCATTGTCCTCTTTTTCTCTACCTTGATCAATGCTTTGCACTCTTCCATTGTCCTCTTTTTCTCCACCCTAATCAATGCTTTGCACTCTGCCATTGTACTCTTGTTCTCTGCCTTGATCAATGCTTTATACTCTTCCATTGTCCTCTTTTTCTCTACCTTGATCAATGTTTTCCATTGTCCTCTTTCACTCCATCATAACCATTGCCTTGCACTCTTCTATTGTCCTCTTTTTTATCCACCATGATCAATGCTTTGCACTCTTCCATTGTCCTCCTCTTTCACTCCACCATGATCAAGGCTTTTCACTCTTCCATTGTCCTCTCACTCCACCCTGATCACGTCTTTGGACTCTTCCATTCTGCTCTCCCACTCCACCCTGATGAAGATGTTGCACTCTTCCCTTGTACTCTTTTTCTCCACCCTAATCAATGCTTTGCACTCTGCCATTGTCCACTTTTTCTCTACCTTGATCAATGCTTTATACTCTTCCATTGTCCTTTTTTTCTCTACCTTGATCAATGCTTTATACTCTTCCATTGTCCTCTTTTTCTCTACCTTGATTTTTTTTTTTTTTTTTTTTTTTTTTTTTTGTATACAATATCGAGGCTCGTGAAAGAGCGAACATTAATCACACAGAAAGACAAACCGACACATAAAACATATAACATAGGGAGCGGTAGACAAGATGGGGAGAGAGGGGGAAGGACACAAACACAACATTTGAGAGCAGGGACCGAGAGACATGGAGACATCGAGAGATCTGAGAGAGGGCGAGGGCTTTGGGGGGGGGCGTGGGAAGGGGGCAGTGGGAGAGGTATAAAACATATGGACACTGCCAGGACTTCCAGGAAAGAAGTTGGAATTTCAAACAAGGTGGATCTGGGGTGAATTAGCGGGGGTAGAAAAGATCAAGGTTTTGGATGGGGGAAGATAAGAGATGGTGGTGAACAGCTGTTTTAAAGACCTGGAGGGAGGAGTGGGATTGAAGGGAGTGAGGGAGTTTGTTCCAGAGGCGGGAGAAAAGAGGAATGAAAGAGTGAAGGTGAGCGGAGAGCCGAGATTTCGGCAGTTTAACCATCAGAGGGTTGCTGGCAGATCTTGTGCGACCTGTAGGAATATTTGGGGGACAGAGCACAGAGAGAGCTGGGGGTGCAAGGCCGGAGAGGAGTCGGTAGAAGACAGAAAGACCACCTACCTGCCTGCGGTGAGTGAGTGAAAGGCCCTCAGAGATAGCTTCATCGCGGGAGATTCCAATAATTCTGAAAGCTTTGGTTTCAACAGCGTGAAGCCGAGCTAGGTGTGAGGCAGGAGCACCGGCCCATAGGGGAGAACAGTATTCCATTGAGCTGCGGATGAAAGCCTTGTATGTGGTGAGGAGCTCAGGTGTGCCGAGGAAGGACTTCGCACGACGGAGGATGCCCAGTCGGCGACTGGCTTTGGAGGCCAGCTTTGAAATGTGGTTTTCCCAAGAAAGATCATGGCAGATAGTGAGACCCAAAATCTTGAGCGACAGAACTTCTTGGAGAGGATTGTTGAGAAAGTAGATGGGAGGGTTGTCCAGTCGATCTTTTCGGAGAGACATAGTAAGAGTGTGAGATTTGTCAGGATTGAAAGACATGTTCCACTTGTTTGACCAGTCTGTGATTTTGTCCAGGTCTTCAGAGAGTGAGGAGGCAGCAGACTGCCGATCTGAGGGAAGAGGAATGGAGCGGCAGAGAGTGGAGTCATCAGCAAAGAGATAGAGAGGATTTTCGAGAGCGTCAGAGAGATCATTGATGAAGACCAGAAAAAGCACGGGGCCCAGAACACTGCCTTGGGGAACTCCAGCCTGAACAGGAAGAGGAGATGAGAGAAACCCATTCAGGGCCACACGTTGACGACGACTAGAGAGGAAGTCCGCCAGCCATGCGTGGAGATTTCCATGGATACCAAAGGAGGAGAGTTTGGTGAGCAGAGCGGGGTGCCAGACCGTGTCGAAGGCACGTGATATGTCGAGGGAGACAGCTCTAATTTCCTGTTTGGCATTGAGGACCTCCATCCATTGTTGAGACAGCAGAAGCAGCATGTCCAGAGTAGAGTGACCTGGTCTGAAACCAAATTGATGATCAGAGATCAAGCCATTGGAGAAGAGGAAAGATTTCATATCAGAAGCAATGATGGATTCCATGACTTTGCTGATAATTGGGAGAAGGCTGATTGGTCTGTAGTTGCTAGGATCTGTTTTTGCACCTTTTTTGTGCAAAGCGGTGATGTTGGCTGATTTCCAAGCAGATGGCAGTTGACCTTGAGCAAAAGAGAGGGTGAAGAGAACAGAGAGAGGGTGAGATAGAGCAGCAGAGCAGGATTTTAGGATCAATGCTTTATACTCTTCCATTGTCCTCTTTTTCTCTACCTTGATCAATGCTTTATACTCTTCCATTGTCCTCTTTTTCTCTACCTTGATCAATGCTTTATACTCTTCCATTGTCCTCTTTTTCTCTACCTTGATCAATGCTTTATACTCTTCCATTGTCCTCTTTTTCTCTACCTTGATCAATGCTTTATACTCTTCCATTGTCCTCTTTTTCTCTACCTTGATCAATGCTTTATACTCTTCCATTGTCCTCTTTTTCTCTACCTTGATCAATGCTTTATACTCTTCCATTGTCCTCTTTTTCTCTACCTTGATCAATGCTTTATACTCTTCCATTGTCCTCTTTTTCTCAACCTTGATCAATGCTTTATACTCTTCCATTGTCCTCTTTCACTCCATCATAACCATTGCTTTGCACTCTTCCATTGTCCACTCTCACTCCATCCAGATCCCAAGCCAAGCAGACTTGCATTCATGACACACCTTCTCAGTAATCATGCTATGTGGTGAATGATGAACCTTGAACCCTTTTGCTGTTTAAATCTCACGAGCATTGTGAACCTTATGCTTTAACTCCACAGGTCCACACATCCCTTAAGATGCCATTGCGTGGGCATGAACGGGTTTTCAGCTAGTGTTTACAGGAGAAAGATGGGGGAGGGAGGAGAATGTTGATTATAAATGGGAGGATACATTAAGTTAAATTAAGATAAATAGACGGAATTAATAACTCAAAGAAATGTCAATCGATAAATTGGTTATAGGGTATGAGTGGGGTTATATTGACAGATGATTATCAACATACTCGTATTTTATATTAACAATATTAAACTGCAGTATTTCTCTGCAAAGTTTTTTTCCAAATTGTTTTGACATTTACTGTATAAAAACAATTATCTAAGGTTTAGAAAGGAACTATAATCGCCTGCAGAACAATGGCAGAGGAAGACAATGAACAAAGAGTAGCCTGCAGAACAATGGCAGAGGAAGACAACGCACAAATAATAGCCTGTAGAACAATGACAGAGGAAGACAATGAACAAATAATAGCCTACAGAACAATGATAGAGGAAGACAATTAACAAATAATAGCCTACAGAACAATGATAGAGGAAGACAATCAACAACGAATAGCCTGTAGAACAATGACAGAGGAAGACAATCAACAACGAATAGTCTGTAAAACAATGACAGAGGAAGACAATCAACAAAGAATAGCCTGCAGAACAATGACAGAGGAAGACAATCAACAACGAATAGTCTGTAAAGCAATGACAGAGGAAGACAATCAACAAAGAATAGCCTGTAGAACAATGAGAGAGAAAGACAATCAACAAAGAATAGCCTGCAGAACAATGACAGAGGAAGACAATCAACAAATAATATGGGATTTGAACAAGTCGTCACAGCATAATGGGATACCGGAACATGTACGTGGATGGGAATGACAAACAGGCTTTTATACGTGAATTTGACCTACTGTGTGTGCTCTTGAATGTTCTATAAAAAAAAGGGGGGGGGGGGAGCTTCCATGGGTAAAGCCTGCATGGTTGATCGAGCATGTTTCAGTTCAACTCAAACATTGGAAGAACAAGTAAGTACTGTAGTGCAAAGGGCAATTTAGAGTGATGACTTGTGTATATTTGTGGGTTTCAGTGTCAGTGGAGCAGAACTGAAGGAGCAAGATTAGTGATAAGTAGGGGTGTAGGAGCAAAATTCATTTTTCAAAGTTCACAGTAACTGCATTCCTGGATAGCACTGTTTCTGCCTTAATGGCTTCATCGGCAAACAGGAGCAGCTGGTATCGTATGACAATGCAGACAATCTTTGGGATTTTCTTTTTTTGAGGAGTGGTATTATCAAATTTCCTTTTATGGGCTGGTTGGACAGCGAAGATGTATGCACAATTGCTTTTGATCTGTCTAGTATTGGTTCGAATTTCGACCCAGCTAGAAGCTGTCACCCTGGTGATTCACATGAAGGATGAAGCATCCACATGTGTGCCATCTATTGGAAATACACTACATGACGAAAAGTATATGGACACGCGAACATCGAACATCTCATTCCAAAATCATGGGCATTAATATGGAGTTGGTCCCCCCCTCCCCCCCCCCCTCCTTTGCTGCTATAACAGTCTCCACTCTTCTGGGAAGGCTTTCCACGAGATGTTGGAACATTGCTGTGGAGATTTCCTTCCATTCAGCCACAAGAGCATTAGTGATGTCAGGCACTGAAGTGAGGCGATTAGGCCTGGCTCGCAGTCGGCGTTCCAATTCATCCCAAAGGTGTTCGATGGGGTTGAGGTCAGGGCTCTGTGCAGGCCAGTCAAGTTCTTCCACACCAATCTCGACAAACCATTTATGTATGGACCTCGCTTTGTGTATGGGGGCACTGTCATGCTAAAACATGAAAGGGCCTTCCCCAAACTGTTGCCACAAAGTTGGAGCAGGCAATCGTCTAAAATGTCATTGTATGCTGTAGCGTTAAGATTTCCCTTCACTGCAACTAAGGGGCCGAGCCCGAACCATGAAAAACAGCCCCAGACCATTATTCCTCCTCCGCCAAACTTTACAGTTGGCACTATGCATTCGGGTAGGTAGCGTTCTCCTGGCATCCGCCAAACACAGATTAGTCTGTCGGACTGCCAGATGGTGAAGCGCGATTCATCACTCCAGAGAACGCATTTCCACTGCTCCAGAGTCCATTGGCGGTGAGCTTTACACCACTCCAGCCAACGCCTGGCATTGCGCATGGTGATCTTAGGCTTTTGTGCGGCTGCTCGGCCATGGAAATCCATTTCATGAAGCTCCCGCCGAACAGTTGTTGTGCTGATGTTGCTTCCAGAGGCAGGTTGGAACTCGGTAGTGAGTGTTGCAACCAAGAACACTATGCCCTTTCATCTGTCTAGTATTGGTTCGAATTTCGACCCAGCGAGATTTATATACATTTTTTAAATACATTAGTGCCTAATTTTTATACACCACGTGCTTCAGCAATCGGCGGTCCTGTTCTGTGAGCTTGTGTGGCCTACCACGTCGTGGCTGAGCTGTTGTTGCTCCTAAACATTTCCACTTCACAATAACCGCACTTGCAGTTGACCGGGGCAGCTCTAGCAGAGCAGACATTTGACAAACTGACTTGTTGGAAAGATGGCATCCTACGATGGTGGGTGCCACGTTGAAAGTCACTGAGCTCTTCAGTATGGCCCATTCTACTGCCAATGTTTGTCTATGGAGATTGCATGGATGTGTGCTTGATTATATACAGTGCATTCAGAAAGTATTCAGACCCCTTCACTTTTTTCACATTTTGTTATGTAACAGCCTTATGCTGAAATCGTTTAAATTCATTTTTTCCCTCATCAATCCACACTCAATACCCCATAATGAGAAAGAGAAAACAGGATTTTAGAATGTTTTGCAAATTTATGAAAAAGAAAAAACTGAAGTATCACATTGACATAAGTATTCATTTTGCAGCGGGGCAGGGGAAAGCTTGCCCTGTTACCTGCATGTAAGGTCCGCTCGCGCCGACAATACCCATCACGCTGCTTGCCGGGTTTCGCCGCGGAACCGGAGCGTCGACCGAAGTGGAGCGTGGACCAGAGTGGAGCGTGAACCGGGGCCGGAGCCAACGCTGGCCCATCTGCTTGGACCTTCCTTCCTGCTATTCCCCTTTCATGTAAGTCTGTTTGTATTGTCCTGGGCGTGTTAATTAAGACGGTATAAGCTTGCCCTGTGTCCTTTTGCTCTTCTTCTTGTACCATCCCTTCTTTCGTTTCCTCTTTTATTATTGTAGTAATAAATCATATTTGTTCTTTCTTTACCTTTTGGTTTCCTCTATTCGATCGTCTTCGTCTTTTCTCTCCATTGAGTACCTGTGGCACGATTCGGAACCGCTCAGGATCGGGTTAGTCTTTTTGCTAACGGATCGAATCGCGGATTGCTAAACCACTCGGCAATTTCTATCTGTCCGTGGTTCAAGCAGAAATTATCTCCCTGCTTCGCAGAGAGATTGGCACTCAGGTATTTGGGACTCCATCTTGACCAATCACCCTGGCCAATCTCGACCGCAAAGGAGCGTTATAGTTTCCAGGAACGGGGGACGGCCAGCTTAAAGGACAAGGGGATTAACCCCCCCCCCCCCTTGGTAACGGGAGTGCCGACCCCGGATCCGCAACAATTGGTGTCTGGGAGTGGGATTGGACCCGAACCAAATTTTAATCCATCTTGAAAAATTTGGTCAAAATTACGAGCGGCCAAAATTTTTATTAAAAACCAAATTAAAATCGTGCCATGGATAGTCAAGGCGATCAGATGCCGGTGGGGGAGATAGGAGAAGGGTTAGAATCGACCCAGGACCCCAGGGAAGAGGTGGGAGTAATGCAGGAGGAAAGCAATGAGGGTGCGGTAGAGGGGGTTGCAGGCGCACAAAATGGTGGCGCCTCGCACATGGCCTCGGCACTCGCGGCAGTCGAGCCCGCGTTGTCAACGGCCTGCGATCCATTTTTTGCACAATTGCTGACATCTTTGACCCAGTGGGATGAAGAAAACAGAATGTATGCCCAGGGGATCATATCCACCAGGGAAATTAACAAAATGGGTGTTCAAATGACTAATGAACTAAAATAAATGATGGCGGAGCTAAAGAGATATAAAAGCATTGGCGAAGGACATTGACATTGACCGCAAGCCGAGCGAGGAGGTCACAACGGTATGCGACAAGGTAACGCGGCTTGAGAAGTGCGGGAAAAGCGAGCCAGAGCAAAGCACAGCCGGGTGGACGGGTATAGAAATCACGACTTGGGGTGTGAAAAACCCGACGGCCGCCGAATTGGACAGGGCAAATTCATCTGCAGCGGCGGAAAAAGAAAAAGAATTAATCCCAATGGAAAAAGAAATTAAAATGGAATCAACCAAACCAATAATGGAAATTGGAGAGATGGCAGGCATGGAAGAGCACTCGCGGGGTGAAGAAATGGATAATGTGCAAAGTCTGTATCCACATCATGATGCCGTGCTTAATCCTTATAAAGATTTGCAGGTGCGTGTGGAGAGGAGGATCCCAAAGGTGAGCCGGGTAGTATATGGGACGAAAAGATTTTTCGGAAAGGTGTTTGGCCGGAAAAGATTTTTCGCGCGCTTGGGATTCAGGCGTAACCCGGGCGCTTGTGGAAGGTCCTTTGTGCGCTGTGCTAAAGTGAATGGCGTGAGTGTGAAGAAAAGGTGTATGAAAGAGAATGGCGCGCGTGTGAGGAAGAAGAGTGTGCCGGAACGAGAGTGTGATACTGAAACCGAGTGCGAGAGTGAATGCACATCGGAGTGTGAGTGTAGAAGTGGAACGACGAGTGATACAGAGTGTGAGTTGGTTGTGGTGAGTGAGAAAGAATGCACACCTGGAATGGATGAGGAGCGTGTGCGGGAATGCACACCTGAGTTGGTGGTGGAGCGCGTGATTGGGTGAGCGACGGGGGATTGCACACCCGTGGGTAGGTGTGCGCTGAGCGGGTGTGCAAGAGAGTGCACGCCCGTGAGTGTTATGGAGTACGTAACGGGGGAGAGATGTGCAACCGAGGAGTGGTGTGTAACAGAGAATGCGGTGATAGAGTGCAAGGAATGTATGGGTTGTATGAGAGGCGTTGGAGCGCAGAGATGTATGAGTGTAGAACGGAACGTGTGGTGTGAGCATGCTAGTCGGGCATCGATGTTAACCGGGACAGCGTTTAGGCCGATGTTTAGCCGACGCGAGCTCTCGGTCCGTGACGGGCTTTGTGTGCTGCGGGGGCCGGCCGGGATCGCAGCCGTGTCATTCCTGCATGGGGCGCCGTGCACGATTCGGGCCGGGCCCCGCCCGGTACGGTCGGTACCGCGCTCTACCAGGCAAAGCGGGCGGCCCGGTTTGAGGGGAAGGAGAAGTCGGAGCAGCGCCCCCTTGTGGTGGCGGCGCTCCGGCCGGGCAAGGCTGGGCCATCGCGCTTGGGAGCGATGGTGGATGGTGCTTGGAGGTGGATGGTGGATGGTGGATGATGGATGGTAGGATGGTGCTTGGAGCCTTGGCCCGACCAAACCTCCTCCCCTGAATCCGAATGCCGTACGGACCCAACCTGCAGGAGACCAAACCACCCGAATTCGTTGCTCAGCTTTGCGAAGCCGAGCTTTGATAAATGCATTGACGCACCGAGAGGCTCAGAGTAGTGGACTTGTAGTGAGAGTGATGATGGCAAATGGTATATGATATAGTGATGGCGAATGGTAGTTTTTCCATTCGCCTCACATCATTTGGGGCACATGAGCATTAGTTTATGGGGTATGGCGGTGAAAACCTAGCCAGGGAGGGCTTGGTTAATGATTAGGATCTAGAAAATGACCATAGGTAACTGTAGATTTAAGTAGCGACATTCTACCTGTAGTGGGGATGTAGGTAGATTAGATGGATAATAACGACGAGGGAGTGCTTAGTATAAGGGAAGACGGGGAGCACGAGATTCAGAGGGAAAACCAGATAGTTAGATGATGCGGTGTGTTTGTGGTTGTTTATTGAATGAGGAATTCGTATGGATGTTCTTTGTGGTGAGCATGATGAATGGCATTGTATGGAGTGAATGGCTTGCAAGGTGTGCAAGTGAAATGCAGGTGTATGGAGAATGGTTGGGTGGAATCAATGGTGTGGAGTGAGTGGAGTGTGGAATGAGTAGTGTGGAGAGGGTGGTGTGAAAGGGTGAATGGGGGAAGGATGGACCCCCCTCACGAGTACCTGGGGAGGGGAGGTTAAAAGTAGGTAGAGGGAGTAGGTAAATTGTAGTTGGATATTGGCATCTGTGGTGCGAGAGTAGCAGAGTACTGCTTGAGGGGCGCATTAGTGAGATAAATTGACTGGGCGTGTGGCCTGTTAGTGAGAATGGTTGGTTGGGCACTCCGCCACTGTTAGTCTGTCGGCCAGGTGAGGCCACAGGTAGGTACTTACTTTTTCCACATGCGAAATTTGCATTTATGTTTATTTAAATTATACAATGGACTACAAAATGAAATGTAAATGTTTCATGATATTTGTTATATTATATCACCTTTATCTATCAATATTGTTGAAATGAAGATCAAATAGCTGTATGTTGAAATATGTTGAAAAAGTCAAAACTTTACATGGGGTGTACTTACTTTTTCACGTGACTGTATATATGTCCTCATCACGGATTATATGTCCTCTATATATACTAGCGTGACTCGGTGCGCTCCACGCGCCTCACCATTCGTCGTTTCAGAGGGATAGGCATATTTGACCGTTTCGGTGTCATTTGGGTCTTCAGGGTCTTTTGGGTCTCTCGGGTCTTTTGGGTCTTCATGGTGTTTTGGGTCTTCAGGGCCATTTGGATCTTCAGGGTATTTTGGATTCTCTGGGCCTTTAAGGGTATTTTTGGTCTTTGGGGTGTTTTGGGTCTTCGGGGTCTTTGGGGTCGTTTGGGTCTTCAGAGTCTTCAGGGGCTTTTGGGTCTTAAGGGTCTTTTGGTTCCTCTGGGTCTTTAAGGTTCTTTGGGGTATTTTGGTTATTTGGGGGTATTGAAGGGTCTTTTTGGTCTCAAGGGTCTTTAAGGGTCTTTGGTGTCTTGAGTGTTTTGGATCTTCAGGGTCTTTTGGGTATTCTGGGTCTTTTGGGTCTTTGGGGTGTTTTGGGTCTTCAGGTCTTTATGTGTTTTCGGGTCTTTATGGGTCTTCGGGGTCCTTTGGGTCTTTGGGGTGTTTTGGGTATTTGGGGTGTTTGGGGACTTCGGGGTGTTTTGGGTCTTCGGGGTCTTTGGGGCCATTTGGATCTTCAGGGTCTTTTTGATCCTCTGGGCCTTTAAGGGTATTTTGGGTCTCTGGGGTGTTTTGGGTCTTTTTTCTTTTCTTTTTTTTGTATACAAGATCGAGGCTCGTGAAAGAGCTAACATTAATCACACAAAAAGTCAAACCGAGACACAAAAAACACAAAAAAGAAGGGGAGCGGCAGACAAGATGGGGAGAGAGGGGGAAGGACACAAACACAACATTTGAGAGCAGGGACATCGGGAGGACTTGGGGGGAGGTGGGAGAGGTATAAAACATATGAACACTGCAAGGACTCTGGGGTGAATTAGCGGGGGTAGAAAAGATCAAGGTTTTGGATGAGGGAAGATAAGAGATGGTGGTGAACAGCTGTTTTAAAGACCTGGAGGGAGGAGTGGGATTTAAGGGAGTGGGGAAGTTTGTTCCAGAGGCAGGAGAAAAGGGGCATGAAAGAGTGAAGGTGAGCAAGGTCTTCAAGGTCTTTTGGATCTTCAGGGGCTTTTGTGTCTTCAGTGTCTTTTGGTTCCTCTGAGTCTTTAAGAATATTTTGGGTCTTCGGGATATTTTGGGTCTTTGGGGTCTTTTGCGTCTTCGGGGTCTTTTGTGTCCTCAGAGTGTTTAGGGTATTCACTATTCAGGGTCCTTAAGGGTCTTTGTGGTGTTCAGGGTGTTTCGGATCTTTGGGGTGTTTTGGGTCTTCAGCGTGTTTTGGGTCTTCTGGGTGTTTTGGATCTCTGGGGTCTTTGGGGTCTTCCTGGTCTTTGTGGTCGTCGGGGTATTTTGAGTCTTTGGGGTGTTTTGGGTCTTCAGGGTATTTTGGGTCTCCGGGACCATTTGGGTCTTCAGGGTCTTTTGGATCCTCTGGGCCTTTAAGGGCATTTCGGGTCTTTGGGGTGTTTTGGGGGCTTTGGGATATTTGCGGTATTCAAGGGTCTTTGAGGTCTTCAGGGTGTTTTAAGTCTTCAGGGTGTTTTGGGTCTTCCAGGTCTTTTCGGTCTTCGGGGTGTTTTGGGTCTTCGGGGTGTTTTGGGTCTTTGGGGTCTTCGGGGCCATTTGGGTCTTCAGGGTCTTTTGAAGCCTCAGGGCCTTTAAGGGTATTTTGGATCTTTGGGGTATTTTGGGTCTTCAGGGGTCTTAAGGGACTTAAAGGGTCGTCAAAGGTCTGAGGGGTCTCAGCAGTCTAAACTTAATTAAGAGTTCACGGACTGTGTTTTGGGTGTTAATATTTTTGAAGAAGAAGAAGACGGTTTGGCCACATATAAACAGACGTAACCATATACGTTTGCTCGATTATAATAAGATATACAGACTTGGCATTTAATATGGAATATTTTTTTTGTGGGGATGAACTTACTTTTCAAGATGTCTTAGAACCAAAAGTTCATTGGAATTATGTTGAAATTATTCTAGATTTTGTTGATGTGACCTTTAAAAGAAACAAAAACCACATTTGACATTTCGAAACAAATAAATTGATCCTTGAAAGTGATGTAAACTGATATCGAACTCAATTCATGGACAGTACTGTGTTAAACTTCTGTACGTTTTCCAGGAGTATCTCTTCATTTTGCACATTAGCCAAAAATTTTTTTAACAAAAACAAAAGTTAAATTACGACTGGGATTACGGACAGTAAAATTACAGTTCAGTACTTCGTGTAACCCCCACGAGCATTCAGGACAGCACGTACACGTTGAGGCATGCTGTTCACGAGATTTGCCAAGGTTTGGACAGGAATCGCTTGCCATGCAGTGACAATAGCCTGCTGCAATTCACGCACAGAGGCAGGCTGCTGGGCCAAGTTGTCGATTTGACGCGTTAATTCTGCCCACAAGTTCTCTATCGGATTCATATCCGGGGACATGGCAGGCCACTCCATATGCTCTACACCATGGTCAGCAAGAAAGTGTTGGATCATGCGAGCACGATGAGGCCGTGCATTGTCATCTTGGAAGACAAACTTTCCTCGAAAGGCTGAACGAGCAAATGGAAGCAATGTTTCTTCCAGAATGACCCTGTACTTGAACTGTTTCAGGTTTCCATTCAGAACAACCAGGTCAGTTTTGTCCCCTGCATGAAAAGCAGCCCAAACAGAAACCCGACCACCTCCAGCTCGGACTCTTGGCACTATACAATCTTCGTTGTGGGCTTCATGCACTTGTCTGCGAACTCAGACGTGGCCATCTTGACGACAGACCAGAAATCTAGACTCGTCACTGAAGGTCACGTGATTCCAGTCTCCTGGCTGCCATTGACGGTGCTCTCTGGCCCACTGCAATCGGCGCTGGCTGTGTTGTCTGGTCAGGCGTGGCTTTCTCAGGGGATGCCTGGCACGATAGCCTGCTTGAACCAGTCATTGGTTGACTAGCCTTTTGGATACAGGCACATTTGGCAGTTGCTGCCACTCAGCCCGAAGCCAATTAGCTGACTTGGTACGGCCATTGCAGACTAACCGGTGCAGCTGGCGATCATCTCTCCTTGTGGTTCTGCGTGGACGTCCTGGCCTCGGTATTGGAGAAGGGACACCCCTCTGAGCATTTCGTTTCAGGATCTTTGACACCTGACCTTGAGTGATGCCATACTGCCGAGCAATAGCACACTGTTTCATGCCAGAATTTCGTAAAGCCACCACTCCATGACAAACAGCATTGTCAAGTTGACGGACCATCTCCAGAGGAAGCGGCAATAACCTTTGTAGACGTGCAGCAGTTGTTTTCCACTAATACAGAATGCAACAACCCTTATATACCCGATTGTGAAGCCAATCGTCAAATGTACCTGTCCTTACATTTTGTCACGCCACCTGTGATATATTCCTGTTATTGACTTCTTGCTGCGAAAGACAATCAGTGACATGGTTCTTTCAACAAAGACATCACCGAAGGGTAAAATAAACTCACCAGATTGATATACTGAGTTCAGAAAGTAAACCCAAGTCAAGAAAAAATATATATTCCATATTAAATGCCAAGTCTGTATATCTATCTATAATTCCAGTAATCTCTGTGTGTATGTTTGTATGTTTGTATGTTTGTATGTTTGTATGTATGTATGTATGTATGTTTGTCTGTGACCGCTGTTTCTCGACAACTACCGGTCCGATATACTTGAAACTTGCCAGGTATATTGCTGGGGACCCGAGGATGTGCCTTTTCAAGGTTTCATATTAATCGGAGAAGTAGTTACCGAGCTATGTCCAAAAAACGATTCAACCAATCAGAGAGCAGCGAGCTATCACGTGTGCCGAACGTGGCGAACAGACTCTGCCTCGGACGGCACATTTGAGAGCGTATTCATTTATTTCACGTTGGAAAACTATGTTGCCGTTAAACTATGTTTTAAAACTAATTAAAACTAATTTGCGATTCATCGTAACTGCGATTTGCGACCTTCCGGACAGTGAAGACTTCACTTCCGGCAGCCAATCACAGAACGCTTTGTTGCGTAGGCATGGCCGATGTGAGAGCGAGCCGAGCCCAGCGCGTGCGCCATTACGGTTCGTAATTCGATTTCTTCCGGAGAAAATAATAATTTCTCGATTTCTTATGCGCATTATTTCTCCCAATTCAGTCAGAGCGAAGGGCGGAAGCGAAGAGCGTTGTTTTTTTTGTTTACGGGCGTACGGGCGTACGGGCGGGGTAGAGCGTACGGGTAGCGTTTTTTTTTTTTTTGGCAAGGAACGGGCACCCACGTACGGGCATGCCCTAGTATATATATAGACAAGAGTACGAAGCAATGGTTATTGATCAGCAGGTCATCCAGACGATGGAGGGGCCTTCCTCCTCTGTGAATGCCATGACACATTGGCAGAGGTGCAAAAAGTGTGGACTATCACATCCACCACGGAATTGCCCAGCATTCAATGACCACTGTAAGTATTGTGGTGAACTCGGACACTGGGTCCATTGTTGTTGTTGTTTTGTATGCAGTCTGTGAATGCTGGTTGCATCATTTGTCTGGATGTGTGTTTGTGCTGCTGATGCAGTGCCCCAATTACCAGTGAGCTGGTATTAGTCCCCTACCGGTGTACACCGGAGGGGACTATAGGTTTGCACTCCGTCCCTCCGTCTGTCAGTGTGTCACTCCGTCACGCAAAGAACAGTTTTCCGGACTTTTTTTTCTAAACTCTTAATGCCAATGATTTCAAACTTGGTAAATGGTTTCCTCATGATAAGTTACAGATCAAGTTCGAACTTTACGACGTTTCGATCATTTTGACAAAGTTATGGCACTTTGAACTTTGGTAATTTCCCCAACTGTTTTCCGGATGACAGACTGCCGGTAGGGGACATGTATTGCAGCGCAAGACTCAGAATGCTTGTTCAATCTGCCGACCTCGGAAGGATGACAGGCTGAATCAACCACCCTGGCATTAATTTACGATCAACTGGGATTCAAATTCAGGATCCTAGGATCCCAAGCCAGCACTCTAACCGATAAGGATAAGCCAACACCAGGCTTTCCCTTATTGTAAAAATCCCAGACGAAGCATAAGATTTGCTGATGGATATGAACGGAGCTGCTGCCCTACATCTGGCAAATAAAATACATTTACTTCTTAATGCAGCTGTATGAATCAAATTGGCACTGCTTTATATTAACTTTTCTGGAGCATTACTTGGTTCGTCCTCAGAACACAAGGGTAGTCCAGCATGCACACGAGATTTTTTGAATGCCCCTAATTTTGTATTGTTTGGCATTTTCTACAAGCAATGGAATGTGTTACGGATTCGTCACTTCCATTGTTGTGGTTTTCATCCACTTGTAAACATTTCTGATTCCATGTATTATTATTGTTGTCATTTAAAGGAAATAGATATTTCTATTTTCAAAAGTTAAAAGTTAATGTTTTAAATAAAACCGGAACAGGACGACGAAGAGGAAGAAGAGAAAAAGAAGGTGGAGCGAGTGGAGTCGGACAAGAAGCATAGTTGCTTTGCGGTCTGGAGCGAACGTTGGCGAACGACAGTCACTAGCGAACTTTCGGGTTTCCCAGGAAAGGGATTAATGCGACAGAGTGGTTATCGCTGTGACAGATTAACCTGCGTGTCAGGTTTTGCGATCGATTCAGGAGAGAATCATCGTCGGGCCGTTACGTCTCGAGAATGGGCCGTCGGCCATTTTGACTGACGGCGCTTTTGACTGACTGACGGCGCACGATGCTTTGTGCGTCGAGCAAAGTTTCTTTGCTTCGCTTCAGCCTTTGCGCGTCGCGCAAGGTTTTTCTTTGCTTCACGTCAGCGGTTTTCACCACATTCAGACATATCTGGTGTGTGTGTGTGCAATGCGGATGTTGAAGGTTAATTTGTGGTTCGCCGACTGTGAGCCGCGGAACGTCCATACCCGAGGGTGTGATTTCCCAGTCGCCTGGAGGGCGCCTTTGAATTTCCCAGTCGTCTTGAGGGCGCCTTTACGCAGCTTTGGCCGCGTGACTGTGACTATCATCCGAACGGGATTCTGGTCTCGATGAGACATCGTTCTGACAATCGCTGGAGCAGGTCGACTTTGGCTTGAAGCTGGAATCAACAACTTTGGGTTTGAAGCCGGGAAAGAGACATTGGGACTGTTCTTGTTTCACTCACTTGGAGCACAGTGAGTTATATATTACAAAACTGATGGTACCATCATTGGATATTGATTGTACTTTTGATTCATATTATTGTTGTACTGTTATTCTTGTGTGATCTTAATACAATATTTGTTTGTTGGTAACAATTGGTGTGGCTTCACCATTGATCTTTGACATACAGAATAGCGCATTTTTCTGCCGTGACTCCTCTCGGGGCTCGGAGGTACACTGTGAGCAGGGGGTCGGGAGGAGCACCTAACAGAAATTGGGGGCTCGTCTGGGATTAAATTACCTAACATTCGTCCGGGATAGAATTCCCTAACATTCCCAAAATTCACAAATTTGGAATTTTTCTAACATTCCCAAATTTTTCAAAAAATTGGAAAAAAATTTGTGTGAAGGTTAACAGGTGTTAACTGATAGTCACCATGGTGTTTGATGCAGAAAAGTTTGCGGCGTCCCCTAATGAGGCACAGTTCCTAGCATTAAAAAGATCGGAACTCTTGATATTGGCCAAACATTGTAACTTGGAGGTCCGAGCTCATATGAAGAAAGCAGAGATGCAGACATTGGTGGTAGAATCTCTGGTGGGACAGGGAACATTGACAGAGGTAGCCTTGGATTGGTTACCCGAGGAAAAAGAAAATGTGGAGCTCCACTGAAAGGGAACTCGAAGAAAGAAGAGCAAAGGAAAGAGCAGAGGAAAGGAGAGCCGAAAGGGAGTTAAAGGAACGTGACATGGAGTATCAGAAGGAAGTTAAACTCAAGGAGCTGGAATTTATAAAGTTTTTATACTGGCATTAATAGTCAAATTTGGTTTTCACGGCCATGGCACCACATGGAAGATACTCGAGGTTGAGCAGAGCAATTTGTTGCAACATTGGCCAATACACTCGGTACCTGCTCGGGATCTCAGAAATAGAGAGGATTTTGTTTGCCATGAGCTGTTGTGCCAGTTTATGGAAGGCTTTGTTTAAAATGCTCTCTGGATTTCATTCCTTTTGGATTTCATTCCAATCTAACACTTTGCACGTCAAGCCAGGGAGAATTGCCCCAGCAGGCCTGCCTCGATCAGAGGAACGCATGATGGAATGCAACTTAAAATGCACAAAACAATGCAAATGCATGTCACTTGGTACCAACATTTTTGTGTTATTAAAAAGTAAAGATGATATAGGATGTTTGAGTGGTATTGTTTTACCACTCAACATCTACAATACAATACGAAAAACAACAGCTGCAGTTATGGCTTCCAAGTGTTTGTGTGTTGGTTTATCCATTACCCTTTCATGCATATAAATTTATATATATTGTAAAGGACAGCACACTGAGCAGTAAAAACCGCCTTTAGAGGCCATTTTTCTTGGCAGAGCGGGGGTTGGCCTATTTTGAGCACCGCAGCTCCCTTTTCACCCCTCAGCCCAAATTGGGCTAAGGGGTATTGCCGTCACGGGCGTCCGTCAACTTTTGGTTTCCGTCAATTTCAAGGAGAACGGCTTGTCCGATTAAATCCATTTTTGCAGTGTGTGTTGGGGATGAGTAGAGGAAGGTTCCTTTCGAAAATGGACGCGCTGTGATTTTCAATATGGTCGCCACGGCAGCCATCCGGGCGTCCGTCAACTTTTGGTTTACGTCAATTTCGAGCAGAACAGCTTGTCCGATTAAATCCATTTTTGCAGTGTGTGTTGGGGTTGAGTAGAAGAAGGTTCATGGGCGCGCTGCGATTTTCAATATGGCCGCCACGGCAGCCATCTTGAAATTGGTTTCTGTCAATTTCAAGCTGAACGGCTTGTCCGATTAAATCCATTTTTGCAGTGTGTGTTGGGGTTGAGTAGAGGAAGGTTCCTTTCGAAAATGGGCGCGCTGCGATTTTCAATATGGCCACCACGGCAGCCATCTTGAAATTGGTTTCCACCATGCATGGGCTGAGGGGTTATGCCCGCTTTGCGGTGCTATTTATTACGCTGTGCTTGCGAAGCTAAAAGCGCGGTTAAGCATTCAGGTACGTACGAACGTGTGCCGTGTGCCGTAGGTGTCTGCATTTTAAAAATTCATTTTCTCGGCAACCGTTGGTTCGATTGACATGACATTTCACCATCCGAGCGCCTCCTCCTGTAGAATATTTCAATTATTATGATGACGTCAAAGGTCACGTGCTACAGGCGCCATCTTGGAAAAACTTCGCACCTCAAGATCTCTGAAACCACTCGATGGAAATATTTTAGACGTGGCTCATTGTCAACTACCCCCATGGGGAATAAGATATGTTAATGATGATATCATCGGTGCCTTCCTTATGATGTCATAATTCGACAAGTACAACACTTATCCGATCATTATTTTAAAAAATTCAGCAACTCTTGGACTGATGGACACAAAATTTTCACCATAGGAGCGCCTCCTCCTTTAGAATATTTTAATGATAATGATGACGTCATAGGTCATGTGGTAAAGGCGCCATCTTGGAAAAACCGAAAAATATTGCACCTCGATATCTCCGAAACCGCTCCATGGAAAAAATTTAAACATGGCTCATTGTAAAGAACTCCATAAGGGGAATTGGTGCTATTAACGATGACGTCATAATTCGACAGGGACAACGCTTAGTCTGATCAGTTTGAAATGTATTGAGCGTGATCTATGCAACAATTATATTAGAGAATATATGTATTTATGATGTCATCGCACACGTGGTCTGGCAGCCATATTGGATTTTAAAAAAAAGAAACGTTCAAAAACCGAAGAGTTTGCTCACACCAAGTTGACTGTGCAGGGTAAGTATTCTATGAATACCATCTAGTTGAAGCAATGTTTTATGGCCAGATGCCCTTCCTGCCACCAACCCTGGTAGTCACCTCTTGCGACACACAGGGAATTACCAGTGAACTGGTTCTCAATTTGCCAACGTTGGAAGGATGACAGGCTGAGTCAACCCCCCTGGCGTTAATTCAGCGATTGACCGAGATTCAAACCCGGGTTCCGAAGATCCCAAGCTGGCACCCTACCACGAAGCCAACACAAGGCTAAACTGAGGAGTAAAAATAATTTAAATTCTTTATTATAGCCTGACGTTTTGAGAGCAAACTAGTTCTCTTCCTCAGAGGCGTTGAATGTGGTTTGGTAGTGAAACCGTTGAGTTATAAGAAATATAAAGAAGCATTTTTAAACATGTATATATACAGTGCATTCAGAAAGTATTCAGACCCCTTCACTTTTTTCACATTTTGTTATGTTGCAGTTTTATGCTGAAATCGTTTAAATTCATTTTTTCCCTCATCAATCGACACTCAATACCCCATAACGACAAAGAATAAACAGGATTTTAGAAAGTTTTGCAAATTTATTAACAATAAAAAACTGAAATACCATATTGACATAAGTATTCATACCCTTTGCTATGACACTTGAAATTTAGTTCAGGTGCCTCCCATTTCTCTTGATCATCTTTGGGATGTTTCCACACCTTGATTGGAGTCCACCTGTGGTAAATTCAATTGATTGGACATGATTTGGAAAGGCACACACCTGTCTATATAAGGTCTCACAGCTGACAATGCATATCAGAGCAAAAACCAAGCCATGAAGTCGAAGGAACTGCCTGCAGAGCTCAGAGACAGAATTGTGTCGAGGCACAGATCTGGGGAAGCCCACAAAAAAAATTCTGCTGCATTGAAGGTTCCCAAGAGCACAGTGGGCTCCATAATTCTTAAATGGAAGAAGTTTGGAACAACCAGGACTCTTCTTAGAGTTGTATACAGAGTCGAGGCTCGTGAAAGAGCTAACATTTATCAAACAAACAAATCAAACAAACAAGCAAACAAAGTATATAAAAAGGGGAGCGGTCGACAAGATGGGGAGAGAAGGGGAGGAAACACACAAACACAACATTTGAGAGCAGGGCCATCGGGAGATGTGTGGGAGGGAGAGGGCCTGGGGGGAGGCAGGATAGGTATAAAACGCAAAGACACCAAGGACTTCCAGGAAAGAAGTCAAAAGTCACCTCAAAAAAGTGGATTTGGGGTGAAATTAGCGGGGGTAGAAAAGATCAAGGTTTTGGATTGGGGAAGATGATCAAGGTTTTGGATTGGGGAAGATAAGAGATGGTGGTGAACAGCCGTTTTAAAGACCTGGAGGGAGGAGTGGGATTGAAGAGAGTGAGGGAGTTTGTTCCAGAGGCGGGAGAAAAGAGGAATGAAGGCGTGAAGGTGAGCAGAGAGTCTTGATTTTGGCAGTTTAACCATAAGAGGGTTGCAGGCAGATCTTGTGCGACCTGTAGGAATATTTGGGGGACAGAGCCCAGAGAGAGCTGGGGGAGCAAGGCCGGAGAGGAGTCGGTAGAAGACGGAAAGACCACCAACCGGCCTGCGGTGAGTAAGTGAAAGGCCCTCGGAGACAGCGTCATCGCGGGAGATTCCAATGATTCTGAACGCTTTGGTTTCAACAGCGTGAAGACGAGCTAGGTGTGAGGCAGGAGCACCAGCCCAGAGGGGAGAGCATTACTCCATTGAGCTGCGGATGATAGCCTTGTATGTGGTGAGGAGCTCAGGTGTGCCAAGGAAGGACTTCGCACGACGGAGGATGCCCATCGGCGACTGGCTTTGTATGCCAGCTTGGAAATGTGGTTTTCCCAGGAAAGATCATGGCTGATAGTGAGACCCAAAAGCTTGAGTGACAGAACTTCTTGGAGAGGATTATTCAGAAAGTAGATGGGAGGGTTGTCCAGTCGGTCTTTTCGGAGAGACATCGTAAGAGTGTTAGATTTGTCAGGATTGAAAGACATGTTCCACTTGTTTGCCCAGTCTGTGATTTTGTCCAGGTCTGCAGAGAGTGAGGAGGCTGCAGACTGCCGATCTGAGGGATGAGGAATGGAGCGGCAGAGAGTGGAGTCATCAGCAAAGCGATAGAGAAGACTTTCAAGAGAGTCAGAGAGATCATTGATGAAGACCAGAAAAAGCACAGGGCCCAGAACACTGCCTTGGGGAACTCCAGCCTGAACAGGAAGAGGAGATGAGAGAAACCCATTCAGGGCCACACGTTGATTACGACTAGAGAGGAAGTCCGCCAGCCATGCGTGGAGATTTCCATGGATACCAAAGGAGGAGAGTTTGGTGAGCAGAGCGGGGTGCCAGACCGTATCGAAGGCACGTGATATGTCGAGGGAGACAGCTCTAATTTCCTGTTTGGCATTGAGGACCTCCATCCATTATTGAGACAGCAGAAGCAGCATGTACAGAGTAGAGTCACCTGGTATGAAAACAAATTGATGATCAGATATCAAGCCATTGGAGAAGAGGAAAGATTTCATATCCGAAGCAATGATGGATTCCATGACTTTGCTGATAATTGGGAGAAGGCTGATTGGTCTGTAGTTGCTAGGATCTGTTTTTTCACCTTTTTGTGCAAAGCGGTGATGTTGGCTGATTTCCAAGCAGATGGCAGTTGACCTTGAGCAAAAGAGAGGGTGAAGAGAACAGAGAGAGGGAGTGAAAGAGCGGAAGAACAGGATTTTAGGACCCGTGGGCTGATGCCGTCAGGTCCAGTTGCAGAATCAGAGTCGAGGGTTGACAGAAACTTTTCCACCTTGTCAGGAGGAAAGGACACGGAGTCCAGGAGCAGCTGGGTACGACTGGGTACAGTGGGTACAGAGAGGGATGGGTTTGGGACACAAGATTTAGAGGCAAACACAGAGTTTGAGGCATTCAGCTTTTTCACGTGCGGAGTCAGCTGTGTAGCCATTTGAGGTAAGGGAGGGGATGGAGGGGGAACAAACACCAGAAACAGATTTGACGAGATGCCACCAGGATTTGGAAGAGGGAGACAGATAAGAGAGTTCGGTCTTGAGAACGGAGAGATATTGTTTCCTGGCTCTCCTGAGGGTGGACACACACTTGTTTCGGTCTTTGTGAAAGGAATTGAGATTTCCTTCCGTTGGATTTGCTTTCCAGGAGATGAAGGCAAGTTGTTTCTGGGCAACAGCCTCACCACAAGATTCCGTGTACCATGGACGGGAGGGGAGGAAGGGTATGACAACTGAAGACGAGATGGGATAAATCTGTGCATGAGAGAGAGCAATTTACTTTGGAAGAATTCCCAGGATGAGTTGATGTCAGAGGTGGTAGAGATGGGAGACCAGTCCAGATGATTGATGGCTGCTTGAAGACCGTGCCAGTTGGCCTGAGTGAAATGCCCGACTCGTCGACGCTGAGCAGGCTCCCTGAGAATGGTCAGAGAGATGTCCACTTTAACAAGCACATGATCAGATGAGCCGATTGGAGCAGAAGAAGAGCAGCAGACATTTTCAGGGAAGTTAGTCATGACCAAGTCCAGAAGAGAAGATGCGCCGTTGACTGAGATCCGGGTCGGGAAATTGACAGATTGTGTCAGTCCCAGTGAGTCGCAGAAGTCCTTTGCTGAGGAGACATGGCTGGTGAGAGAGGTATCCACACCCAGCCAACTGGCATGGTGACAATTGAAATCACCACATAGGAGGAAGAGAGAGTTGGGATGAGTAGATAACTGATGGGAGATGGGAGAAACTTCCAGAAGGACAACCATCACTGCAACACCCCACCGATCTGGGCTTTATGGCAGAGTGGCCAGACGGAAGCCTCTCTTCAGTGAAAGACACATGAAAGCCCACCTGGAGTTTGCAACAAAGCACTGAAAGGACTCTCAGACTGTGAGAAACAAGATTCTGTGGGCTTACATCCGGGGCCTTCGCTCAAACCTGATTGATCTCTCCATACAGGTTGCTTCTGACAAGCCAGACGTAATCTGTCTAACAGAAACTTTCCTCCTTCAAGATGTCTCTGATTCCTTAGTATCTCTTCCTGGTTACTCCCTCCTCCGGTTTGATAGACCTGAGCCTCGTCCTGGTGGTGGGGTTGCTATCTCTATCAAAAACTCTCTTCTTCACTCTCCTTGCACTACCCTCTCTCCACCCTACCCCCAGGAGTACCTCTGGCTACGGCTTCCTCTCCGCTCCCACCTTTTGTTCATATGTGTTTTGTACCGTCCTCCAAACAGTGATGACTCCATTTACATTTTGCTGTCTGACAACATGGACCAACTTATATCCACTCATCCCAACTCTCTCCTCATCATATGTGTCGACTTCAACTGTCATCATGCCAGCTGGCTGTGTGTGGGTACCTGTCTCACAAGCCATGGCATCTCAGCAAAGGACTTCTGCGACTCATTTGGACTGACACAATATGTCAATTTCCCGACCCGGATCTCAGTCAATGGAGTATCTTCTCTTCTAGACTTGGTTATGACAAATGTCCCTGCAAATGTCTGCTGCTCTACTTCTGCTCCAATCGGTTCATCTGATCATTTGCTTGTTAAAGTGGACATCTCCCTGGCCATTCTCAGAGAGCCTCCTCAGCGTCGACGAGTCTGGCATTTCACTCAGGCCGACTGGCACGGTCTTCAAGCAGCCATCAATCATCTGTACTGGTATCCCATCTCGACTGCCTCTGACATAAATTCTTCCTGGGAATTCTTCCAAAGTAAACTGCTCTCTCTCATGAACAGATTTATCCCATCTCGTCTTCAGTTGTCTTACCCTTCCTCCCGTCCATGGTACACTGAATCTTGTGGTGAGGCTGTTGCCCTGAAACAACTTGCTTTTGCCTCTTGGAAGGCAAATCCAAATGAAGGCAATCTCAGTTCCTTCCACCAAGCTCGGAACAAGTGTGTGTCTACCCTCAAGAGAGCCTGGAAACAATATCTCTCCACTCTCAAGACTGAACACTCAAACCTGTCTCCTTCCTCCAAATCCTGGTGGCATCTGGTCAAATCTGTTTCTGGTGTTTGTTCCCCTCCATCCCCTCCCTTACCTCAAATGGCTACACAGTTGACACCACACGTGACAAAGCCGAATGCCTCAACTCTGTGTTTGCCTCAAAATCTTGTGTCCCAAACCCATCTCTTCCTGTACCTCCCTTACCCAGTAGAACCCAACTGCTCCTGGACTCTGTGTCCTTCTCTCCTGACAAGGTGGAGAAGTTTCTGTCAAAGATCGACTCTGATTCTGCAACTGGACCAGACGGCATCAGCCCACGGGTCCTAAAATCCTGCCCTACCGCTCTTTCACCCGATTAATGGGTGAAACCAACCTATTAACGGACCAACTCCCTATTAATGGCCATGATTTTCGAATGACATGTTCAACGTTCGGGTGTCCACATACTTTTGGTAATGTCGTGTACATACATACATACATACATACATACATACATACATACATACATATATACATATATATATATATATATATATATATATATATATATATATATATATATATATATATACAGTCACGTGAAAAAGTAAGTACACCCCATGTAAAGTTTTGACTTTTTCAACATATTTCAACATACAGCTATTTGATCTTCATTTCAACAATATTGACAGATAAAGGTGATATAAAATAACAAATATCATGAAACATTTACATTTTGTAGTCCATTGTATAATTTAAATAAACATAAATGCAAATTTTGCATGTGGAAAAAGTAAGTACACCCTTGGCTCTAATAGGTGGTATTGCCCCCTTTGGCAGAAACAACCTCAAGTAGGCGTTTCTTATAACTGTCTACCAGTCCCTGACATCGACTGGGAGAAATTTTTGCCCACTCCTCCATGCAGAATTCTTTCAGCTGTGCGATGTTTGAGGGGTTTCTTGCATGCACAGCTCGTTTCAAATCCCCCCACAACATCTCGATGGGAATTCGATCCGGGCTTTGACTTGGCCATTCCAGAACCCTCCATTTCTTTCTTTTCAGCCATTCCTTGGTGGATTTACTGGTATGTTTAGGGTCATTGTCATGTTGCAAGGTCCACCTTCGGTTGAGCTTCAACTTTCCAACAGATGGCCTCACATTATCCTCAAGCACCCTCTGGTACAATGAAGAATTCATAGTGGATTCTATGATGGTGAGCTGCCCAGGCCCTGATGCAGCAAAGCTGCCCCAAACCATAATATTTCCACGACCATGCTTTACAGTTGGTATCAGGTTCTTGTGGTCAAATGCTGTCTTTGGTTTTCGCCAAACATGTCTTCTGGTACTGTGGCCAAATAGCTCTACCTTTGACTCATCTGTCCAGAGCACATTGTTCCAGAAGTGCTGGTCTTTGCCTCGTTGTTCATTGGCAAACTTAAGTCTTGCCCTGATGTTCTTTCTGGACAGCAAAGGTTTCCTCCTGGCACACCTCCCATGTAGATCAAATTTGTGCAGCCTCTTTCTTCTGGTAGACTCGTGCACTTTGACATCAACAGTGGCAAGAGCTACCTGCAGGTCCCATGATGACATTCTGGGGTTCTTGGAGACTTCTTTCAGCATCTTGCGGTCTGCTCTCTGGCTGAAATTGCTGGGGCGGCCTAGCCTGAACAAGTTGGCAGTTGTTTGGAATCTTCTCCACTTGTAGATGATCTTCCGGACAGTCGAATGATTGATTTCAAATTGTTTGGAGATCTTTTTAAATCCCTTCCCAGACTCGTAGGCATCTACAACCTTCTTTCTGAAGGCCTCAGAGAGCTATTTTGATCTAGGCATGGTGACGCCGCACACTTCAACAACAAAGAGCAAACCAAACTAAATGTCTGAGGTTTAAATAAGACAGGTTCCTCCAAGATCTTCTCTAATGATGTTCTAATCATTTGCACCTGAGCTGGTGCACCTGATTCTAATTTTAGGTATTTGAAGTAGTGATAAATGTAGGGGTGTACTTACTTTTCCCACATGCGAAATTTGCATTTATGTTTATTTAAATTATACAATGGATTACAAAATGTAAATGTTTCATGATATCTATATTATAATAGCCGTAGATGATTCTGTCTGTTGGACGTCTGTCCGGGGTGTGGCTTACTCGGTTTGCAGAGTAGCTCCACCCATAGCTCCACCCATTCTGGGAGAGGCTTCATATAAACAAATATCCACCATTTTATTGACTCGCATAGCTTTGAGGCCTGTTTTGTAGGCCCGTGGTGTCTTGCTCTCTCTCCCAGTTTTATTTCAAATCAAATTCGATATATCATTTCATTTTTCACAGTCGCTAACATAGTTTTAGACTCGGTTGAAAAAAAACGGGAAGAAAATCCGATGAAAGTTGCCGTTTATAGAACGAAATGAATTCTCAAAGGCCTGTAACTTCAAGGCCATTGAGTCTCTCTCACGCCTTTATCTCCAATCTAACTCACCATCTGATTTCATTTTTATCGATGGTTTTAGACTCGGTGTCAGCAATAATTGAGAACATTCCACACACGCGGGAAAATACAGAGATATATATTTTAAAATCGCGTCATGATGTATCATACACCGCCCAACATGACACCGACGGCAACGTGTCGACATATATTAAAAATTCGCTTTTGCTTTTCCGTTAAGATATATTACTTTTTCGTTTGATGACAGTCGTCACAAAAACGTCAACAATGATGCCGACATATATTTCTTCGTTTTTATTTCATTCAACATTATTATCCGGAAGTAAAATATGTTTCAGGAAATTACCGAGAGATATTTGTTCGTTTTTTAAAATTAGTTATGTGCGCATACACTTTAAATAGGTTTATTTGAAATCTTTAATTTTTCACAATATAATTTACTTGCCATTTATCATTTGATGATTACGAGACACTTCCTCTTGAGGATCGTGACAATTCATGCGCTGCGTGGAAACTTCTATTTCCAAAATGAATGAGACGATCGATGAATAACGCAGACTTGAAGAGGATGTAGCAAGAAAACGAATGAGACAGGCGAACGAGTCCATCGACGAACGTCAATGCAAACTTGAACATGATGGAGCAAGAAAAAGAACGAGACGGGAGAAAAACGAGAGAAACGAGACGGGGGAAAAGCCGATTGGAGAGGCGAGTGAGGAGCGATTGGAGAGGAGAGTGAGGCGCGATTGGAGCGGAGAGTGAGGCGCGATTGGAGAGGAGTGTGAGGCACGATTGGAGAGGAGAGTGAGGAGCGATTGGAGAGGAGAGTGAGGAGCAATTGGAGAGGAGAGTGAGGAGCGATTGGAGGGGAGTGTGAGGCGCGATTGGAGAGGAGTGTGAGGCGCGATTGGAGAGGAGTGTGAGGCACGATTGGAGAGGGGTGTGAGGGGCGATTGGAGAGGAGTGTGAGGCGCGATTGGAGAGGAGTGTGAGGGATTGGAGAGGAGTGTGAGGGATTGGAGAGGTGAGGGATTGGAGAGGAGAGGGATGTGAGGGATTGGAGAGGAGTGTGAGGCACGATTGGAGAGGAGTGTGAGAGATTGGAGAGGAGTGTGAGGGATTGGAGAGGTGAGGGATTGGAGAGGAGAGGAATGTGAGGGATTGGAGAGGAGTGTGAGGCACGATTGGAGAGGAGTGTGAGGCACGATTGGAGAGGAGTGTGAGAGATTGGAGAGGAGTGTGAGGGATTGGAGAGGTGAGGGATTGGAGAGGAGAGGAATGTGAGGGATTGGAGAGGAGTGTGAGGCACGATTGGAGAGGAGTGTGAGAGATTGGAGAGGAGTGTGAGGGATTGGAGAGGAGAGGAATGTGAGGGATTGGAGAGGAGTGTGAGGCACGATTGGAGAGGAGTGTGAGGTGCGATTGGACAGGAGTGTGAGGCGTGATTGGAGAGGAGTGTGATGCACGATTGGAGAGGAGTGTGAGGGATTGGAGAGGAGTGTGAGGGATTGGAGAGGTGAGGGATTGGAGAGGTGAGGGATTGGAGAGGAGAGGAGTGTGAGGGATTGGAGAGGAGAGGAATGTGAGGGATTGGAGAGGAGAGGAGTGCTAGGTGGAGAGAGGATAGTGTCAGGTGGAGAGAGGAGAGTGTCAGGTGGAGAGAGGAGAGTGTCAGGTGGAGAGAGGAGAGTGTCAGGTGGAGAGGAGTGAGGAGTCACATATTATGTGAAATAAATAAATTGTCTTCATTACACCATTTCTGGATCTGATGACTTGCCAGTAACCATTTTGTAAAAATGAATGTGCAGCATCTAACTCAATATGTCGAAATGTCATACACGTCCATGCCCGTGGGATTCCCACGGGTGACCCCACTAGTTTGTTATATTATATCACCTTTATCTATCAATATTGTTGAAAATGAAGATCAAATAGCTGTATGTTGAAATATGTTGAAAAAGTCAAAACTTTACATGGGGTGGACTTACTTTTTCACATGATTGTATATATCTTTTAATTTTGATTATCCCATAGCTTGATGGAGCAGCAAGGCACATATCATGTCCAATAGCAGCCGAAATTACAAGAACTGTGAGCAACAATGGCCATCTACCACACGAACACACTGTCTCCACTTTATTGTACACCCTCCAGGAGGTGTGGTTGCGGTCGGGAATAGACATAAAAGCAAAACAGTCACTTTGACCCGATAAATGCAACACGACTTTGATTGGTCGTCCACCTTTGCCCATCCCGCATATGGTGTTTAATACATTTGGGAGATAATGGAGAATGGAGATTTCTCTCCAGATGAAAGTCAGCGGATGCACGATATTTTGCTGACGGAAACGTCGTGTCTCATGTTTTATTGAGGTTGAAGAAGGAATATGTTAATGGACACACGCACACACACACACACACACACACACACACACACACACACACACACACACACACACACACACACACACCCACATCTAGAGAATGATAGAGATACAATTGTTACATAATTGTTCTTCTAGACAATATTATGTTTTTAATACAATTATTGTCGAGGCTCATAAAAGAGCTCGAAAACGAAGGGTGGAGGATCGGGGATCTCACAGCAGTGCAGGCAGGATCTGAACAAGATTTATTGGAAACACTCACAAGCAACTCCGAAGAGGCATTGACAGTTGGGAAAATATATCATTTCGAGATGAGAAGAGCCAGCTCATGAGCTTGGATTCGTGCTGGCATGAATGACTCAGCACACCTTCTCAGCAAACACAACGTCATACCAAATGCATCCTATGATTACAATGTCTTCTCCAATGCCATCAAATCTACATCCAATGCCACAAGCGCAGAAGCATGTTCAGACTACTGAAGAAACAGAAACAGTATTCCAGACATTGGTCCAGCAGTTTGCATGATCTAATCTGCAGTCCCAGGTTTTACCTGTGAAGCACACCTGTGGTCTTAACAAGAGTGACCTTTGTGCAAAATCCGCTGTGTGTACCTCGTGGGATTGGATGTGTACCATCTAGAATTCTAGATGCTTCCATGAACTTTCCTAAATGCTTAGTTTCCATCAGGATATGCCATTGGGAGTTTACATAGTCCAAGTATGAAATGTTTGATGGTGTGGGGAGGTAAGGAGTGGAGAGATAAGCAGACGTGTCCACACAGACAGTAGCTCTATGATATCAGAGCTTAATGCACAGTGTCCATCATTTGAAGTCCACCCATTCATCTGGCCATCCGTCATGTCATTTAGCATGAAGTGGAGGGGAAACGTAAGGCTAATGAAAAGCCACTAAAACCCCTTTCCATAGCTCTGTAAGAAAGTATATTTTCGACAATGGCTTTCATGAATCTTAGCCAAGTGGCCTGCCTGGAGGACCTGTGACCAAAGTGTGCAATAGAAGTGTGCCTGGAGGGCCTTTCTAAAATGGGGTCACACCATGCAGCAATGGTCTTTCATATTGGAAAGAGTGAACGAAGCTCTGCCAAGCCTGTTGTTGGTTTAACGGCTCCCGCGATGAAGCTGATTGCGAGGGCCTTTCACTTACTCACCGCAGGCAGGTTGGTGGTCTTTCTGTCTTCTACCGACTCCTCTCCGGCCTTGCACCCCCAGCTCTCTCTGTGCTCTGTCCAGCAAATATTCCTACAGGTCGCACAAGATCTGCCTGCAACCCTCTTATGGTTAAACTGCCAAAATCAAGACTCTCTGCTCACCTTCACTCTTTCATTCCTCTTTTCTCCCACCTCTGGAACAAACTCCCTCATTCTCTTCAATCCCACTCCTCCCTCCAGGTCTTTAAAACAGCTGTTCACCACCATCTCTTATCTTCCCCCATCCAAAACCTTTATCTTTTCTACCCCTGTTAATTCACCCCAGATCCACTTTTCTGAAATACCGACTTCTTTCCTGGAAGTCCTAGCTATGTCCATGTGTTTTTTTTTGTTTGTTTGTTTTTACCTCTCCCACCCCCCTCAACCCCTTCCCACGCCTCCTCCCCCCAAGCCCTCTCCCTCCCACAGCTCTCCCGATGTTCCTGCTCTCAAATGTTGTACTTGTGTGCTTCCCCCTCTCTCCCCATCTTGTCTCCCGCTCCCTTTATTATGTCTTATGTGTCCGTTTTTTTTTATCATTAATGTTAGCTCTTACACGAGCCTCGATCTTGTATACAACAACAACAAAAAAAACGGTTAGGGTGGAAGGCTTCGGATCAGAGGGTCCTGAGTTCGAATCCCGGTCGGCCGTTGAATTAACACTGGGTGGGTTGACTCAGCCTGACATCCTTCCGGGTTCGGTGAAATGAATGCCAATGCACTGGCAATAGGGGCACTGCATCAGCGGCACAGCTGCGCCACCAAAAATTTATCGCAAACCAGCAGCCAAAAAATGGCTGCACACGACAGCTAGCTAACTAAATAATCACCCGAACCTAATGGTGCGGGTGATTATTAAATACGAACGGAGGAGGGAAATTTAAAGGTTTGTTCAGGAAGGACTCAGACCTTTAACCTTCACACCAATTAAAAGCAGAATCACAACAAAACCGAATAATGAAACAAACAGCGCACAAGACTTCACATCAAGAGGCAGGCAGAAAATCGGTGGATAGAGAGAGGGGGAAAAGCAGAAGAAATGTCAGCTGCATCACATCTAGATGTCGAAAAGGGTCGGTCAGACCAGACAATGGCTCCTGGCGACCACAAAACCACCAAGGTCTCACAATCATCAATACCCAATGCGCAGATGGCACAATTAATTATAGCAGTGCCATTGAAATATAGTTTCAGTATCAATATACAGTATACTGAAGCCCATCTCGCCCGTGATGTATTAGCCCCAGAAAGCTCCACTAATGCCAGACAGAGCAGAGCACAATGAGGTTGCCAAACCAGAAAAGGGTCACAAACTCTCTCGGTGATGTAAGCTGAACGATGCAGCTTCACACCAAACAGTGGAGCTGCTGCTGGGTGATTATCTTGTCGATGCCATCCTCGAGTTTATGGTGGGACAAAAATCCAAGTAAATTACATGAACCCAACAGCAAATCTCTTGGTCCAGATCAAAACAAGGTAAACCAAAATCAAGACTCGACTCACCTTCACTCCTTCATTTCTCTTTTCTCCCGCCTCTGGAACAAACTCCCTCACTCTCTTCAATCCCACTCCTCCCTCCAGGTCTTTAAAACAGCTGTTCACCACCATCTCTTATCTTCCCCAATCCAAAACCTTCATCTTTTCTACCCATGCTAATTCACCCCAGATCCACTTTTTTTTTCATCCCGACTTCTTTCTCTCCTGCAAGTTCTTGCAGTGTTCACGTGTTTTATACCTTTCCCACCCCCCCCCCCCCCCCACCCCGCCTTCCCATGCCTCCTCCCCCAAGCCCTCTCCCTCCCACAGATCTCCCGATGTCCCTGTTCTCTGCTGTTGTACTTGTGTGCTTCCCTCTCTCTCTCCATCTTGTCTCCCGCTCCCTTTATTGTATGTTTTGCGTGTCTGTTTTTTTTTTTGTAATTGATGTTAGCTATAACACGAACCTCGATCTTGTATACAAAAAAAAAAAAAAATCACCCATCAATTGTCAAGTTCTGAGAAGCTCATTCAAAGGCTCATGAAGTTGGCAGTTGTCACGTGTATATGTGGAGCTATTATCTATCTATAATTCCAGTAATCTCTGTACGTTTGTACGTCTGTACGTTTGTCTGTGACCGCTGTTTCTCGACAACCACGGGTCCGATATACTTTTAACTTGCCAGGTATATTGCTGGGGACCCGAGGATGTGCCTTTTCAAGGTTTCATATTAATCGGACAATTACTTACCGAGCTATGTCCAAAAAACGATTCAACCAATCAGAGAGCAGCGAACGATCGCGTGTGCCGAACGTGGCGGGCACACTCTGCCTCGGATGGCACATTTGAGAGCGTATTCATTTATTTCACGTTTGCAAACTATGCTGGCGTTAAACTATGTTTTAAAACTAATAAAACCGAACTTGCGATTCATTCGCTTTCCTGCGCGTTTGTGCACGCGATGGCGATTTCTTTACCAAACTCCGGAAGCCGTTCGCTTTGGACCAAACCATTGCATGTAAATAGAGGGGGGGGATTGTCACCGTACTCGCAAGCCGTTCGCTTTGGACCAAACCATTTCATGTAAATAGAGGGGGGGGATATAATTTTAGATATAGATATAGTACGGGCAATGCCCTAGTCTATCTATAATTCCAGTAATCTCTGTCTGTACGTTTGTACGTCTGTTTGTCTGTGACCGCTGTTTCTCGACAACCACGGGTCCGATATACTTTTAACTTGCCAGGTATATTGCTGGGGACCCGAGGATGTGCCTTTTCAAGGTTTCATATTAATCGGACAAGTACTTACCGAGCTATGGCGATTTAGCCGTTCGCCGTTCGCTTTGGCGTTGCGAATGGACCAAACCATTCATGTAAATAGAGGGGGGGGGGGGTTCTGTGGTCGTTCGCTTTGGCTTTGCGAATGGACCAAACCATTCATGTAAATAGAGGGGGGGGTTCTGTGGTCGTTCGCTTTGGCTTTGCGAATGGACCAAACCATTCATGTAAATAGAGGGGGGGGGGGGGTTCTGTGGTCGTTGCGAATGGACCAAACCATTGTTTTTTTTTTGCAGTTTTTTTTTTTTTTGCAGTTTTTTTTTTTTTGCAAGGAACGGGCACCCACGTACGGGCACGTCCTAGCTTATATATAGTACGGGCATGCCCTAGTCTATCTATAATTCCAGTAATCTCTGTGTGTTTGTTTGTTTGTACGTTTGTCTGTGACCGCTGTTTCTCGACAACCACGGGTCCGATATACTTTAAACTTGCCAGGTATATTGCTGGGGACCCGAGGATGTGCCTTTTCAAGGTTTCATATTAATCGGAGAAGCAGTTACCGAGCTATGGCGATTTCTTTACCAAACACTGCAAGCCGTTCGCTTTGGACCAAACCATTGCATGTAAATAGAGGGGGGGGTTCTGTGGTCGTTGCGAATGGACCAAACCATTCATGTAAATAGAGGGGGGGGGGGGGTTCTGTGGTCGTTACTGCCACGTGGTTTCAAAGTTTTTTTTTGTTGTTGTTGTTTGCACGCATGTTTTTTTGCACCCACGTACGGGCACGCCCTAGGATGTTTACACACACACACCCCTACACAAATTTTTTTTTTTTTTTTTTTTGGCAAGGAACGGGCACCCACGTACGGGCACGTCCTAGCTTATATATAGTACGGGCATGCCCTAGTCTATCTATAATTCCAGTAATCTCTGTGTGTTTGTTTGTTTGTACGTTTGTTTGTTTGTCTGTGACCGCTGTTTCTCGACAACCACGGGTCCGATATACTTTAAACTTGCCAGGTATATTGCTGGGGACCCGAGGATGTGCCTTTTCAAGGTTTCATATTAATCGGACAATTACTTACCGAGCTATGTCCAAAAAACGATTCAACCAATCAGAGAGCAGCGAGCTATCGCGTGTGCCGAACGTGGCGAACACACTCTGCCTCGGATGGCACATTTGAGAGCGTATTCATTTATTTCACGTTTGCAAACTATGTTGCCGCTATGTTGGCGTTAAACTATGTTTTAAAACTAATAAAAACCATTTCATCTAAATAGAGGGGGGGGGGATTGTCACTGTACTCGCAAGCCGTTCGCCGTTCGCTTTGGCGTTGCGAATGGACCAACACATTTCATGAACCAAACCATTTCATGTAAAGCGTTCGCCGTTCGCTTTGGCGTTGCGAATGAACCAAAACATTTCATGAACCAAACCATTTCATGTAAATAGAGGGGGGGGGGGATATAATTTTAGATATAGATATAGTACGGGCATGCCCTAGTATGCACAATACAGAGATAACTTAAACGTTTCACTTAGTTCCAGATGAAAGCCACTCGGTGGTCGAAATGTCGGAAGAGACATGATCTCGCGTTGGTTGTCCGTCTGTGGTTCATCGCATTTGAGTTGCACAAACTTTGATTGAAGAGTTTCATCAACCAGACTCGGTGAGGTGATGCTTGAGAACATCAGCTCCGAGTCTGGGAGGTCGGATGATCAAATCCGACCTCGGCCGAGCCTTACCAGACTTTAGAAAACAACATGTGCTGCTTTCATGCTTGATGTTCAGAATTTTTAAAAAGGATGGAGCATGGTCAAACAAACATCACTTGGCAACCACAGTGGAGGCTTCATATGGGCCTAATGACCTCCTCCTGCACTGAAGTTCCTCAGAAGGGAACTTGTGATATTATCCACCAGTCTCATCCAAACATTTGTGTTTTGGTCATCCAGACTTTTGTTTGCATACCAACCCAAAGGTGGTCGTGAAAATTCTTACAATGACAAAAACACGATCTAAAGTGAGTTCTTTAAGAGGAACGATCATCTTTTCTAGTGAATGGACATCGACAAATTGTTGCTGAAATACAAGAACAAACTCACTGGGTAGATTGCCTATGGCGCATACCTCTGCGCATATCTCGGTAGAGTGGCTACTTTCGAGCGCATACCTCTGAAGGGCTGAACACTTTACGTTTTGTATCGCACTAGGCCAGATCTAGATTCGGACCACAACCAAAATCGAATCACCTTGTTCTTGTCAACTACCCAACTCATCCACCAAGTTTTTTTTATAATCCGTCCATAACTTTTTGAGATGTCCTGCTCGCAGACAAGCAGACAGCCAGTGGTGAAAACATGTCGGTCTACTTTCGGTGGAGCTGGTAATAATGTGGACATCTGTCATGTCTTAAACTTTTCAAACAACCTTGATGGTTTTGCTGCTTGAGAGGTTTGCGAGC
This sequence comes from Myxine glutinosa, assembly GCF_964187855.1. NCBI lineage: Eukaryota > Metazoa > Chordata > Myxini > Myxiniformes > Myxinidae > Myxine > Myxine glutinosa. The sequence goes on along the minus strand of NC_136265.1, from coordinate 141,827,780 downwards.
ACGTTTGAATGTATTTTGATACTTGGCCTAACACAATTACACCATTTTGCGCTTTCAGATAATAATGTTAACGCCATTTTGGATGCAAGATCGTTTCCGACAATTCCACAAAAATGCTTTATGTGGAATCGCAAACAAAACCAAATTATTATTGCATTGCGGAACAAGCTATGTCTCTCGCTGCGAGATTTAGTTTTATGTTTTTACTCCGCAAAGTGTTATTAAATGATGGTCTGAGCACTGAAACAGGTAGATTCGTTAGAGAACTCCACGCACGATGGTTGAAAGGACAGCAGCCAACTGAACCGCAGTGTGGGAGACCTCATTAGATGAGCAAGTTAAATTGTACCTAGGGATGATTAATATGAAATCAAGCAATTTAGCTCCTTCAATTTAGCAATTGAAGACATGGCGTTCACTCACTGATTGTTTTGGGGAATTTATTTACAGTCGTGGCCAAAAATATTGGCACCCTTGCACTTTTTTCAAATAATGCACCATTTATTCCAGAAAATTGAAATAAAAAAATATTTTGGGATCCGCATTTGTATTTCTTTGGTTTGCAGTAAAACAAAACAAAAAAAGCTGGAAAAATTACCAAATCTTAGCTTATTCCACAAAGAAATCCTAAAGTGGCCCGGACAATATTATTGCCACCTTTTAGAAGTTGTTAGGAATAATTATATTTCAAGCAGGTGATTCTCCTTTACTTTGGAATTGAACTCACCTGTGGTGAGTTGCAGGTACATGTAATACAAAAATCACTCATTCAAACAGTTTGAATAGAGAAAATAAGTCATTCTGTTGTTTCGGGTCACTGTGTGTACAGCAATGAGCATGGAGAAAAGAAAGAAAACCAGAGAATTGTCTGAGGTCAGACACAAGATTGTAGCCAAGCATGGACAATCTGAAGGCTACAGATCCATCTCCAGAGACCTTGATGTTACTGTGTCCACCGTACGCAATGGTAACGGGAAGTTTAAGGCTCATGGCACTGTAGCCAAACTCTATGGATGTGGCCGCAAGAGAAAACTTGATCGAAGATTGCAGCAAATAATTTTTCGAATGGTGGAGAAAGCACCTCGATCAACTGCCACACAGATTCAAGCTGACCTTCAGACACAAGGTATGACAGTTTCAATTCACACCATCCGTCGCCAAGGGGGTTCTATGGTCGGAGACCCAGGAGGACCCCACTGCTGAGAGAGACATAAGAAAGCCTGACTGGAGTTTACCAAAACACACCTGAACAAGCAAAAATCCTTCTGGGAGAATGTCCTGAGGACAGATGAGACCAAATTAGGTTTTTTTTTGGTGAAGCACATCATCTCTATGTTTATAGAAAACAAAATGAAGCCTTCAAAGAAAAGGACACCTCCCCTTGGGTAAAATATGGAGGAGGTTCAATGATGTTTTGGGGTTGCTGTGCTGCCTCTGGCACTGGGTGCCTTGAATGTGTGCATGACATCATGAAATCAGTAGATTAACAAGGCATTTTGGAGCGGAATTTTTAACCCAGTGTCAGAAAGCTGGGTCTCCGTCGAAGGTCATGGGTCTTGCAGCAGGACAATGAGCCCAAACACACTTCAAAATGCACCCAGGAATGGTTCAAGACAAAACGCTGGACTGTTCTGAAGTGGCCAGCAATGAGTCGAGGTCTAAATCCCATTGAACACCTGTGGGGAGATCTGAAAACAGCAGTTGAGAGAAGGCACCCTTCAAATCTGGGAGAACTGGAGCAGCTTGCATAAGAAGAGTGGGCCAAACTGCCAGTAGAGTGGTGAAGGAAGCTCATTCATGGCTATAGGAAGCGCTTGACTGCAGTTATTTTGTCCAAAGGCTGTGCTACCAAATATTAAGTCAAGGGTGTCAATAATTTTGTCAATGCCATTTCTTTTTATTTTCTCATTTAAAAGGATATATTAAGTTCTGAATCAAAAACAATGGTTCGGTAATATTAACAGTGAAATAAAAAATTGTAGAGATCAAATACTTTTGTCAATTTCAACTTATTTTTAGAGAAAATTGTAAGTTATTTGAAAAAAGTGCAAGGGTGCCATTACTATTGGCCACGACTGTAGGTGTGTATCAAGCCGCCTGTGAACAACACAAGCACACATCCACAAAAACACCCAGATCAGAATAAAGATAATTTGCAATTAGATTAGAAAAATGTAACGGACATGAGTAAAGGGGAACTCTAACAGTGGTAATGAAATGGAATTCCCGAGGGGGTTGTTTAACTAATAGCAGTATGGAGTCATTTGTAAGTAATTGTGCCCGAGCTGGAGAGATGTCATATTGACATTGTTTTTAGTGTGTGTCTCTGTGTGGGTGTTGTTGGTTGTTATCTCTATATGCGATTTTTAGAAGGTGGATCGGAGGGAGGCCTGCCAGGTTTAAAAGCATCAACCTCCATCTTGGTAAAAGCTGTGAGTTTTGTTGTTCGAGAAATTTTGTTCCGAGGGCTCTTTTTAAGGATCGTCACCAAGCCACAAACAGATTCCAACTGTAATTCCTTTGTATTGATATTCCCAGGGATGGTTTTACGATCTTCATCATTCCCATTGCTACAATTATCACTGGTACAATTTCAGCATTCTTCAGCTTCCAGGTTCTTTTCACTTCAATTTTGAGGGGTTGGTTTTTGGTCATTTTCTTGATTTCTGCATGTTTTGGCCAAAATCGCTGGGTACTGACACCTCAATTAGCAATGCCGTTTTTTTCCTTTTTTATACCCAAGTGCTATATCCGATCTCAATGCTTTGTTTTCTATGTTCATATTCGATGGAGTCATCAGATTGTACATAAGCGTTACTTCCTTGTTTAAAATTATTGCTTTTGGTTCATGTTTCAATGAGCTTTCTGGAACTGGGATATTGGAGTTTTTTCAGATGTGCCAGTAGGGATTACTCTTCTTGCTTTGTTGTGCCTTTGTGTGTATTGCTGCTCTAACATGAGTTTTTTACATCTCAATAGTTGACTTGTACTTTCTGTTTCTACCTTTCAGAACCTGCACAGCTGTCCAATTGACTCAGTCCCACCATTTTCTCAAAGCCATTCGTGCAGCGTCTTTGGTGTTGGGCATTTATTATGATCCATTCTCCATCCCAGTTGATCATAGCCTTTCCCTGTGCCACTGTGGCCCAGTCCCAACTACCCCCCCCTCTCCACCCTTTGGCGAGCTCTCAGCTCCCATTGTCCTCATCTTTCCTGCCGCTTATTTTCTGGCACTAGCTGTTATTACCTCCGCCACCGAAGGTGGATGGAGGTTATGTTTTCACCCCTGTCTGTTTGTTTGTCTGTGAACAAGATATCTCAAAAAGTTGTTGACGAATTTGGACGAGATTTGGCATAGAGGTAGTGTATGTGACAAGGACGAAATTATTAGATTTTGGTGAAGATCGGGATTCAGATCTGGCTAGTAGAAATTTTAAAGTGATTCTTCGCCATTGGGAGATAGGGCTAAAAACGATACATAGCAGGATATCTCAAAAAGTTGTGGATGGATTTGGACGAAACTTGGTGGACAGTGTAATGAGAGAGAGTTCCACAACTTTGACCTGATGGTAGGTTTAATGACAATTTGATCTCTGGCACATCCTGTAAAAGTACAATCATGCAATATATCAGAATCATGGAATCATGGAGATAGTTCAGTAATTATCAATCAATGCAAGCAAGCCTAGATTATCTAAGTATACACACCATTCGAGTTCTACATGTCATAGAATAAATGTCGCAGGAGTGTCTCGGAGCGATGGCCGTCCGAGTTCTTATAGATGCCTCTCAGCGGATGGAGAGAGCATCACACCTGGGTTCAACTTAGATACATTTTCATTACATTCTCCCCACCGTTAGAACTACACTTCCGCTAGGCAGGAATCAAGCACGCAGCAGCATTAGTATAGCAGCGATGTCAGTACGTGTCAGTCGGTCCGGTCCATCCATATCGAGATCGGGGCGACGAATTTCCCTGCCTGCACGGGTCCGGAAACTACCGGGTACCACATCCCCAAGTCTGGTGTCCCCCGCGTCGGAGTAGCCGCCTGAGTCAGGTGACGAAGGTGGCACCTCAGTGCCAACGGGCAGGGGTGTATTTGGTGCCGTGATGGTCGGCTGATGCTCCATAGGCGGAGCCACAGGAGAGTCCATAGACTCGTAAATTGGTTCGTCGATGTCCCCGCAAGGGACCAGGTGACGTATGGAGACAGTGGACTCGCGTCCATCAGCCATCAACACGCAAGCATGCTCGGGATTAGCTTGGAGTACCTGCACCTTATCCACTAAGGGATCATACTTGCTCGTGCGAACCGCACGTTTGAGGTAGGCCGGCCCCGGCTCAGCAAGCCAACTAGGTAAAGATCGGATACTACACGTGCTCCTTGGGTGATGAAACATCCGTTCGTGAGGAGTCTGGTTGGTGGCCGTACATAGTAAAGCCCTGATTGAGTTCAGCGCCGCAGGTAACGACCAAGCCCATTTATCTAGGCCCCGGCCGAGGGACCTAAGGCTTAGCGTGACGGCCCTCCATATAATCCCATTGAAGCGTTTGACCTACCCATTCGCCTGTGTTCTGTACGGGGTGGTATAGCTAGAAGCGACATTATGCTGAAGTAAGAAGCTCCTCACTTCCTGGGACAGGAACACCACTCCTCGATTGGTATGCACGTAGGCCGGCTTCCCAAACATAGAAAACAAGTTCTGCAGACACCGTATAACCGTGGCGGCCGTCATATCTGCGCATGTGAAAGCGAAAGGGAATCGCGAGTACTCATCAACGATAGTGAGCAGATAACGAGAGTTACTCGATGCCGGCAGCGGCCCTTTGAAGTCCATCGCCAATCTCTCCCACGGCCTAGTAGCTCTGACCAGCGTCCCCATAGGAGGGTTGTAAAAACGCGGTTTGAGTTCAGCACATACAGTACAGTCGCGACAGACCTGGCGAATGTCCTCAACCGAGTATGGCAGATTACGACAACGCACAAAATGAGCGAAACGCATCACCCCAGGATGACACAGAGTGTCGTGCAAAGCGCGCAGACCCTCCAAAGATATGAGGCCCGCACACGTTGCCGGCCGCGATAGGGCGTTGGCAACCAGGTTATCCCTCCCTGGGCGATATTTGATGGTGCAGCAGAAATCGGCGAGTTTGATGCGCCAGCGAGTGATTTTCTCATTCTTAATGCGTTGAGCATGCAGGGTGTCGTACATAAACGCAATGCTCTATTGGTTCGTGATAATTTGGAAGCATCGTCCGAGCAAATAGGGACGCCAACGCCGAATCGACTCGACGATCGCGTACGCTTCCTTTTCGACAGATGAATGTCTCCGCTCAGCGGAGGTGAGAGTTCGCGAAAAGAAAGCCACAGGGCACCCCCCTTGGGAGAAAGTCGCTGCTATCGCATGATCCGAGGCATCACTTTCCAAAACAAAAGATTTGTTATCGTCAATCGTCGCCACAGCGGCCCCAGCAATGTCGGACTTAAGGCCATGAAAAGCAGCCTTGGCATCAAGGCTCATGGGGAATGCTTCGCAGTCCACAAGTGGGCGGAGTTTCGCGGAGAAATTTTGCACTAACTTAGAATAATGGGCGAACAGCCCGAGAGCACGCTTCAGCGAAGCACGATCGCAGGGCGGGGCCATGTCGAGCAAGGGTCGCAGACGCTCCTTATCCGGAGCAACAGAGCCGTGGGCCACGGTGTACCCCAGGAGATCTATCGTGCGCGCGGAGTAACGACATTTAGCCTCATTCATAGTTAAGCGTTACCTCTGCGCGACCTCGAGGAAGCGCTTCAGATTTGCATCATGATGTTCCTGGTCACGCCCGCAAACCGTGAGATTGTCCAGATATACAAAGACATCGGTCAACTTCTCCTTAGCGATGAGGTCGTCCAGTACCCCTCTGAAAACACGCGACCCCGTTCGTGACCCCAAAAGGTAGCCGGGTGAACTGGTATAACCTTTGACCCGATTCAAACGCGGTATAGATACGGTCGGCCTCGGAGATGGGGATTTGATGATACGCACTACGCAGATCGAGAGTGCTATAGACCGAGTACTGGGCCACCTGTCGAACCAGGGAGTCCATCCCCGGTAGTGGGTAGGCGTCCAGCTGTGTAAGTCGATTAATCGTCTGCAAATAGTCGATTACCATGCGTTTGCGATGCGCTTCACTTCGTACCACTAGAACTTGGGCCCGCCATGGCGACCGACTAGGTTCTATGATACCTTCCTTTAATAGCTGGGCCGTTTCTTCCGCAATGAATTGCGCGTCAGCTCGTGAGTAGCGTCGCGATTTAACCGCTACAGGCATACAGTCCGTGGTCATATTGGGGAACAGCGACAGCGGCTCAATTTCCATCCCTGCAAGAGCGCACACAGCAAGCGTATCAGTGCCACCAAATTCCATTTCTAACCGTCCATGTCGCTTGAGAAAATCATGTCCTAGCAAAACATCTGCACATAATGCTGATAAGACCATGAGATGCACGTCCAGAAACATTCGTCCCTTTATCACAAGCTTCAATCGACATTCCCCTTTTGTGCTGAGCCATAGCCCCTGAGAGGCCATAAAGATCCGACGTCTTGTCCCAAGAATCGGCCATCCATGTTTTTGCACCAGTCGATAAATCAACATAACTATCTGTGGAACCTGTATCGATTAACGCACTAGCAAAAATTCCCTCGATCATGAGTGGAATTATAGCTCGAGCCAGGCCAGGTGGACCTGCAGTTTTCGCGTCGTCTAGGCATGGTGCTCGCACCTCGCGAGTGGATCCAACGCCAGCTAGAGTTTTCCTTGCCATAGCAGTAGCTTCTAGTTCGTACGAGCAGCCTCCGGATGGCGCTCGTGTCACGCGCGGAGTTTCAAAGCCAACATTAGCCGTTCGGCTGGCCGAATCAGACAGTTGGCAGGGGCGTGGAAGAATGCCGGCCAAGGTCGGTCGCACCACGTTCTGTCGGGTCTGAGCCACTTGTTTAGTCGGCGCGATGAACCTCACCAAGGTCGAGCGCTCAGCCAGGGGCCCACGGGAAGGTGCGATCCTCATCAAAGTCGGGCGAGGTGCCCCGCACTTCGTTCGGCCCGCTGGCTCGGCAATAAGCACATTCATTGTCGAGCGGGTTTATTTGCCCCGCGTCGCCGTTCGGCAAACCTTTGCAAAATGCCCTATCTTTGTGCACAAATGACATGTCGCATCTCGAGCCGGACAAACAGACCTGAGATGTTTTCGGTTACCGCAGAAATAGCACGTAGCGTTACGTCCGGGCTTTGGTCCGGCAGCTGCTGCGGCCCTCAAGCCCGGATCAGGGTCTTCCTCGGGAGCGGCCGGGGTCTCCGATTCCGGCAGCGATGCCGTGGCTGCATCCGCGTCCTCGGCGGTTGCTCTCTCCGGTCGAGCTTGCCGAGATGTCCCCGCAGTGACGTATAGGTGTTCATATGCGTCGGATTGTTCCCATGCTTGGGTATAGACGTGAGCCAGCCGCAGGACTTCAGCGAGCATCAAGTCGGCTTCTTCAAGAAGTCTTTGTCTCACTACTGGGGATCTGAGTCCTGAGACGAAAGAATCGCGTACAAGATCATCACAAACTTGTTCATGTGTACGTACCTCCGGTGCACTGTCAGTCAGCAGACGCCGGAGCTCTTGCGCGAAATGATCTAAAGTCTCCGTGGGTTGTTGTTTCCGTATTGCGAGCAGGTGCCGGGAATAAACCGCGCTTCATTTCTTGATGTAAATACGCTTCAGCTCTGCTACTGCCGCATCGAATGTCACGCATTGTTCGATCGCGCGGTACACGTTGTGATGCACTTTTGTTTGTAGCACCTCCAATTTCGTTTCATTGGTGATGGCGGCTTCCTGGGCTTTGAATTGATTATCCAAGGTTTTCAGCCAATGTGTCAGTTCCGCGCCCGCTGCTTGCGGGTCGGCTGCAAATTGCGGCACCTGGATCATTCTGTGTCCTGCCATGTCACTCCCGTTCGCCTCTCGTTCTCGATCAGACGGCGAGACAAATTGTCATTAATTGTAATGAGAGAGAGTTCCACAACTTTGACCTGATGGTAGGTTTAATGACAATTTGATCTCTGGCACATCCTGTAAAAGTACAATCATGCAATATATCAGAATCATGGAATCATGGAGATAGTTCAGTAATTATCAATCAATGCAAGCAAGCCTAGATTATCTAAGTATACGCACCATTCGAGTTCTCCATGTCATGGAATAAATGTCGCAGGAGTGTCTCGGAGCGATGGCCGTCCCAGTTCTTATAGACGCCTCTCAGCGGATGGAGAGAGCATCACACCTGGGTTCAACTTAGATACATTTTCATTACAGACAGGTTGTGTGTTTGACAAGGAAGAATTTAGTCAATTTTGGTGAAGGTCTGAATGTGAATTTGGATACAAGGATTTTTTTAATTATTAAGTGATTCTTCACCGTTGAGTGATAGGGCTAAAACCGATACATAGCACGATATCTCAAAAAGTTGAAGACGGATTTGGACGAAACTTGAGGATCAGTTGGGTGTGTTACAAGGACGAATCGATTCGATTTTGGTGAAGATCTTAATATGGATTCAGATACGAGAATTATGTAATTTTAAAGTGATTCTTCACCATTGAGAGATATTGCAAAACCGACAAATAACATGATATTTGAAAAAGTTGTGGACGAGTTACGAATAAACTTGGGGGACGAGTTGGTTAGGTGAGAAGAACAAGCCGATTAGATTTTGGTCCAGATCTGGCCTATCCGTGGGATACAAAACGTAAACTATTCAGCCTGGCGGAGGTATGCGCTCTACCGAGTGCCCTTCTTGTTTCCTATATTTTACTCTTCTGCAGTATAATAAAGGAAATGACGCCTATGGATTGTTGATTCTATTCTTTCGATTTATCAAATGGAACCGTCTCAAATGGAACCGCTTTCTTCATCTGGTCCATAATCTTGCTCCCCTACCACGTATCCTCCACTGTTTATGTGTAGAATACACTTTACAGTGGAGGATGATTTTCTTCTCAACATTCCAGCTTTTTTATTTCAGCTTCTTTTCTGGAACTTTTTTTTTTCTTTTTCCAAAACAGGTAGCACCTTTTCAGTTTCTCACCTCACTGCAAATCCCTACCTTTGTGTGAGATTATCTTCCTTTCCACTAGACTAGGTGCAGACTATATTCTCCACAGTGCACATTCTAGCTGCTCAGTGCGACTGCACAGACACAGGGCATCGCCTGTAAAGGGTCTGTGTCCTTTTATTCAAGAGTTTCTGTTCATTTTTTTCCCCAAAACAAGATCAATAAGATCCAGTATCCAGAAAGATCCAGCATCTCCCTTAGGAATTCGCCGTGCGGGCCATTTGACAGCCCAATCAAAACGAGAGCAGCATAATATCACTCGGGGTTTACCCTTGGGGGTTTACCCCTTGTCCTAATCTTTCCTGCCGCTTAACCTTAACCTTTACCTAACCTTTCCGTTAACCTCGGGGTTTACCTCTTGCCTACACGGCCTACAAAATCAGCGATGCCTGCCACCAGCATCACAGCACTAAAATGGTCCAGGTCTCCAAGCAGTCCGTTTGAGATGTGACCATCTGTGGAGCGACATCCTGATCTGCAGGCCGCAAAGCCATGCGTGCCTCGTGGCGACCCACGCTTCCACGTCTGATCAAGCCTATCTTCTCCGGTCAAGCTGCCTTCCTCCCTCTCCAGGCTTTCATCTCCAACATGCAGAACTTCATGCAGTCCACTGGAGACGAGAACAACATCAACCACTCTCTGAGTGACAGACCGTCTGCCTTAATGCCATCTTAACTATCCTATTTTTATACTCCTATCGCTGTCAATTTTGCAGAAAAGCTTTTCTGCACTCACTTCTTCTATTGTCTTCACTTATTCTTTCCATACCCTTTTTATAAGCTCCTCAGATAACTACACCAATGTCTCCTGACGTCATCATCATGTCCAGCATCCCATACCTGACCATTCACCATGTAAACAATGATTTATAGCATTAGGAATTCTAAAGAACATTGCCTATACTTTGTGAAATATTTCAAAACAATTACTTGAGGAAAACACTCAGTACTTGGATTCGAAGGTTACCAATGACCTTTTGGCACGAATGCTGATTGCAAGCACGAGTTATTGATAAACCTGCTGGTTTGGAACCACTGATAACGTTGCAGGGAGTTTTAATTTTACCATCGAGCTGGTCACGGTCCACCTGTGACCCAGGATGCAATGCCGGCTGGCAAGCTATTCCAACGGCCATTACGTGGGGCACAAGCTCGATGCAGAACATATTTCGTGTCGAGTAATATTTCAGATTATCCAGGAGATCACTCGTCCTTTCTCATCTGCCTTTACTGAACAAGAGCTGTGGTCAATTTCCTCAAGTCATCTGAGACATTCTGAGATTCAAGATGGATGAAAGTTATCTGTCCATCTGTTCAAAATAATAATGAGGATCATTTCTGCATGTTGGCTGCACCCCATCAATTTATCCTCCCCTAAGCAGGTGCAAATCAGGGATACCCAGGTCATGACCAAAAAGGAGCTGCAAATCTATCATCTTCAGAACAAATCCATCCGTTTGGTGTCCACTCACTCGGAATCATTTACCATCACACGCAATGAGTCATTGCCCATCTGGATAGATGTTTCTCCCCTATTTTTCCTCTTGTGCAGTTTCGTCTCTCGTTTTTAGCCCATCCTTTGCACAGCAGGAGACGGGGTTCTGCAATCACTTCTGTCTGTCTGTCTGTTTGTCTGTCTGTCTGTCTGTCTGTCTGTCTGTCTGTCTGTGTCTGTCTGGGCCGTAGCTTTTTCACCCTTTGAGCTATTGCCATCAAAATTTCAACAATGCTTTATCTATCTATAATTCCAGTAATCTCTGTGTGTATGTTTGTATGTTTGTATGTTTGTATGTTTGTATGTCTGTATGTCTGTGACCGCTGTTTCTCGACAACCACGGGTCCGATATACTTGAAACTTGCCAGGTATATTGCTGGGGACCCGAGGATGTGCCTTTTCAAGGTTTCATATTAATCGGAGAAGTAGTTACCGAGCTATGTCCAAAAAACGATTCAACCAATCAGAGAGCAGCGAGCTATCACGTGTGCCGAACGTGGCGAACAGACTCTGCCTCGGACGGCACATTTGAGAGCGTATTCATTTATTTCACGTTGGAAAACTATGTTGCCGTTAAACTATGTTTTAAAACTAATTAAAACTAATTTGCGATTCATCGTAACTGCGATTTGCGACCTTCCGGACAGTGAAGACTGCACTTCCGGCAGCCAATCACAGAACGCGTTATTGCGTAGGCGTGGCCGATGTGAGAGCGAGCCGAGCCGAGCGCGTGCGCCATTACGGTTCGTAATTCGATTTCTTCCGGAGAAAATAATAATTTCTCGATTTCTTATGCGCATTATTTCTCCCAATTCAGTCAGAGCGAAGGGCGGAAGCGAAGAGAGTTGTTTTTTTTGTTTACGGGCGTACGGGCGTACGGGCGGGGTAGAGCGTACGGGTAGCGTTATTTTTTTTTTTTGGCAAGGAACGGGCACCCACGTACGGGCATGCCCTAGTTATGATAATACGGAGAAGGCAAATTAATAATTTTGTCAAAAGGTAAAAGGTCAGCGTCACATAAAATCATCAATTTTCATCCAATAGACTTCAAATTTCAATTTACCACGAGTTTTGTCATCAAATTTTGACCAAAGCTTTTTAAGATAATAGAGATGACAAATTAATAATTTTTTCAAAAGGTTAAAGGTCTGCATCACATAAAATCATCAATTTCCATCCAATAGACTTCCAATTTCAATTTACCACTTGAGTTTTGTCATCAAATTTTCACCACAGCCTTTTATGACAATATGGAGATGACAAATTAATAATTTTTTCAAAAGGTTAAAGGTCAGCATCACCTAAAATCATCAATTCTCATCTATTTGACCAGAAATTTAAATTTACCATTGGAGTTTTGTCCTCAAATTTTCAACAAAGCGTTATCATGATAATATAAAAAAGGCAAATTAATTACTTTGTCAAAAGGTCAATGGTCAGCATCACATAAAATCGTAAATTTTCATCTGATTGACCTGAAATTTTAAGAATTTTCATATTGGGTCACTGAATTGATTCACCAATCAAAAGCTACATGCCGATTGTTTTTTGGATCAAAAGGTCAAAGGTTGAGGTTGTGTAAAATCACCAATTTTCACCCGATCGACTCAAAATTTACATAATTTGAATATCGGGTCACTGAATTGGTTCACTAATCAAAATGTTGGAGTCGATTGTTTTTTTTAGATCCAAAGGTCAAGGTTGCATAACATTGTCAATTTTTGTACAATTGACCTGAAATTTTAAGAATTTGCGTATTGGGTGACATAATTAGATCACCAATCAAAAGCTAGAAGCTGATTAGTTTTTTAGATCTAAAGCTCAAAGGTCAAGGCTGCATAAAATAATGAATTTTAACTTTTTTTTTTTTTAACTGTTTTCTTTATAGTGAGCATACGGAAGAGGAAGAAGAAGACGTCTGATTACAAATGGGTGCGGATGGGATTTGCACTTTCAGATGCTTTCTAGTTTTATTTATATTAATAAACTGAAGATTTCACTGATCGTGCATCAACATATTTTGTGGCATTGGTACTTGAAAAGGCCTTCCTGTATATGTCTACATTTGCTTGTTTGGGTGTATATTTTACCTGTACTTTGAAAGAGAATTTTTACACAAACTTTACTGCCATTTACTGTTTGTATTGTTTGGAATACCTGTACCTTACTGCCATTTATTGTTTGTATTATATATACAGGGTGGCCAAAACATCTGGAGCCAGATAGAGGATTTGGGCAGTTGGACTACAAAACTTTCTTTCTATTCAGATAAGTGATTGCAACGAAATTAACAAAAGATGAGAGAGAGAGGAGCTTGTTTTGATAGTGGAAGGCCAGGCTCTTCAGACCAATCAATTGGTGCCGAATTGAAGTAAAGATACTCAGAGCTCCAATTACCTGATCAGGGAGCAACTGGAAAAGCTTTAAGTGATTCAAAGAAACAGGCGGTGTTCAAGACCGTTCTCGTGCATCATGTATCATCATGATGTCCAAATATTATGTGTACATCGAATCGAAAAGTGCCTGCAAGTTAATGGCCAACAATTCAAACATTTACCGGAAGCTTTCAATAAATTTGTGAGCATACCAAGCTTTGTATATATTAACGATATTAATATGGTCATCAATAAACGATTGGCTGTCTGTTGTAAATATATTTTTGTTGTTGGTTGTTGTTGTTGTCAATATAAGGGTTGGGAGTATGTTGTAAATATTGTATTGTAACTTTATATAAACATTATATTGAAGGAGCTGCGCTCCAACGCGAGTCGAAAGAATTGACGCGACCAAAGACGGAATTCGTCCGAGTTGCTTTATTGAAACAAAACAGCTCAGGTATTCTGACCAAAAGCCCGTTTATCGGGCAGCAATATATATACACATTTATGTCGGGAAGATTGCCCGGCAAAAGCTATACCGGGCATGCCCGGGTGTCAAGGGCGAGCCTTGGAAAGGCGAGTCTGGACCTGCCCGGGCGTGTTTGGCTGCGGCCTGGCAAGTCGAGGCTGGGCGTGCCCGGGCGCTCTGGACGAGCACTGGAAAGGCGAGAGCGGGCATGCCTGGACGCTCTGGGCGAGCCCTGAAAGGCGATAGCGGGCATGCCCGGACGCTCTGGGCGAGCCCTGGAAAGGCGATAGCGGGCATGCCCGGACGCTCTGGGCGAGCCCTGGAAAGGCGATAGCGGGCATGCCCGGACGCTCTGGGCGAGCCCTGGAAAGGCGAGAGAGGGCATGCCCGGGAAAGACGAGACCGAGCGTGCCCGGGAGGTTCGGGCGTGCCCGGGAACAGTGAGTCCGGGCATGCCCGGGAGAGGCGCGTCTGGCCGTGTTCTGGCCGGTGCAAGGCGATTGTGTGCATCCAGCGGTAACCGCTACACACGCCCCTCCAGAATCGACCTGCACCGGCAGGGTCAATTTAAGGGGGGTCCGGATGACCCGGCCGAAGCGACCCCTGGAGGGTCGTGGGGAGGGGTCCGACGTGGTGGTGGGTGGTCGAGCGGGGGGAACTGTGGACGGGGGGCGGCCTCGCCACGGAGGAAGGGCCAACCGTGGTGGTCGGTCGACGTCCATGTGCGCCGGTTTGAGGCGGTCCACAGAGATCCGGTCCGACCGGCCGCCAACGTCGACGACAAAGGACTTGTCGCCCCGTCGCAGGACCCGGAAGGGCCCGTCGTACGGCGGCCGGAGTGGCCCTCGGTGCGCGTCATGACGCACAAAGACGTACTCCGCTGTGCGAAGCGCCGGGGGGACGTAGGACTGGGGGCCACTGTGGCGGGACGTTGGCACGGGGGCAAATCGGCGGGCGGCCTCCTGGAGGTCCGAGCGCTGGTGTGCGGCGGACCAGGGACTGGTAGCGTCGGGCACGAACTCGCCCGGGACGCGGAGCGGCTGGCCGTAGACGAGCTCGGCGGCGGACGCCCGGAGGTCCTCCTTGGGGGCCGTGCGGAGGCCCAAAAGGACCCACGGCAGCCGGTCGGTCCAACCGTCGTCCTGAAGGCCGGCCATGAATGCGGCCTTCATGGAGCGGTGAAACCGCTCGCACAACCCGTTGGCTTGGGGGTGGTAGGCCGTGGTGCGGTGCAGCGTGACCCCCAACGAGCGGGCGACCGCGCCCCAAAGTTCGGACGTGAACTGTGGGCTGTGGTCGGACGAGATGTCCGCCGGTGCGCCGAAGCGCGCGACCCAGGTGGCGATGAATGCCTGCGCCACGTCGGCGGTGGTGGTGGAGGTGAGGGGCATGGCCTCCGGCCACCTGGTGGTCCTGTCCACCATGGTGAGCAGGTGGGTGAACCCCCGCGATGGGGGCAAGGGACCCACCAGGTCCACGTGGACGTGGTCGAAACGCCGTGCAGGCACGGTGAAAGGTGCCAGCGGGGCCTGGGTGTGGCGGTGGACCTTGGCCCGCTGGCAGGCCGTGCAGGCATTGGCCCAGTCGCGGATGTTCCGTCGAAGGCCGTGCCAGACGAAACGCGCCGACATCAGCTTCTGAGAAGCTTTCCGGCCCGGGTGAGAAAGGCCGTGGATGGAGGCGAAGATGCGGCGCTGCCAGGAAACGGGCACGATGGGGCGAGGCTGGCCCTGGGAGACGTCGCAGAGCAGGACGGTGCCCGCGAAGGGGATGTCGGCCAGGCGGAGGCCCGTGTCCGCTGCCCGGAGGGCCTGCACCGAGGTGTCAGTGGTCTGGTCGGCCGCCATGAGCGCGAAGTCCACGCCGAGGTGGACCGCGTTCGCGCTGGCCCGAGAAAGACAGTCGGCCACAGTGTTGTCTTTGTCGGCGACGTGCCGGATGTCCGTGGTGAATTCCGACACGGCGGAGAGGTGGCGCTGCTGGCGGGCCGACCACGGCTCCGTGACTTTGGCCATTGCGTAGGCCAACGGCTTGTGGTCGACGAAAGCCGTGAACGGGCGGCCCTCCAGGAGGTGTCGGAAATGGCGAACGGCCAGGAATAGACCGAGCAGCTCGCGGTCGAACGTGCTGTATTTTAACTCGTTCGGCCAGAGCTGCCGGCTGAAAAAAGCGAGTGGCTGCCAAACCCCGTCCACCCATTGTTCATGGACGGCGCCCACCGTGTAGTTGGAGGCGTCCGTAGTGAGGGCGATGGGCGCGTTGAGCACCGGGTGAGCCAGCAGCGTTGCGTCGGCGAGGGCCCGTTTTGCGCTCGCGAAGGCTGCGTCCATGGCCGCGGACCAAACGATGTCATGCTTGGCCGGCTTGCCCCAGAGGGCCTCGTAAAGGGGCCGCATGAGCTGAGCAGCACGGGGCACGAATCGGTGATAAAAATTCACCATGCCAAGGAACTCTTGTAGGGCCTTGATGGAACGGGGACGCGGGAATGTGGTGATGGCCTCGACCTTGGTCGGCAGCGGCACGGCCCCGGTCTTGGCGATGCGGTGGCCCAAAAAGTCAACGGTCGTCGTGCCGAAGTGGCATTTGGCCGGGTTGACAATTAAGCCGTGCTCGCTGAGGCGACCGAACAGTGTTCGGAGGTGGAGGAGGTGCTCGGCGCGGGACGTGCTGGCGACGAGGATGTCGTCCAGATAGACGAAAAGAAATGGCAGGTCGCGCAGCACGCCGTCCATTAAGCGCTGGAACGCCTGGGCCGCGTTCTTGAGGCCAAACGGCATCCTCAAAAATTCGAACAGGCAGAACGGCGTGATGACGGCCGTCTTCGGGACGTCGGCCGCCCGGACAGGTACCTGGTGGTATCCCCGTATCAGGTCAATTTTGGAAAATATGACCCGTCCCGCCAAACGGGCGGAAAAGTCCTGGATGTGCGGGATCGGGTACCTGTCGGGGGTGGTAGCATCGTTGAGGCGGCGGTAGTCGCCAGACGGGCGCCATCCGCCCCCCGGCTTTGGCACGATGTGCAGTGGTGAGGCCCACGCGCTATTGGAGCGCCGCACGATGCCGAGGTGCTCCAACACGTCGAACTCGGCCTTTGCCACGGCGAGCTTGGCCGGGTCGAGGCGGAGGGCCCTGGCGTAGACCGGCGGGCCCGTAGTGGGTATGTGGTGCTCGATCCCATGCCGCACTGCGACGGCCGAAAACGTCGGCCGTGTGAGGGCCGGGAATTCCGCGAGCAGGCGAGCGAACTCGTTCGCCGTCGGGAGGGCGCACGCCAGTTCGGTCGGCGCAGAGCTGCTCATCGTGCACGCCAGGGAGCTGAAGGTCTCGGCGTTGACAAGGCGACGACGTTTGACGTCGACCAGCAGCCCGTGCGCGCAGAGGAAGTCGGCGCCCAGCAAAGCCATGGGGACGCAGGCGGTCACAAAGGTCCACTGAAAGCGCTGGCTGCCGAAGCAGAGGGTGACGTTGCGCGGGCCGAAAGTGCGTATGGCCGAGCCATTAGCAGCGACCAAAGAGGGGCCGCAAACGGCGTCCCGCCTGTCCTGCTCGGAGGTGGGTATGACGCTCAGTTGGGCGCCGGTGTCACAAAGGAAACGCCGCCCGGACGCTTTGTCCTGAATAAAAAGCAAGTTGCCTGAGTGGCCGGCGCTCATGGCTGGGAATGAACGCCGGCCCGGCCGTTTCCCGACTTGACGAAAGTGCACGGGGGTCGGCACGTCCGAGCCTTGTGTCCGAACCTGGCGTGGTAATAACACCACGCCTGGTCAGGTGGAGGCCCCGGCCGTCGTGTCGGAAGCGGTCGGTGCGGCGTGGCAGCTGCCAGTTTCACCGGCAGTTCGGCCTCCAACCGCGCAGGGCGCTCGGGCATCGTGGGCGTCGCTTCAGACGGCGGCAGGCTCCAGGTAGCCGCGCCGATGTGTTGGCCCGCCGAGGAGATCTTATCGGCTTCCCTGGCGAGGGCGCGGGGATCGGTGATCGACGTGCCAGCCAGGGCGAGGCGTACCGGGTGAGGCAGCTGGCGAAGGAACAACTCGCGGAACAGAAAATCCGGAGAGTGCTCACCGAGCAACGAGAGCATATAGTCCATGCGCTCGGACGGGCGCGTGTCGCCGAGCTCGGGCAGGTCGAGCAGGCGCCGTGCGCGTGCCGCCGGTGAGAGGGCGAAAGCGTCGAGGAGGAGCGTCTTCAGCGCGTTATACTTGTCGGCAGCCGGCGGGTGCTCGAGGAGGCTCAGGGCGCGGACCGCGGTGGCGGAACCGAGCGCTGCCACGACGTGGTGGAAGCGGGTGTTGTCCGCGGTGATGCCTCGCAGGGCGAACTGGGAGTCCGCCTGGGCGAACCAAACAGCTGCGTGAGCCTCCCAGAAGGTAGGCAGTTTAAGAGTCACTGCCGTGTCCATGTCGGTAGGTCACCAGTGAAGGAGCTGTGCTCCAACGCGAGTCGAAAGAATTGACGCGACCAAAGACGGAATTCGTCCGAGGTGCTTTATTGAAACAAAACAGCTCAGGTATTCTGACCAAAAGCCCGTTTATTGGGCAGCAATATATATACACATTTATGTCGGGAAGTTTGCCCGGCAAAAGCTATACCGGGCATGCCCGGGTGTCAAGGGCGAGCCTTGGAAAGGCGAGTCTGGACCTGCCCGGGCGTGTTTGGCTGCGGCCTGGCAAGTCGAGGCTGGGCGTGCCCGGGCGCTCTGGACGAGCACTGGAAAGGCGAGAGCGGGCATGCCCGGACGCTCTGGGTGAGCCCTGGAAAGGCGATAGCGGGCATGCCCGGACGCTCTGGGCGAGCCCTGGAAAGGCGATAGCGGGCATGCCCGGACGCTCTGGGCGAGCCCTGGAAAGGCGATAGCGGGCATGCCCGGACGCTCTGGGCGAGCCCTGGAAAGGCGAGAGCGGGCATGCCCGGGAAAGACAAGACCGGGCGTGCCCGGGAGGTTCGGGCGTGCCCGGGAACAGTGAGTCCGGGCATGCCCGGGAGAGGCGCGTCTGGCCGTGTTCTGGCCGGTGCAAGGCGATTGTGTGCATCCAGCGGTAACCGCTACAATATAAACTTTAGATAACAGGAGTACCTGGCATTGCCCAGAGCTGTTCCAATCCTCTTGGCATTTTGAAGAAATAATTATTTTTTTGTGGGTGCCGAAAACACTTCCTCACATCCACCAAGGAAAATTTACATTTAATATTATAATATATAACACACACAAACACACACACACACACACACACACACACAGGAAATTTTATATTACCTTTCACAGAGCTACAACAGCTCAGGCACCATAGAGCGATTTTTAAAAATCCAAAAAACGTTTATTTCAAAATTAAAAAAATATTTTTCTGCCTAAAACACTCCCCGTCACTCACTGATGAACCTCTGAAAGTTTTATGAAAATCCGTTCAGCCATCTGAGAAAAATGGCAACACACAGACACACAGATAAACGGATAAACGGCTCTCTCATAGTATAGATTCTTGGGGAAAATGCCAGGGGCATAGAAAAGGCCCCTTTATATGGTATGTGCCATGTCGCAAACTATATAAAAGAAGGGACATTCCATAGTTTGTAGAAAATGTCGAACAATAGAGAACAAGGGACATTCCATGGATTGTGGGAAATTCCAGACGATAGAAAATAAGGGACATTGAAAAAAATCTCCTGTGCATGCTGTATTGCTGTCGGGAGCCTTGGAGGAGGGAGCCAACCAAAATTTCCTCAGAAATTTTCCAAATTTAACACTGCGAGCGTTATAATGGCCGATGTCTTACATGCCTGCTATGCAGACCCCAGATGTGAGCGTAAGTATATGTATGCGTATGTATGTGTATGCAAGTATATGCAGAAGTGCATTGGAGATTAACTCATCTACAATTTTATAAACAGGAATTAAATTCCTGTGTGGGGCCAAGTGTGAAAAACTCTGACTCAACACAGGACTCGAACCAAGTATAACTTGTATGTAACCAAGCCATTGGAGAAGGGGAAGGATTTGATGTCAGAAGCAATGATGGATTCCATGACCTTGCTGATTATTGGGAGTAGGCTGATTGGTCCATAGTTGCAAGGATGTTTTTGCACATTTTTGTGTAAAGCGGTAATGTTTGCTGATTTCCAAGCTGATGGCAGATGACCTTGAGCAAAAGAGAGAGTGAAGAGAACAGAAAGAGGGAGTGAAAGAGCGGCAGAGCAGGATTTTAGGACCAGTGGGCTGATGCCGTCTGGTCCAGTTGCAGAATCATCGTCGAGGATTGACAGAAACTTCTCCACCTTGTCAGGAGAGAAGGACACAGAGTCTAGGAGCAGCTGGGTAGGATTGGGTACGGTGGGTAAAGAGAGGGATGGGTTTGGGACACAAGATTTTGAGGCAAACACAGAGTTGAGGCATTCAGCTTTTTCATGTGTGGTGTCAACTGTGTAGCCGTTTGAGGGAAGGGATGGGATGGGATGGAGGGGGAACAAACACCAGAAACAGATTTGAACAGAAGCCACCAGGATTTGGAGGAGGGAGACAGGATTAAGAGTTCAGTTTTGAGAAAAATGCATGAATGAATGAATGAGCGTTTTAAGGCCATTTTTCCCGCTGGAGCGGGGGTTAGCCTTGCGGGTCCCATGACAATCATGGATTCCCTGTTTGAGGCAATGTTTTTATGGCCGGATGCCCACCAGAAACAGATTTGAACAGAAACCACCAGGATTTGGAGGAGGTAGACAGGTTTAAGAGTTCAGTTTTGAGAGCAGAGATATATTGTTTCCTGGCTCTCCTGGGTGTAGACACACACTTGTTCCGAGCTTTGTGAAAGGAACTGAGATTACCTTCAGTTGGATTAGCCTTCCATGAGATGAAGGCAAGTTGCTTCATGGCAACTGCCTCACCACAGCTTCAGTGTACCATGGAAGGGAGGAAGGGTATGACAACTGAAGACGAGATGGGATAAATCTGTGCATGAGAGAGAGCAGTTTGCTTTGGAAGAATTCCCAGGAAGAGTTGATGTCAGAGACAGTTGAGATGGGAGACCAGTCCAGATGATTGGTGGCTGCTTGAAGACCGTACCAGTCAGCCTGAGTGAAATGCCAGACTCGTCGGTGCTGAGGAGGCTCTCTGAGAATAGCCAGAGAGATGTCCACTTTAACAAGGAAATTATCAGAAGAACCGATTGGAACAGAAGAAGAGCAGAAGACATTTGCAGGGAAGTTAGTCATAACCAAGTTTGGAAGAGAACATACTCCATTGACTGAGATCCGGGTTGGGAAATTGACAGATTGTGTCACTCCCAGTGAGTCAAGGCAGTCCTTTGCTGAGGTGCCATGGAGGAAGCCATAGTCAGAGGTACTCCTGGGGGTGAGGTGGAGAGAAGGCAGTGCAAGGAGAGTGAGGAAGAGAGTTTTTGATAAAGATAGCAACCCCTCCACCATGACGAGGCTCATGTCTATCATACCTGAGGAGTGAGTAACCAGGAAGAGATATTAAGGAATCAGAGTCATCTTGAAGGAAGAAAGTTTCTGTTCAGCAGATTACGTCTGGTTTGTCAGCAGAAACCTGAATGGAGAGATCAATCAGGTTTGAGCGAAGGCGAATGCACCCGACGTTGCTTGCGTTCTTTTTGAATGAATTTACTACTACAGCTTGGTGTTGGCTTAGCGGTAAGGGTGCCGGATTGGGATACCTAGGATCCTGGGTTCCAATCCCGGTCGATCGCTGAATTAACGCCAGGGGGGTTTACTCAGCCTGTCATCCTTCCGAGGTCGGCAAATTGAGTACCAGCTTGCTGGGATGAATGATCCCGGTGTGTACCCCGGTTTAGAATAGGTACACCGTATCCCTGCACATCGTAAGAGGCGACTAAGGGTTGGCGCCAGGAAGGGCATCCGGCCATAAAAAAAACATTGCCTCAAACAGGGAACCATGATTGTCATGGGGCCCGCAAGGCTAACCCCTGCTCCAGTGGGGAAAATGGCCTTAAAACGATCATTCATTCATTCATTCATGGTCTTTTGGGTATTTGGGGTCCATTAAGTCTTTTCAGTCTTTTATGTCTTCGGGGTCGTTTGGGTCTTTTGGGTCCATTGGGTCTTTTCAGTCTTAAGGATCTATTGGGTCCTCAGGATATTTTAGGTCTTCAGGCTCCATTGGGTCTTTTCAGTCTCTTAGGTATTCGGGGTATTTTAGGTCTTTTGGATATTTGGGGTCCATTTGGTTTTTGGGGTCTTTTAGTTCCACTGAATCCTCGGGTATTTAGGGTCCATGGGTTATTTAGGGTCCTCGGGGTCTTTTGGGTCCTCTGGGTCTTCGCGGTCTTGTAGGTCCTCTGGGTGTTAAGTGGGGGGGGGGGTGGGGAGGGAGGGGCGGGTGGACGGTCTTTTGGGTCCTCTGGGTACTTTAGGGTAAGTATTTCAGGTTACATTTGTGGGTGGAGTCAGGTCAGCTGTCCAACCAATGGGTGAAGAGTGGACATACATACAAACACTTGCTCCATTATACAGACTTGGCATTTAATCTATATATATAAAACACAGTTTGTGTGTGTGTGTGTAATGTTACCGATAGACTCCTAAACGGAGCGGCTCACATACTTGATATTTGGCACAGACATGGCCATTGAGCCTGGGAATGACATGGCCGACCTAAAAATATTTGACGAGATCCATAATTTTTATTCATATTTACCTCAGCGCATTTCAGCGAGGAATATTATACACGGAATCTGAGCGGTGGCAGAGCAGCGCGCTGATTCGCTCAGAGCGATCACGTGATGTTCCATTCCCGCCGCCAGACCATTGAACATAAAATACAGTTTGTGTGTGTGTAATGTTACCGATAGACTCCGAAACGGAGAGGCTCACGTACTTGATATTTGGCACAGACATGGCCATTGAGCCTGGGAAGGACATGGCCGACCTAAAAATATTTGACGAGATCCATATTTTTTATTCATATTTACCTCAGCGCATTTCAGCGAAGAATATTATACACGGAATCTGACCTGGTGGCAGAGCAGCGCGCTGATTCGCTCAGAGCGATCACGTGATGTTCCATCCCCGCCGCCAGACCATTGAACATAAAACACAGTTTGTGTGTGTGTCATGTTGTAATGTGTGTTATGTACGGGTCTCCCTTCCCCTGCCCGGCAATGCCGGTACTGGAGGGCGTCACAGGATCGGTGAGTCTCCAAAATCCACTTTGTGCTGTTGCGAAGATGCAGGACGATGTCGCGATTGTTGTGCTGCTCTCCGACCATGAGAACTGCAACGTCATTGTTGACTGGCCCTCCCCTTCCCTCCCGCTTCCCCCTCCCCTCCCCCTCCCTTCCCCCTCCCCTTCTCCCCTGCCTTTTCCCCCTCCCACTCCCTTTTCCCCCTCCCCTTTCCCCCTACCCCCCTCCCCCTTACCCCCCCACCCTCCCCCTCCCCCCAACCCCCTCCCCCCTCTTCTCCCCTCCCCCCCTCTTCTCCCCTCCCCCCTCCCCCTCGTTCCCCTCCCCTCCCCTTCCACCTCTCTTCCCCTCCCCCACCCGGCAATGCCGGGTACTTCTGCTAGTATGGAATATTTTTTTTGTGGGGGTGAACTTACTTTTCAAGATGACTTAGAACCAAAAGTTCATTGGAATTATGTTGAAATTATTCTAGATTTTGTTAATGTGACCTTTAAAAGAAACAAAAACCACATTTGACATTTCCAAGCAAATAAATTGATCCTTGAAAGTGATGAAAACTGATATCGAACTCAATTCACGGACAGTACTGTGTTAAACTTCTGTGCGTTTTCCAGAAGTCTCTCTTTATTTTGCACATTAGCCAAAAAAATTTAAACAAAAACAAAAGCTAAATTATGACTGGGATTACGGACAGTAAAATTACAGTTCAGTACTTCGTGTAACCCCCACGAGCATTCAGGAGAGCACGTACACGTCGAGGCATGCTGTTCACGAGATTTGCCAAGGTTTGGACAGGAATCGCTTGCCATGCAGTGACAATAGTCTCCTGCAATTCACGCACAGAGGTAGGCTGCTGGTCCAAGTTGTCGATTTGACGCGTTAATTCTGCCCACAAGTTCTCTATCGGATTCATATCCGGGGACATGGCAGGCCACTCCATATGCTCTACACCACGGTCAGCAAGAAAGTGTTGGATCATGCGAGCACGATGAGGCCGTGCATTGTCATCTTGGAAGACCAAGATTCCTCGAAAGGCTGCACGAGCAAATGGAAGCAATGTTTCTTCCAGAATGACCCTGTACTTGCTGGTTCAGGTTTCCATTCAGAACAGCCAGGTCAGTTTTGCCCCCTGCATGAAAAGCAGCCCAAACGGTCACCCCACCACCTCCAGCTTGGACTCTTGGCACTATACAATCTTCGTTGTGGGCTTCATGCACTTGTCTGCGCACTCGGACGCGGCCATATTGACGATAGACCAGAAATCTAGACTCGTCACTGAAGGTCACGTGATTCCAGTGTCCTGGCTGCCATTGACGGTGCTCTCTGGCCCACTGCAATCGGCACTGGCTGTGTTGTCTGGCCAGGCGTGGCTTTCTCAGGGGACGCCTGGCACGATAGCCTGCTTGAACCAGTCGTTGGTTGACTAGCCTTCTGGATACAGGCACATTTGTCAGTTGCTGCCACTCAGCCCTAAGCCGATTAGCTGACTTGGTACGGCCATTGCAGTCTAACCGGTGCAGCTGGCGATCATCTCTCCTTGTGGTTCTGCATGGACGTCCTGGCCTCGGTATTGGAGTAGGGACACCCCTCTGAGCATTTCGTTTCAGGATCTTTGACACCTGACCTTGAGTGATGCCATACTGCCGAGCAATAGCACGCTCTTTCATGCCGTAATTTCGTAAAGCCACCACTCCATGACAAACAGCATTGTCAAGTTGACGGACCATCTCCAGAGGAAGCGGCAATAACTTTTGGAGACGTGCAGCAGTTGATTTCCACTAATACAGAATGCAACAACCCTTGTATACCCGATTGTGAAGCCAATCGTCAAATGTACCTGTCCTTACATTTTGTCACGCCACCTGTGATATAATCCTGTTATTGAATTCTTGCTGCGAAAGACAATCAGTGACATTGTTGAAAGAACCAAGACATCACCGAAGGGTAAAAGAAACTCACCAGATTGATATACTGAGTTCAGAAAGTAAACCCAAGTCAAGAAAAAAATATATTCCATATTAAATGCCAAGTCTGTATATATAATTTCCTTACTCTTTGAGGAGAGCCAGTCAACCATGATGTAACACTATTGGATGCTTGGTTAGGGTGGGGAAAGTGTTCAAATTTCAAAATAAAGTGCATATTCAAATTCCAGCTGTTCTTGGTCCATCATAGGCCAATGCCA
Source organism: Myxine glutinosa (assembly GCF_964187855.1). Taxonomy (NCBI): domain Eukaryota; kingdom Metazoa; phylum Chordata; class Myxini; order Myxiniformes; family Myxinidae; genus Myxine; species Myxine glutinosa. Next base: position 141,802,961 of record NC_136265.1, on the reverse strand, counting down.
TTTCACCCTCAACATTTCTGATTGGTGATTTAGACAAAAGAGGAGTAACCAATTTTAACATTGTCCAAAATGACCCATGATATAAAGAGACATGTTATATTTCGATGGCTCTTTTCGCTGTTGTAAGTGTGACTGTTCCCATTTTACTTATTATTCTCCTCTGTACCCATGCACTACATTTAAATGTTGTTGAGAATAAACTGTAGATACAAAAGGTATGCCCAAAGGGGAAGCCATCATGAATTATTATCGGTTTCCAAAATAAATAAAAGCTTTGAGCAACTCATTTCTGGTTCTTTGGAAAGTCACTACTCACTGAAGGTGTTGCCAAAGCAGTCCTCGACTTGGGCAGGAATTTAAAATTTGGTCACACAACCCATGTACAATGGGCAACTGTTTTCAAAGGACACCATCGGATAATTATAATGTCCACAAGGAGCTATTAGTGAATGGAACAGCTGCCTTAACCTCTTCCATGAAAGGCAATGCATGAATGATGGAATGTCCTGTACGCAAGGGCGTCGATCGCCATTGAATAGTGTGGGACGCATGGGGGGACATACGAGAGCACAGAGCGCGAAGCCAGCATGGCATGGAGCCTTTTAGGTAGGCCCCACAAAATGTAGGCTTCTGAGAATTTTAAGGCCACTTGTGCTACCTTTTATGCTAATTGCATTTTATGGTGGAGGAGGGGTCAACTTTATTTTGTGTGCCGTCCAGAAAAAAAAAGGAACCAACACAATAAAAATTGGAGTAAGCAATAAAGGAATATGAACAACAGCCAAATGATGCAAAAAATCCAAGTGAGAAAGTGATGAGAACAGCAGCTGTATGTCGCAAACAATGCCCCAACCTGCTAAAGATTTTCCAAGATGAAAAAGCAAATAAAACATCGGAATTCCTCCGGATCTTTTGCAGTCAAGTCTAAACTGAAAATAATGTCTGGAAATGTAAAATTAAGGCGAAAAACGATCCATATGGAAGGCCTGTCATAGTACGCTCTCCCACTGGGAGCGGCGCTACATGGTACACATTTACATGGAGAATTTGCATCGACCCCTATCCTTCAGAACTCCTGGGGGTGGGGGGGGGGGGGGGGGGACCAAAAAGCTACAAAGATCCCATGATGGGAAAAGCAAGCAAATAGTACCAATCCAAAAATATAAAATACAGAACAGAACATACCCCAATGATGGGAAAAGTTTCAGTTAATCAATCAATTTAAATAACTTAATGGAGTTTAAAACTATTTAAAGTTGTGTTGCAGTCCAGGTTTCACTTAGAGCCAAAGCCTTAGCTACTTATACCACCCACCGCAAAATGGTGAGTGCAACATCGGGCGGCAGAGGTTCGATTTATCTCAAAAGAGGGTGAAATATAATTCTTTAAAATTGTGTGTTACTCCATTAAGATGTGTATTAAATCTACTTAATGCAGACGTTCATGTTGATTTTAAAGATTACTGGAAGGGACTTTCAGTAATTAAATTTCAGTAATCAGTAATTTAAAGTGACTGACTATTTCTATCAAGAAATGTGAAATGGAAATGCAAAATAACCAATCGGCAGCTTTTCAACTGCAGCGCGGGAAGTGGCCACCGTAAATGGGAGACAGACGAACGCACGGAGAGACATCAGTAGACTACGGATTTTTATGTTAAGAAAATAGGCCTTTTATGTTTTGAAAAGCGGATTTTTTTTTTTTTATGTGAAAAAATCCCGAAATATTTTTTTCCCCCGTTTTATTCATTTTTTATTATTACCAAGTTTTTCAGAAATCAGTCAAAAAAAGAACAAAAAATGGTAAGCTTTTTCCTGCACAACATTAAGCACTCTGGGCTAGTAAACAGGTAAAAAATGACGTTCAGGTACCTTTATTGCAACCGCATTGTTTGATAAGTAGAGGACTAGAAGAAATTGACAAGACCCTTTTAGGAACGGTTAAAGTAGGTGTTTGAAATCATTATCTTGGTAATGTTCTCCTTGGTGAGGCGGTGTCGGCGGTCGGTGAGGACGTTTCTGTAGATGGAGAAGGACCTTTCCACGTCGACGCTGACGATGGGGCAGTACCTCAAGAGGGGGATGTCAGCAAGCTTGACTCCAGCCGGCACACCAACCTCAGATCCGTGCTGATCTCCATCCAGGATCAAAGCCACTGTCCTCAGCACACCAATGTCGGGATTGCGCTGCAGCACCGCCTTGAACTTGGTGAGCAGGATCTCCTTACGGCAGCCTCGGATCTTTTCGAGCTCCTCCTTGGCCTGATCAAGGAGCTGGAAGGCCTTGGCCAGCTCCATGCCGGCCTCCTCCAGCTGCTTAAGGATCTTCGGGATGAACGACACATGGGCATTTAAGAAGACCAAACTGAGCTTGATGTCCACCTTTCCGAACAGGTCCTTGGCACTCCGGATTGCCATCGCGTCGTCATCGTTCAGCTGGTCCACAATGTCCTTGACGGCCTCGAAGTGCTCGGCGTAAAACACCGCGGCGTCGATCCACGTCCCCCACCGAGTCAGAATGGGCTCCGGGGGGAGAGAAAGATTGGGCTGCTGCTCCTTCCAAAAGACGACACGCGACGGGGCTTTGACGAACACCTTCTTCGTCGTGGCAATCAGGTCGTTGACGTCCTTGAACATTTCTCGGACTGTCTCGCAGACAGGGTGGAGCGCGTGGGCAACGCAAGTCACATGCAGCAAGTCCGGGAAGAGTTCCTTCAGGGCATGGCCGGCCTTGATCATATAGGCCGCGGCGTCGCTGACGAGGACCTTGAGGCACTCCGGCTTGAAATCAGGCCAAAGATAGCGCAGCGTGTCATTGACTGCACGCACGATCTCCCCGGAGTTGGTCTTCTCCAGAAACATGCACTGGACGAGGTGGGGACGAAAGTACCCCTCCTTGGACAAGCGTCCCGCGATGTTGGCCACATATCGACCTGCCGAATCGGTCGTCTCGTCGACGGACAGCCAGATGGGCTGCTGTCCGAGGTCGGCACGGATCCCCGCCAAGGCCTCGTCGTAGCACTTGTCGAGGTAGTGCTTTCGAATCCAGCTTTCATCGGGGATCTGGAGAGTGATGTGCTTCTCCAGGAACGACCGGAGGGCAGGGTTTTCCAATTTCGACCATGGGATGCCAGCGGCCAGCATGGCCTGGCACAGCTCCTGAGCCACGACGGCGCACTTGTGCCTCTTTCCGCCACCAAAGTCCTCCATGGTGGCATGCGTGACCGTCCTCTTCTTCTTCAAGGCCAAATTGCTCTTGTGGCGGTCTCCTCGGACATGTTGGGCCAGCTCAGACTTCTGCTTCGCCCGGAAAGTCTTTTCACAAGCTCGACAGAAAGCCGTGTCACTCGACACGTACTTGAAGGTGGCCCCATTGCCGCCAGCGTTGAATTCCTTCAGCCACTTGTCACGAAGAGCAGCACTCATCTTGATAGGAGACTTGTTCACACTTTGTGTACACTCTTTCACTGTAGTACACCGCCTCACTGCTGTACACGCTGGGGACGCAACGCACGCAAGTGGACGCAACGTTTTGTTTTTGAGATCGATCGCAGTTAAAAATTTCGATCGGTTTAAAATTTCGATCGCAGTTTAAAATTTCGAAAAATTCCCTAATTTTTTGTAGCGTTGCCAGACATTTTCGACCAAAAAGGGCATTTTATTTTATTTTTCCCGAAAAAGGGCGAAATTCTTTTTTTCTCCGAAAATAGCAAAATAATTTTTTTGCGCGCAAAAAAGCCGTTTTATGTGAAAAAATATTTTTTATTTTTTCACATAAAAATCCGATGTGCAGACATCACTGTTCCAAATAGATACAAGATGACAGACCCTTAGTCCCCCTGGCAAGTTTGGCTGAGATTGGATAACTAACGATCAAATGCATTTACCAAAGACAGACACCAAATTGTGTATTTTCGTGATGATGATGAATTTATTTATTTTATTTTTTTTGTATACTGAATCGAGGCTCGTGAAAGAGCTAAAATTTATTTCACAAACAAATCAACGAGACAAACAAAATATATAAAAAGAGGGAGCGGAAGACAAGATGGGGAGAGAAGGGGCAGCACACAAACACAACATTTGAGAGCAGGGAGAAGTGTGGGAGGGAGAGGGCTTGGGTTGGGGGGAGGAGGCGTGGGAAGGGGGGGGGGGGAGAGGTATAAAACACAAGGGGACCGAAATTAGCGGGGGTAGAAAAGATCAAGGTTTTGGATGGGGGAAGATAAGAGATGGTGGTGAACAGCTGTTTTAAAGACCTAGAGGGTGGAGTGGGATTGAAGAGAGTGAGGGAGTTTGTTCCAGAGGTGGGAGAAAAGAGGAATGAAGGAGTGAAGGTGAGCAGAAAGTCTTGATTTTGGCAGTTTAACCATAAGAGGGTTGCAGGCAGATCTGGTGCGACCTGTAGGAATATTTGGGGGACAGAGCCCAGAGAGAGCTGGGGGGGGGGGGGCAAGGCCAGAGAGGAGTCGGTCGAAGACGGAAAGACTGATGAATTGAATTGATGATGCAACGAGACAACCCCTCAAGTGTTATCAACGAGCACTCTCAAGTGCTCCGGGGCACCTCCGGTACACAACACGGAGTGGTTGGATTGAAGGTAATTCATTATATATGCTCCCAAATAGCATAGAATCTATTAATATTCTACTCACTAAGTAATTAATCGCTGATTCAAACTTTCAATAAAACACATTAAATAAATTGCAAGGAAAAACTACTTTGCAATCCTTTGAGCATACACTTCTTGTTTTTCAACCAAAGAAGTGGGAGAGATGGTGGAAGAGCAATTGATATGCTGACTTGTCTCCTCCAAAATCCAAAAAGTAGGGGGGGGGCGAGAGGGGGCAATTTTACTCACTTCCTGGTTGAGCAAGGCTTCCAAAGTCATTCATTTGCCTTACGTTTTTCTACCCCATCCAGAATTTATGCTGTGTAAAAATTAATTAAACATCGCAGGGCAGGGCATGGCAAGAGCAGGCCAATGCACACCAGCTCCATGGCCAAATTCCTTGCTTGTAGATTGAAATAGGATGTGTAAGTTAATTTCAAATACGTTAAAATTAATGGTAAGGAGGTTAGTTCATATAAGATAAACAAGTAAATGGATCTGGCAAAATGGCGCCTTGCACTGTATCAAAAGTTTTTGTTTTAAACTATAATTCTGTCGCTGAACTACCATTGGTAGTTTGCAGTTGCCCATGTAGACTCATGATGTTAAATAGCGAAACCTCTTGATGTCACCATGGAAGAAGGTTGACTTGGCGAGGTTGGTGGTTGGGTGGAGGCTGACCTTGTGATGCAATTTTTATTGTTCGTTTCCTCCTTATCATTGCTAAGGCTTACAAAGCCAAAGCCTCGTGTGCATGCATACATATCAAGATGGCACACACGGAAAGGGCAACCAAACTAGGACAATCAGCGCAGTGATGGTTACCTTTTCCGAGGCGAAAACAACGGTTCACAAATGTGACATTTGAACAACCTGGGAACGTTGATTTGTTTATAGTGCGGCAGCTGCTGCCAAGACAACAACCACACTTTGAAATGCCAAGCAGGGTATATTATCCTGGTGTCAATTGGGATATCCAGATCACTTGCGAACCACAGTTTTAAGCAGAAACTTGTAATTTGTAATGTCTTGTTTTGTAAAACTTGTAATTTTAAGCAGAAAACAGGATACTGGCAACAACTCAACTACTCTTCATTAAAGACACCGTAGAATCTGTAAAGTCCATGAACTACCACTTCTAGCAGATATAGAGACTGCCAGCAACCCATGTGACCAACCATGAGGAAGTGTCGTTTTTTGTTGTTGACCATCTAGCGATGCAAGCTGTGACATCTTACGGACATGTTGCCTTTCCGTTTCACCGTATTAAAATACGCAACTTGATGTCTGTCTGTCTGACTGTGATACATTTGGTCGTTATTTATCCGATCTCAACCAAACCTGCCAGGGAGACTAAGGGTCACACGATGGAGGTCGGAGCAACTTAACATGCTCCCGCCCTCATTCCAACAGGGGGATTTCCACCTTGGACAAACTCCGTGTTAAGGTGTATAAATAGCTCGGCATGTCGTTTCGTGGGGGACACCCGGTACCAACTGGAAGTAAAAATTATTATAACCACAAACTATTCCATCAATTCTTTTCAACCTTTGTAAAGCCTGGTGTTGGCTTAGCGGTTCGGGTGCCGGTTTGGGATCCTAGGATCCTGGGTTCGAATCCTGGTCAATCGCTGAATTAACACCAGGGGGGTTGACTCAGCCTGACCATCCTTCTGAGGTCGGCAAATTGAGTACCGTCAAATGGGGTGAATAGAGACAGCAAATTGAGTACCGTCAAATGGGGTGAATAGAGACAGCAAGGTGGATAGGGACACAAACTGAAAAAAGTTCGGAAACTATTTTCGCTGAAAATTGATAACCACACTGATTTGTTGATATTTGGGTTGAAAGTGTTCTCTTGGTTTTTTAAAAAGCAACTTATAGTCCCTATTAACCCCATATATGGGTTAAATGGGAAAAAATAGGATTTTTATGGCTGTCCCTATTCACCCCGTTTTATGGGTGAATAGGGACAGTCAAAAAACCAAAAAAATAGGGACAGTCACTAATACAAAAAAATAATAATCAAGAAATAGGGACAGTTTGGAGAAACTTTTTATCCCATTTTTTTTTCTTTGGCACCGTGGTTTATATTATGGGTGCATATTATGTGCATCCATCTGAGCTATCAATTTAGCAATAAGTTGGAAACTCGGGATTATTTCTTGATTATTATTGTTTTGTATTAGTGACTGTCCCTATTCACCCGTAAAACGGGGTGAATAGGGACAGCCATAAAAATCCTATTTATTCCTATTTAACCCATAGATGGGGTTTATAGGGACTATAAGTTGCTTTTTAAAAAAACAAGAGAACACTTTCAACCCAAATATCAACAAATCAGTATGGTTATCAATTTTCAGTGTAAAAAGTTTCCGAACTTTTTTTCAGTTTGTGTCCCTATTCACCTTGCTGTCCCTATTCACCCCATTTCACGGTACCAGTTCGCAAGAGGCGACTAACAGGGTTGGCGGCAGGAAGAGCATCCGGTTGTAAAACATTGCTTCAAAAAAAGGGACCAAGGTGCCCAAAAAAAGGCCAACACCTGCTCTGCGGGGAAAAATAGCCTCTAAAGGTGGTTCAAAGGTGGTTCATTTGTTCATATGATTACCTTTGTAAACACGCTGCTGTTAGTTTTTCCTTGTTAGTTGAAGTGTCGCATGTCGACAAGAGGTCTGCATGGTTGTTGTTGTTGTTGTTGTTGTGGTTCTTGTTGGGGTCGATTTTTGGAATGTGCATACATGGATCATCGGGCTTGATGTCCTTCTGAGGGACGGCACACATATTGACAAATTGCACTGAATGCAAGAAACCACGGTGACAGTGTATATGGCTGTGTCGATATTCAAACCCAGGCTACAGACAACTACAGACACCTCAAACCTACCCTACCAGCTCACAAAATCAGCACGGTATGTGTAATTTAAAGCCACATCATCAGGAGCAAAGTTCTCAGATGGAAATTCTACAGGGATCACTTCTTGATCGCGCCTTCCTCAGCATCATCAAACTATTGCAATGTAATCTCCGGGCAAGATAAGGCAAAGAATAACAGGGATTCGTCGTACATCAAGCACTTGTTACCATAGCCAAACAACGGGCTGCATCCATGCTGTGCTGAGCTTCTGTTGGATCACTGTGAGTGGCAGGTTCAGTTCACTGCAGCTCGTGCACATAACCTAAGGGAGCCTGATGATGTACTGTGTGAATAATTGAGATGAATTCTGCCCTTAAGAAATGTTTCTTGTCACTCTAAGTGTCATTTTAGCCGTATGGGTTTTCTAATAACACAGCATGAATGGTACTAACATCCTTATAAAGAACACAATGCGCAAATGTGTCAACATGCCCTCCGAGCATACCATCAAGTTCTTAATTTGAAATTGTCTTAAAAAAAAAAAAGAGTTATTATCTCCATCACAAATATTTCACATGAGTTCAGATGAGATGAAGAGATGAGATGTCAGATTTCACGCAATCACCACGATTAAGCTCACAAGCAAGGGCTCAGTACAAACTGTGAATCTAATGCATTCTCTCCAGCATTATTCCACTCGAGAGAAATCATGCTACCGACTTTTAAAGCCTCTGGGGAAGCTTCTAGAAAGATGTATAAGGTTCCATTGAAAAAGCTTTTCTAATTATGTAGCCATAGCAACACGCATTTCGAGCGTGTCACAGTGCAGAGGTCACGTGCTTACAATTAAGCTGCCGAGGATGGGTTCGATTCCTGAGCAGACGATAAAATGTCGGATTGTCCATATTATAGCAACGTCAGAATTAAAAATCGTACATGGTTAGCTTAAACGGAATTTCCTTATTAATAATAATAATAATAATTCATCGAGGTAGTCTCCTATTCAATGAGCACGTCATCTTTTTCATAATGACTTTTTTTCATCAGATACTGTTCACGTTATTAAGATCAATATACTGACATAGTACTGATCGTAAAAAAAGTATTCAATATTTCAAAAAGCTTCACAAAGCCAATACACATTGTTTCACTGTATACTATCCACATGATACTTACGACGCAAGGTTAGAGATAATTTTTTGCAGCATTTATTTAATTTTTAATAATAAAAATATATTTACGAAATTATAATATTAAATTATTTTTAACTAGCAACGGCACCCGGCCTACGGGCGGGGCTTCAATTGGTAGGCCCAAATGAAAAGGCAAAATATCAGAAATTCAAGGGTTTTTTATATTTTAAACAACAACAACAACAACATGCATTTTAAGGCCATTTTCCCTGCTTGAGCAGGGGTCAGCCTTGCGGTCCCCATGACAATCTTCTCCATCTTGCCCTATTTTCTGCATCTCTCCTTATTAACCCCATTGCCCGCATTTCTTCTTCCACCATCTTTAGCCAAGTCTTTCTCGGTCTTCCCCGTCCTCTACTTCCTTCTACCTTCATTTCCATCACTCTTCTCAACCAGTCACTTTCATCCTTCCTCAACACATGACCAAACCATCTCAACCTGTTCCTCTTCACAGCATCAATCACAGGCTCTATTCCCATCATCTTTAGCAATTCATCATTTGTCTTCCTCTCTCTCTCAACGATACTCCGCACATCCGTCGAACCATTCGCATTTCCACCCTTTCCAGCCTTCGTTGCTGCTCTACATTCATTACGCATGTCTCGCTCCCATAAATCATAACACTTCTCAAACATGCAGCATACACCCTTCCCTTCAGCTTCAAACGACACTCCCCTCCTCATCAGCACGCCACTCAGTTCCCAAAACTTCTTCCATTCACATCTCACTCTAGCAACCGTTGCCGAATCTGATCCACCTTCTCCATTCAGCATGTCTCCGAGGTAGCAAAATGTTTTCACACCTTCCAACTTCACGCCGTCTCCAAGATCCAACTCAACATTTCCTCCATCTGCAGCTCCCTCTGTGCACACCTTACATTTGAATGTAGCTGCCACACTGGTTAATGATCTTCTCAGACCACTACATTTTTGATGAACCCACTCAGCGCACATTGTACATTGAATGGAGTACACTACGACACCCTTCCTGCACACAGCACATGGCCACTTCCCAGTTCTTTCCACCTCACCACATGCTTTACCACTTGCCATCACCTTAGTCTTTCCGATATTCACCTTCAGACCTTTTGTCTCCATACATTCCTTCCACTTGATCACCTTTTCCTTCAGTCCATCCATACTTTCCGCAATCAACACCAGATCATCTGCATACAACAACTCCCACGGTAAACCCTCCTTTACGTTCTGAGCCAGCACCTCCATCACAGCTACAAATAGTAGTGGACTTAGTACCGACCCCTGATGCACTCCCACCTTCACCTCAAACTCACCACTGTTCCCGTCCTTCGTCCTTACAGCTGTGCGCGCTCTTTTGTACATTGCCATCACCAATCTGATCAACCATTCCTCCACTCCTAACTTCCTCAATGCCCATGTCAATACTTCGCGTGGAACCCTATCAAATGCTTTCTCCATCAACAAACCCAAGAAACAACTTCTTCCTCTTCTCAATGTACTTCTCCTGCAACTGTCTCACAATAAAGAGCGCATCTGTCGTTCCTCTTCCTGGCATAAATCCAAACTGCATTTTGTTGATCTTCACCTTCTTCCTTATCCTCCTCTCTCCAACACCCTTTCCAATACCTTCATTCCATGCTCCAATAACTTTATCACTCAGTACAAGCCACACTCCAGAGGGTCACCTTTCCCCTTGTATAGAGGGACGATGGTACTCCGTTCCCAATCCACTGGAATGCGGCCTTCTTTCACCACCAGATTACAGATCTCTGTCATTCTCTTCAAACCCCAACTTCCTGCTGCCTTCAACATATCTCCCACAACTCCCATAGCACCTCCCGCTTTTCTACTCTTCATTGCTTTTATCGCTTCCTCAACTTCCTTATCAGTTATCTTCTCTGCCGGTCCTAAAATTGGGTTACTCTCTATGTTGCCATCCCATTCATTCTCTGCATTCAACAGCATTTCCATATATCTTTTCCATCTTCCTTTAATTCAATCTGGGTCCACAACGATTTGTCCCACTTCATCCTTCAAGCAACTCACCCCCATCACATCACACCTCTCTTTCGCTATCTGCTTTGCAATCCTGAATACCGCTCTCTGAACCTCTTCCGAATCCAAGCGTTCTCTGAACATTTTCCTACATGCCTCCTGCGCCTTTGCTACCTCTTTCTTTGCAGCCTTCTTGGCTGCCTTATAACTTTCATGCTCTGCTTTTTCTGCTCCCGTACCCTTCGCCTTCTGCCACTCCTTGAACTTCTTCCTCTTCTCGTCAATCCTCTTTCCAACTTCATCATCCCACCACCATGTTTCCGCGTGCCTCGGTGGTCCTTTTGTCCATCCACATGCCTCACCAACGGCTCCCAACAGACTATCTTTCATTGACATACAACCACTTTCAAGCTCAACCACATCATCCTCTACCCTACTCAGCCTCTCTTTTAATGCCTCCCTTACTGTCACCTCTTTCAACCTCCACACCTTCATTCTCGGTTGGTACTTCACCCGCCGAGCTCTCCTCGCACCTTTCACCCTTATGTCGCAGACAACCAAGTGGTGCTGTGAAACAGCCTCCTCCCCCGGGATCACCTTTGTGTCCCGGAGGTGCCCCCTATCTCGCCTACGCACCGTCAGGTCGTCAACGGTTGTCGTCGACCCACCTGACGTGTATGTAACAAGCTTATTATCCTCTTTCTGGAACTGAGTATTACAAATCAACAAATCAGCTCCATCAGCAAACTCCAAAATCCTTTCACCTTCTCAATTTCTCACACCATATCCGTAACCCCCATGAACTCCCTCAAAACCGCCCATACTCCTCCCACATGTCCATTTAGGTCTTATCCTACCACAACAACTTCCTCATCTTTCACGTTTTCCATCAGCTTCTCTATCGCACACCAGAACTTGTCCTTCTCTTCATTGCTCCGACCAACCTGCGGAGCATATCCCGAGATGACGTTCACCAAGAGCTTTCCAATCATCATTTTCACCATCATCAACCTATCACTCACTCTAGTCACACTCACCACACTGTCTACAAACTCCTCAGAAAACAGGACACCAACACCATTCACGCCCTCCGGGCACCCTTGCCACACAAACTTGTATTTCTGTCCCTGCCTCCCCTTCACCATTCTCACACCACTTCCCTTCCATCTCGTCTCTTGCACACAACATATGTCCACTCTTCTTCTGATCAATACTTCCACCACATCCGCTGATCTCCCTGTCATTGTCCCTACATTCCATGTCCCAAACCTCAGAAACCGATCTCCACTTCGGGCTGTACCCTGCCCATATGTAGTTGTAATTGTCATGGTTCTCTTTTTGAGGCAATGTTTTTATGGCCAGATGCCCTTCCTGACGCCAACCCTCTTCGTCGTCTCTTACGACACGCAGGGTTATGGTGTACCTATTCTAAACCAGGGTACACACCGGGGTTGTTTTTTTTTTTGTTTTTTTTTCTTAAACGATTTAGATAAACATCCGTTAAATCATATCACACGCAAATCATCAAAATCTAAACAGTATTTGTAGAATTTCAATAAAAGCCACATCACTGTTCATATCGGTAAATATTATTCCATCGTGTTTGGAAAAGCTGTAAAATTGGAAAATTGGAAAAATTAGAAAATTGTGAAAACAATATAGCCTATTTTACTCCAGGGGGTCCCAGGATTACCCACCCAAAATTTCGTTGCGATCGGTTCAGCCGTTTTTGCGATACCTGGGAACGGACAGACAGACAGACGGACATTTGGTGAATTATTGTAAGAATATAAGAAATAATAATTTAAATTTTTTTGGTATAATTTACTACCCCCTTATTTTACTCCCCAATGTGTGTGTGCTAAGTTTGTTTGCGATCATGTAAGCCTCTCCCACATTCCACCGACACACCTACCTAACCCACACTACAAGACGCATCATTGTGGGGGAGGAGCATCTGCCAAGCTTGGAGGCCATACAATGTTCCGTTCTGAAGATATACAATGTATAAGGGACCAGACAGACAAACAAACACAAAAATGGAGTTTGACAATAAGGGAAGCTTTGCATGGTGAGAGATTGGTTAGCGAACGTGCCGCCCATTGACCAAAATGATGGTCTCAGCTCTATACGCCCAGAAGGCACAAATTCATATTTCTTGCCGTGCATTCAGAAAGTATTCAGACCCCTTCACTTTTTTCACATTTTGTTATGTTGCAGCCTTATGCTGAAATCGTTTAAATTCATTTTTTCCCTCATCAATCTGCACTCAATACCCCATAATGACAATGAGAAACATGATTTTAGTAAGTTTTACAAATTTAACAACAAGAAAAAACTGAAATATCACATTGACATAAATATTCAGACCCTTTGCTATAACACTTGAAATTTAGCTCAGGTGCCTCCAGTTTCTCTTGATCATCTTTGAGATGTTTCTACACCTTGATTGGAGTCCACCTGTGGTAAATTCAATTGTTGGACATGATTTGGAAAGGCACACACCTGTCTATATAAGGTCTCACAGCTGACAATGCATATCAGAGCAAAATCCAAGCCATGAGGTCAAAGGAACTGCCTGCAGAGCTCAGAGACAGGATTGTGTCGAGGCACAGATCTGGAGAAGCGTACAAAAAAATTCTGCTGCATTGAAGGTTCCCAAGAGCTCAGTGGCCTCCATAATTCTTAAATGGAAGACGTTTGGAACAACCAGGACTCTTCCTAGAGCTGGCCGCCCGGCCAAATTGAGCAATCGGGGGAGAAGGGCCTTGGTAAGAGAGTTGACCAAAAACCCGATGGTCACTCTGGCTGAGCTCCAGAGATCCTGCATGTCTGTTTGTTTGTCGTGTTATAACTTGAGAACGGATTAACAGATTTCAATAAATCCAACTACGGTGGATTCGGGTAATTCTCTGGAATGTTTGTGTTATATATACATATATCTTCTATATATACTGTATATAAAAGAAAGTTTTTGTTTGTTTGTTTGTTTGTTTGTCTGCACACGCTAATCTCCTGAATGGTGAAAGATAGGAGGAAACCTCTGAAACAAGAAATGTCGGAACGGGCCCCGGGAAGGTTACAGGCTAGGTGGCGAGGCCGGTCGAGGCGGCCTTGGCCCATATCGCAATTAAAAGCTGAGCTGAATTATAGTAGTCAATCTTCTACGGCCGTGAGTAAAAGCTGAATTATAGTAGTAAATTCATTCAAAAAGAACGAAAAATGTCGGGACTGGCCCCGGGATGGTTATAGGCTAGGTGGCGAGGGGTCGAGGCGGCCTCGGCCAGGCTGGGCCCATTTCGCAATTAAAAGCTGAGCTGAATTATAGTCGACAATCTTCTCCGGCCGTGGGTAAAAGCTGAATTATAGCAGTAAATTCATTCAAAAACAACAACCCGGGCAACGCCGGGTGCATTCGGCTAGTATGTGTGTGTGTATATATATATATATATATATATATATATATATATATATATATATATATATATGTCGGTCGAAGACCTCAAGGGAAGGAAGAAGAAGAAGAATCAGAGCAACAATGTTTAATGGGATCGATTACAAACACACAGTGTGGAGCGAGGCTCAAGAATGCACCGCCTAACACGCAGCGGGCAATTTCTCAAGACACTCGCTGAAAAATAAGCAAAAAGTCATTTCATTTATAGCAAAATATCAGACAAGAATCTGCGCTAAAGACATAGCAAACCCTGGGCCATAACGACAACACCTCCCATTGTCCCTTCCTACAGAAGGCCAAACTTGGACAAACAGATGTAAGCATGGGATAGGCTGAGCTTTTTTGGCTCTTTATCTAAACATATCAGACCCGAGCGCAGGCCGAAGTAAATATTCTCATACACTAGGCTAAATGGTAGATGAAAGATTGGATACACGTGCTGAATACATTAACAATCAAGGATATGTAATGTCTATATTTCTCCCGAGGTTGGTTACGTCTTTGTTTTTAGGAGACATACTAGAAACTACAAAGATATATAATTAATTATTCCCTTTGCGAAGAAGGCGTTTAGCGACATGTTTTTCCTGTACGTGGGTCGCGAGCATATTATCTACTGTTTGGCACATACATTCAAGGACTTGCTTACTGGGCTAAGGATCCACCCTGCACGTCGAGCCTCGAAACCACATTTTGTCCACTCGCCTCTGCCTGCAGCTGAGTTCAAATCAGTTTTCAGAAGCACGATATATAATTTCAGATGTTATACTCAATTGAGTCATGGGGTTTAAACCCTAATGGCTGACAGTTCCTCCCTTTGTCTTTACAAGACAACTCCTTGGAAAGACACCGTATACTCCAGTGGTCAGCATCCCAATTAGTCACATGCCAGGCACGATACAGCGTCACGCATGCTCAAGAAAGATATCGGCCCTAACTGGCCGTCTAACATTCAACGTATGAATTGTTAGCCATAATTCGCGACGACGGCGCCTGGGTAAGAGATTGCTGCCGCCCGGCCGGATTCCGAATCCACCCTCGCAGCGGCGTAAGTGCGACCCGGTTGCCAGCCAGATTTAGGGGCCCTCCATATGCAGGCGTGGTCCTCGCGAATTAGGGCAAACAATCGACGTCCAATGCCATCAAGCTTTGTACATGTGATTGCTGGGTGGAAGAAAAGGATGCACATTCGTCATCACCAATATCCATCTCCTCATAATCGCAAATCTCCATCTCCACATAGTCTGTGTCAACGTCAGTATTCAAAGTGTTGGGTGTTTTAAGCTGAGACGATCCCAAAGTGGTTGTTACGGGTGGTGTAAGTGGTGGTGAGGGTGGTTCTCCCGGATACATGTTTGCCATCCGCTCCTTACTGCTGGCATAATAGCAATAACCTTTAAAAGAACCTACACTTTCTAAATCACAGGTATAATCATCCCAACTAAAATCATAATCATTATCAGAATCCCAAGCATCAATAGGTTCATCGATTTCAAGCCAGGAATCATAGATCCCTAAAGCCACCTCCTCTTGCCACACAAGTATCACAGTCATCACAAACATAAATACAGGCAGCAGCCAGTTCCCACATGGGATCAACACAAGTATCACAGTCATCACAAAATTCAATACAATTTTCTGGAGCGCTGGTCACAACTGCCTTGTTGAAGGGCCCATTCAGGTCGACGGCCTTTGTGGTCAGAACCATAGTCGTTGTCGGCGGCTTCTTCACTTTCCATCCTGTAAAATACTTTCTTACACACACCATGATCAAATTCCTAGCCCCCCGTCCCACTAATTGGCATTTAGTTACCTTATCTCTCAGATGGTTGGCTTATTCATAGCCGCATTTCCTGTGTCGTGTCTGGAAATTCAAATGCCATATTTACTTTCACCAATTTCCGAAAATACCTTCCTTTTAATCATCTTCCCTACATCTAATAATACATGATTTACCAAATTTACCTTGGGAAAAATGGATCCCAGATAACAAGTCCCTCCCCACTGGTCGGGTAAGTATGGATATGCTTTATTTCCGCAAATAAACATTACTCCATGGGGTGGGATAAGGGCCGAGGCCATGCATTTACCGATCTCAACGCGGGTGGCGCTTGGTGCTCCCCAAGATATTGTTCGCTTGGTTACGTTATGCTGGGCCTGGTCATCTATGGTTATTACAAGGGGGCCTCCCTTTTCTCTCCCTCTGGTATCGGATGGCAGGGTATGGGTACATTCCGAGGTTCCCATCTGAACGTGTCCCTTTCCTATAAGACACACCCGTCCCTTTTGCTTTGTCACCCAGACTGGATCAGGTGGTTTGTCTAACAAAGCCTGCTTAATGGGTGGGGTATATCGAAACTCCCGGGAACACACTGCTGGGGATTTTGGGCCTATCAGTTCCAAGGTTGTGGTCAGACATGGGGTACGCAAGGGTCCTGAGCACATATCTCGTAGGGACAGGGGCAGCACTACCATTTCTATCCCTGTCGTACTGGTGTGGGGAAAATGCATGCACATCCAACAACGTGATCGGTTCTGTACCTTCGCCATTGCACGGGTCACTGTCCAATACGTATTTTCCTTTGGCTTTTTCCTGCTTTCGATCCGTCGGTGCGGAATTAATATGTATGAGATGCATGGTGGCCTATAGTCGTAGGGGGTCTGTGACGTCATGAATTCACATTGTAGTATCAGAGTAGTGCCGCTGTTCAGTAATACATGCGTGGTTAAATTGTTCGAGTCCTTTCCCCATTTGTAACCTGGCCTGGCCATGTTTACTATTGGTGCGCTGCCTTGTCGTGGCGCTTGCTTCAAACGACTGAGGGCAGCAAAACCTGTCTTCCTTCCATGTGAGTCTGTGTACAACGCCCTCCACATTATCCGTGTCCATACGTCTTCCTTTACATGGCAGCAGGGTATATTTATCCTCTGACCCCAGATAACTCTCTGCCGGTAGACCTTAATGGTTTGGTCGCCATATGCATATGTCTCCGTGTTCGCCCATGCCCTCATGTCCCCAGTGCTGGCAAAGCAGTATATTAAACTAAGTGTGATTGCCACCCCTAACAGGCGGTGGTGCAGCATCCTCGATCTGTGGTGGTGCGTTTGAGGTGTCTGTGTTTGTGGGTATGGCCAACTTACAATGTGTGGCATGTACCCAGGACGACTTGCCCTCACAAAACACCGCTGTTGGTGTGATCAGAAGAACTTGGTATGGCCCCGTCCACCTTGGTTCGAGCGCAGTCTTACGGGTGAAATGCTTCACCAGCACGTAATCTCCTGCCTCGAAGGTGTGGATAGGCTTGCTTGCTGGCTCCGGCAGGGCCTCCCGAACGCGTTCATGTATGCTGCGTGCCACATGGGATAGACCTATGCAAAACTTTAAAAACATGTCATCCATGATAGGTAATTCAAGGGCTGCCATATCCACTGGCGCCGATACCGTTGACATATAGCGCACGAGTGACAGACCATGGTAACCACAGTCGAAAGGCCTGGTGCTGCCCAGGTGGAAGTGACCTGCCTCATCACCCCCCTATGGCACACATGGCCATTTTGATGCGCCATGCGTGCCAACCATGGCAATAAAGCTCGCGGTGCCACGGGTTTGTCATTAATCGTCCACATTTGTCCTTCTGCGGGGTGCTGAGCTCCCAATTTAATCCAATCTTGATGTTCTACGTTTGAGGCCGCGGCTTGTAATTGTATTACATCGAACTCTGTAGGTGCGGATGTCGGAACGTCTGTCTGGGCAGTCGCTTTAGCGCCCTGTTTGCGCGTAACTACTGGCATATTATACCCAACCTGTTGGTTTGCCGCTAGTGCTGCTGCTCCGTCGGCTCGGGCGTTTCCACGGGCCACAGCGTCGTCTGTACGCTGGTGACCTCGGCATTTAACTACAGCTATTTCACGTGGAAGCATAATACTATGAAGCAGATTTCGCACTAAGTCCCCATTTTTAATGAGTGCTCCCGCTGAAGTGAGGAACCCTCTCATTTTTCATATGGCCCCTTTGTCGTGGACCACTCCGTGTGCGTATGCCGAGTCTGTATAAATTGTCACTGCTTTTTCCTCGCTTACTTCGCACGCTCTCGTGAGTGCGTACAGTTCAGCTTGTTGTGCTGACCAGGTGGGCGGGAGGCGGCCGCTTTCGACCGTCTCCGTATCCGAGCATACTGCGTACCCAGATAACAGAAATCCGTCCCAAGCCCGTTTGGCTGAACCATCGACGTAATAGGTGTGATCGGCTTCCTGTAGCGGAGTGTCCTGTAAGTCAGGCCTTACCGTTGATATTAATTGGACCACGTCCATGCAAACGTGCGGGATTCCCTCCTCCTTTGTTGGCAAAAGTGTCGCTGGGTTAAGAATGGTACACCGCATCACCGTCACGTTGGGTGCCATAATTAATGCCGTTTCGTATTGCATCAGTCGAGTGGCTGTGAGATGCTGTGTGTTTCGCTGTTGTAGTAGTGTATGGACGCAATGCGGTACCTGTAAAAGGACCGCATGTCCCATTACTCTATCGGCCGTCCGCTCAACTGCGTATCGGGCAGCCACCACGGCTTGTAAACACAACGGAAAGCCTTGTTCTACCGCATCAAGCTTTTTGCTGAAATAGGCTACTGGACGTTCCCTATCTCCATGAGTCTGAGTTAACACGAATTGTGCGAATCCCCCTACTGCATGGGTGAAAAGTGTGAAGGCCTTTTTATAATCGGGAAGGCCCAAAGTTGGGGCCGTTATCAGGGCTCGTTTGAGTCCTTCGTAGCAGCGTATTCGACTGTCCGTCCAGTTCACCATCCGTGGCTGGTCGTTTTTCGTCGCCTCATATAGAGGTTTTGCTAGTAACGCATAGTCAATTATCCATGTACGACAGTACCCTGCCATTCCCAAAAATCGCAACGAACACACTAACACTTCACTGTTATCCTTCACTTCACTTCAAAATTTCACTGTTATCCTATCAATACCTGGACATTTTTTCCCTTCCTTCCTAGATACGCGAATTTCACACCAGTATAAACCCACTGGAAAAATTATCTGAAAAATAACGAAATCGTCTCCAAGTTCTCTAACTAATCTCCATTCGCAATCACCAATTTTACCCTCCTATGCATTTTGCCTCAGGTTTTAGAACCTAGAGTCTACCAAAAACAACAACTAGCCTCCCAAAGCCATTTCCCTGCAAGAGCGGAGGTTAGCCTTGCGGTCCACATGACAATCTTCTTCATTTTGCTCTATCACCTCCCTTTGAGCAATAATTTAATTGATGTGATTCCCATATACCTGGTGGAGTTCTGTTCACTTGGTCTGCAGAGCCGTGATCCAATCTTCACCAGCCCCCAATCACCTTCTTATCACAAAACAACAGTCCATAACTAACCACTTTTTTTATTTCTTGTCTTTTCCATCAACTTTTATAACCTTTTCCTCCACTTTCTCATCAATTCCTGCAGTCACCTGTCATTGACAAGTAATCCATCTGATTCGACTTTCCAATTTAATCATCTTTGCACTTTCCATGACCTTCTTCTCACTTCCTTTTAAACCTTTTCTTCAGACACAACCCACATGAGTTATGAATACAATTTCCCTTTCAGGCACGTGTCTAGTCACTCACAAAGTGTCCATAAGACAACGTCATTATATTCCACAGAACTCCACCACTCTATTAAATCCTAAACATGCCCAATGGGCAATCCACGAAAAAATCAAAGCATTTTCAGTCCCCCTTTTCTCATACACTAGCCAATGTAAGTCAGCCAAACATAAATAAAGAGGTTCCAGCGAGTTGTGACCTCCATAACTCTAAACAACTCCGCTGGCACCTTTTAAAACAAACTTTCCCAGTCACTTACTAAAATAAAGTGCAGCTCTTGTCCGTAGATATACGTTAACCAAGGTTACATGAGACTTGACAACAATATTCCTGCCCCGTGGAGCAAGGCATCAGAGACAACTCCCCTCTCCACCTGAACTTATCCCAGGTAGAATTTAGCTACCTACAGAGAAAGTACCTGCACAACACATTTACAAACCAATTCGTCCCCTCGTATTAGGGGACGTCACAAATGTTCCACCACAATTCACAGCAGGTGACCACCCACCTGCCTTCTGTCGAAGTCCAGTTCAATTTCCATTCACAGATAGACAGACAGATAAACAGACCGGGTGAAACCATAACCATCCATCCTTCCGATTGGACTCATGTCAGCATCACATGTCATTCTTGCCTTCATTCAACGCATTCTGCCATCCCAAGTCGGCCAAATACAAGCCCCGGCCATGCCGTTGAATAAACACCCAGTCGGACTGTCAGCCTATCATTTTTGACTTTCACTCCCAATTTTACTCATCCGGATTGCCCAACGCCCGTAGGCAATTTGGGGAACCCCTTGTCAATCCATGACACACTTCAATGACTCACACCATAAACACAAATACACGCTGCAATGACAGATCATTCATTCCCTTATACACAAATACCTGTGCTCACTCCAACACATCCAGTGCGTAGCTTAACTTAAAATACTCATCGTCCTACCTTTCTTGGGCTAGTCCCTCCTGTAGTCCTAAGATCGGGTCGCCCCCCGATTCCTAACCTTAAACGCAGTTCTCACGCCGGAGTAACTTAACACCTATTTATCTATCACCCACATATGGGTCTACCTGCTTCCCACGCAGGAAGCTTACCTGAGGGATATCCCTCCTTATCTCGGGCGCCCTGTATAATCGATTCATTACCCACTGCTGCTCTGGTTTACACTAAATATGGTTCGGAATGCAAGCCAGGTGGTACAGCCGACAGAGGTCCACACGTCCAAAGCAAGGCAGGAGGCTTCAATTTCGATGTGCAAAAATTGCTTACCCAAATTAGGTGCCGGCAGGCCGCCTTTCCGACCTAGAACGTGAGGATCCACCTCGTCTGCACACTTGGATGATCCCACTCCTGACACCAAAATTGTCGGTCGAAGACCTCAAGGGAAGGAAGAAGAAGAAGAATCAGAGCAACAATGTTTAATGGGATCGATTACAAACACACAGTGTGGAGCGAGGCTCAAGAATGCACCGCCTAACACGCAGCGGGCAATTTCTCAAGACACTCGCTGAAAAATAAGCAAAAAGTCATTTCATTTATAGCAAAATATCAGACAAGAATCTGCGCTAAAGACATAGCAAACCCTGGGCCATAACGACAACACCTCCCATTGTCCCTTCCTACAGAAGGCCAAACTTGGACAAACAGATGTAAGCATGGGATAGGCTGAGCTTTTTTGGCTCTTTATCTAAACATATCAGACCCGAGCGCAGGCCGAAGTAAATATTCTCATACACTAGGCTAAATGGTAGATGAAAGATTGGATACACGTGCTGAATACATTAACAATCAAGGATATGTAATGTCTATATTTCTCCCGAGGTTGGTTACGTCTTTGTTTTTAGGAGACATACTAGAAACTACAAAGATATATAATTAATTATTCCCTTTGCGAAGAAGGCGTTTAGCGACATGTTTTTCCTGTACGTGGGTCGCGAGCATATTATCTACTGTTTGGCACATACATTCAAGGACTTGCTTACTGGGCTAAGGATCCACCCTGCACGTCGAGCCTCGAAACCACATTTTGTCCACTCGCCTCTGCCTGCAGCTGAGTTCAAATCAGTTTTCAGAAGCACGATATATAATTTCAGATGTTATACTCAATTGAGTCATGGGGTTTAAACCCTAATGGCTGACATATATATATATATATATGTGTATATATATATATATATATATATATATATATATATATATATATATATATATACACAAAGAATTAAGTTAAGCACCCCTACACAACGAATTAAGGTAAGCACCCCATAATATATATTCTTTGTGTATATGTATACATTGGCATATATTCTAAGGTATGTGAGATCAAATAATGATTGGTATGACATTAGCAATTATCCATTGATGAAAATGAGTGATCAAAGTGAAAAAAAGTGATTGGTTGAGTCAGTGATCCGATCACGTGGGTCCTACACACGTTATTGACGCAAAGATCGCTAGAGGTCTTCTCAGAACAATGACTGTACGTTAGAAAACATAAACGTCATCCACACTGTCCGTGATGGACCTATAGCTCCATACTTAAATTGAGGTGAAAATATGCCTAAAATTCCCAAAAAATTTCACCTTAAATTATTCAGAATAAAATATTGAAAACGGCATGATTGTTATGTTTTTATGTGACCATAATATCACTTCTCCAGAAAATATAGCAATATCATGGGTATATTACACTGTTTTGACGACAACAAACTTGTAATGTGCGAGGTTGTAAAAAAACGGCGGGGGTGCTTAACTTAATTCTTTGTGTATATATATATACACACACACACACAGACTTGGCATTTAATATGGAATATTTTTTTTGTGGGGGTGAACTTACTTTTCAAGATGACTTAGAACCAAAATTCATTGGAATTATGTTGAAATTATTCTAGATTTTGTTAATGTGACCTTTAAAAGAAACAAAAACCACATTTGACATTTCGAAGCAAATAAATTGATCCTTGAAAGTGATGTAAACTGATATCGAACTCAATTCACGGACAGTACTGTGTTAAACTTCTGTGCGTTTTCCAGAAGTATCTCTTTATTTTGCACATTAGCCAAAAAATTTTTTTCACAAAAACAAAACTTAAATTACGACTGGGATTACGGACAGTAAAATTACAGTTCAGTACTTCGTGTAACCCCCACGAGCATTCAGGAGAGCACGTACACATTGAGGCATGCTGTTCACGAGATTTGCCAAGGTTTGGACAGGAATCGCTTGCCATGCAGTTGCAATAGCCCGCTGCAATTCACGCACAGAGGCAGGCTGCTAGTGCAAGTTGTCGATTTGACGCGTTAATTCTGCCCACAAGTTCTCTATCGGATTCCTATCCAGGGACATGGCAGGCCACTCCATATGCTCTACACCACGGTCAGCAAGAAAGTGTTGGATCTTGCGAGCACGATGAGGCCGTGCATTGTCATCTTGGAAGACTAAGTTTCCTCGAAAGGCTGCACGAACAAATGGAAGCAATGTTTCTTCCAAAATTGCCCTGTGCTTGAACTGGTTCAGGTTTCCATTCAGAACAACCAGGTCAATTTTGCCCCCTGCATGAAAAGCAGCCCAAACGGTCACCCCACCACCTCCAGCTTGAACTCTTGGCACTATACAATCTTCGTTGTAGGCTTCATGCACTTGTCTGCGCACTCGGACGTGGCCATATTGACGATAGACCAGAAATCTATACTTGTCACTGAAGATCACATGATTCCTGTGTCCTGGCTGCCATTGACGGTGCTCTCTGGCCCACTGCAATCGGCGCTGGCGGTGTTGTCTGGTCAGACGCGGCTTTCTCAGGGGACGCCTGGCACGATAGCCTGCTTGAACCAGTCGTTGGTTGACTAGCCTTCTGGATACAGGCACATTTGTCAGTTGCTGCCACTCAGCCCTAAGCTGATTAGCTGACTTGGTACGGCCATTGCAGACTAACCGGTGCAGCTGGCGATCATCCCTCCTTGTGGTTCTGCGGGGACGTCCTGACCTCGGTATTGGAGTAGGGACACCCATCTGAGCATTTCGTTTCAGGATCTTTGACACCTGACCTTGAGTGATGCCATACTGCCGAGCAATAGCACGGTTTCATGCCGGAATTTCGTAAAGCCACCACTAAATGACAAACAACATTGTCGATTTGACGGACCATCTCCAGGGGAAGCGGCAATAACTTTTGTAGACGTGCAGCAGTTGTTTTCCACTAATACAGAACGCAACAACCCTTATATACCCGATTGTGAAGCCAATCGTCAAATGTACCTGTCCGTACATTTTGTCACGCCACCTGTGATATAATCCTGTTATTGACTTCTTGCTGCGACAGACAATCAGTGACATGGTTCTTTTAACAAAGAAATCACCGAAGCGTAAAAGAAACTCACCAGATTGATATACCGAGTTCAGAAAGTAAACCCAAGTCACCGAAAAAAAATATTCCATATTAAATGCCAAGTCTGTATATATATATATGATCAAGGCACCTCCTAGCTTTAATGGTGAGCACCAGCCACGGATATGTCTCACACGGTAAAAACCGCATAACCCGCAAGGCACCAACAGCCTGTCTGCCACACAGACCATCGTTCCCACCAGTGCAAACCAAAACCAGGGGGTGCGGTGCGATCGGCGGGGATAATAATCAATGACATAACAGCGTGACGAGCGCTGTCCCGATCTCCTGTGGACCGAAGTCCTAGACCAAAGCGTCACCTCCGTGATGTCACCTCCAACAGACAGAGATTGACAGAGTGGCCGGGCTGAGGCCTCCGGGACGGAGGTGACGCTTTGGTCTTGGACTTCGGTCCACAGGAGATCGGGACAGCGCTCGTCACGCTGTTATGTCGTTGATTATATATATATATATATATATATATATATATATATATATATATATATATATATATATATATATATATATATATATATATATATATATATATATATATATATAGATATATATAGATATATATATATATAGAGATATATATATATATATATATATATATATATATATATATATATATATATATATATGTAAAATGTATACATGAACACGCGTGTCAAAACTGCAAAAGCCAACACGTGATGTCGGTTATACCTGCACGGAGAGCAAGCATGATCTCCCAGGAATCCTTTTGTTTTTCCTCCCCCATAGATTAGCCATCGCAGCAAAGATTGGTATTTCCGTCAGCGAAGCGACGGGTCTTATATTCTAGTGTTTCAGAATCGATAGGTTTAAGGATCAAAAGGTGGAATGGTGGAAAGGTTTAAGGGTCGAAAGGTGTAAGGGATCAAAAGGGTATAAAGGGTGTAATCTAAGGTCTAATACTCTAAAACGTCTAAATTCTCTATTGGGGTCAAAAGGTCTTAAAACATCTGAAGGTTAAAGGGTGTCTAAAGTGTCCAAAGGGTATTAAAAGGTGTGGTAGGTGTGAAGGTCTAAAGGGGCTAAAAGGGTTGAAAAGGGTCTAAAGGGTCCGAGCAGTCTAAAGGGTCTAATGGGTCTAAAGGGTTGTGTTCCGAGGTGTCTAAAGGGTCTTTAAAGTCTAAAAAGGGTCTGAGGGGTCTGAAGGGAATAAAGGAGTCTAAAGTGAAAAGGTATGTTCCAATAGTATGTAATTAATGGACAGAATAAATAGACCTCATCACAATCAATAGTACATAAAATATATTAATACGTACATAGAGTACTCACATTTCATTAGTATGTAATTAATAGACATACTCACGTTCCAATAGTGCATAATCCATAGACGTACTGCACTCACTCACATTCCAATTGTAGGGTAGCGTGGGGCAAGACGCCCCCATTAAGCAAGATTGCTGATATCTGCTCCTGTTGCAGCTATAGAGAACTAAAAGTAAATGCAAACAATAAGGACACATTAGCGCTACATAATAGCACAAGCACACCAAGATAGAAAAAAACGAAAAAGAACAAGAAGTGAAATTTAAAAAAAAAAATTTTGGCCTCTTTGCCCCATGCCGGAGGTAAAACGCCCACCAGGTTGGGGCAAAACGCTTACTGTGGGCGTGTTGCCCCTGAGAAGTGAGCGTTTTGCCCCTTACTTCCGAATTACATAAAAAGAAGATAATACTAACGTCTGACTAGAAAAACATAGTCTCCTACATAGAGGAAATTTCACTGTAAATACAAAATGTCATGAATTGTGACTTGGTCAAATTCAAACAGTCATGGGCACATGTCAGTCCGAGACATCCGACTCGCAGTTTGGGCACAGGAACTGGGCCAGTCCTGGCGTACATTGTTCATGTGCCCAATGAAGGCACAACTGGCACTGCACCCACACCTCCCTGGGTCTGGCACGGCTGTACTCCTCACAGCATATAAGACAAGGCCAGTCTTCCTCCTCACTCGAAGCCTGTCGAGCACCTTTTGTGGCCATGACTTTCCCGGGCTTTTGAACAGTTGTCAGCCCTGTCTCATCCATGTTCCACACTCTTGAAGGGGTGTAGTCTTCAGCTGTCAAACACTCCTTGAAGAGGTCAAAGAAACCCTGGACCCTGGGTTTATTGAAGCCCACAACATGCGCTATGCTGGTTGCTTGAGGCTGCCTGAGGGTGAGGTCGTGACGGGAGAGAAAGTTCTGGACCCAGTCCTTTCCTGCCATCTAGGACTCTCTGTTGAAAGGGTGGCTAATTTGAGCCTTCTCAGCAACATCAAACGCTAGATGCTGCATGTCCCGCATCCTCAGACCGTACAGTCGCCTCTGCATCTCCGTTACATGTGCTTTCAGCTGCGCGTCGATCTCAGGAGGAAGGGCGTTCTTATATCTCCCAAAATTCAGCACACCAGGTGCTGCTACTTGCTGGTCTCTGTGCCTTCGTAGGGTACGTGCCGGAACACCAAAGTCCTTGCTGGCACGAATGAGTGGAAGTCCTTCGCTCACTGCTGTCAAGGCTGCAGACAAGTTGCTTTGGCCATAATTGCCCCTCTCTGTCTTCCTTTTGTATGTTCTCACCATCATGTATCTGTTCCGCAAGACATGTGTGACAAGACACGCAAAGAGACATGTGTGACACAGAGAGACAGAAAGAGACACAGACAAGTGTTTTAAAATGATTCAGTCTCTAAATCATAATTTCTTTTATTCATAACTTAGCGGAATATATTCAAATGATAGTCACTTTTACTAGCATAGCAGAGAGAGAGAGAGAGAGAGAGAGAGAGAGAGAGAGAGAGACACAGAGAGACACAGAAAGAGAGAGAGAGAGAGAGACATGCAATACTCTAGCATTTCAAGTCAAGTCGGTATTACATTCAGTGGAATGAGGGGCACATTAGGCATCTTGCCCCAACATCCCAGTGGGCGTTTGACCCCCAATCTGTTACAAATCTTATCTTTGGAAATCTGACTTAAAGCAAGGGAGGCAACTAGTTTAGTCTGGCATCAACAGATAGCTAACAGATCCCTATAACAAGAAAAAGTAGAGACGTTCTGTTTCTTCTGCTATTTAGATGATGGTACTGAACAAATGAAGTATTAAAGCGCGGCGTTACGCGCGCTGCTTGTGAGCAAGGAGGAAGCGGACAAGCGGTAACATATAAATGTCTTTATTGTAAGACTACACTGTAACACTGAACTCCTCCGGGCTGGTCGCCCGGTGTATCTCATGAGGCCACGCCTACCCCTCGGGCGTGGCCACCGCCCACTTCGTGCGTGGAATGATGTCACCACGCCAGTGGGCTTTTGTGTCCGCCACACGCGCCCCCCCAGAATTCCCGCGCACCTGGAGGGCCAGTTTGCGGGGCAGACGAATGACCCGGCCGAAGCGCCCCCTGGCGATCGGCGGCGTCCGGGGTGCAGGGATACCAGGTGGGATGCCCCTGGCTGCCCCTGGGATGGGTGCAGGACCGGGGGGCGCCGTGGCGGCGGGGCTGGGCGGTGCCGGGGGTCCGCCCGCAGGAGGGCGGCCCCGACGTGGGGGTCGGGCCACTGGCGGTGGATGGTCCACATCGAGGTGGGCCGGCTTGAGGCGGTCTACCGAAACGCGGTCAGGAGTACCGCCGATGTCCAGGGTGAAGTGCTTCGCCCCGGTCTCCAGCACGCGGAAAGGCCCGTCGTACGGGGGCCGCAGTGGTGTCCGATGGGCATCGTGGCGGACGAAGACGTACTCCGCCGTGCGAAGCTCCGGGGCGACGTGCGTCGGTGGGTGCCCGTGGCATGCCGTTGGCACCGGGGCGAACCTCTGGGCGGTCTCTTGCAGAGCGGAGCGCTGCTGTGCCGCGGACCATGGTGCCGTGGAGTCGGGGAGGAACTCGCCCGGCACCCGCAGCGGTTGCCCGAAGACCAACTCCGCCGCGGATGCGCGCAGGTCCTCCTTGGGCGCCGTCCGGAGGCCCAGCAGGACCCAGGGGAGCCTGTCGACCCAGCCGCCGTCGCGGAGGGTGGCCCGGAGCGCGGCCTTCAATGAGCGGTGAAATCGCTCACACAGGCCGTTAGCCTGGGGGTGGTAGGCCGTGGTTCGGTGCAGCCGGACCCCGAGCCCCTGCGCAACCGCCCCCCAGAGCTCCGAGGTGAACTGGGGGCCGCGGTCGGATGAGATGTCTGAGGGGGCGCCGAACCGGGCGACCCAGGTGGCGATGAAAGCCTGCGCGACATCGGCCGCCGTTGTCGACGCCAAGGGCACGGCCTCCGGCCACCGGGTGGTGCGGTCCACCATGGTGAGGACGTAGGTGAAACCCCGCGAGGGGGGCAGAGGTCCCACCAGGTCCACGTGGACGTGGTCAAACCGGCGTTCCGGCACCGTGAACGGGGCCAACGGGGCCTGGGTGTGCCGGTGCACCTTGGCGCGCTGGCACGCGAGGCACGTCCTGGCCCAGCCGCGGACGGCCTTCCGGAGGCCATGCCAGACGAACTTGTCGGCGATCAGCCTTTGGGAGGCCCTCGCGCCCGGGTGGGACAGGCCGTGGATGGCGTCAAACACCTGGCGCTGCCAGCCCGCGGGCACAATGGGGCGAGGACGCCCGAGGGAGACGTCGCACAAGAGGGCCACGCCCGCGCCGTCGAACGGCACCTCGGTGACGCGGAGGCCCGTGACGGCGGTCCGCAAGGCCTGGACGTCGGGGTCAGCGGCCTGGTCCGCTGCCATCCGGGCATAGTCGATGCCGAGGTGGACTGCGTGGGCGACGGCCCGGGAAAGGCAATCCGCAACCGGGTTGTCCTTCCCCGCGACGTGCTGGATGTCCGTCGTGTACTCGGACACGGCCGAGAAGTGACGCTGCTGCCGGGCCGACCACGGCTCGGTGACCTTGCCCATCGCGAAGATCAGCGGCTTGTGGTCGACGAAGGCAGTGAACGCCCGGCCCTCGAGCAGATGGCGGAAGTGCCTGACCGCCAAGTGAAGTCCGAGCAACTCGCGGTCGAAGGTACTGTAACGGCGTTCGGGCGGGCGAAGCTGCCGGCTAAAGAACGCCAGCGGTTGCCAAGCTCCACGCACCCATTGCTCGTGCACCGCGCCCACCGCGTAGTCCGAGGCATCGGTGGTGAGGGCGATCGGTGCATCGGGCGCCGGGTGCGCGAGCATGGTGGCGTTAGCCAAAGCGAGCTTCACGCCCGTGAACGCCGTGTCCATCTGCTCGGTCCAGGTAACGTCGCCTTTGCCCGGCTTACCTCGGAGAGCTTCGTGCAGGGGGCGCAGGAGCTGGGCGATACGGGGCAGGAACCGATGGTAAAAGTTCACCATGCCCAGGAACTCCTGCAGCCCTCTGATCGTGCGGGGGCGCGGAAACCCCTTCACCGCCTCCACCTTGGCCGGCAGGGGGACGGCTCCGTGCCTGGTGACACGGTGCCCCAGAAAATCGATTGTGGCGGCGCCGAACCGGCACTTTGCGGGGTTCACAATCAGGCCATGCTGGCCCAGGCGTTCGAAGAGCGTGCGGAGGTGGCGTAGGTGCTCTTCGCGGGACGCGCTGGCGACGAGGATATCGTCCAGGTAGACGTAGACAAAATCCAAGTCGCGCAGGACGCTGTCCATCAGTCGCTGGAACGCCTGAGCCGCATTCTTCAGACCGAAGGGCATGCGCAGGAACTCGAAGAGTCCGAATGGCGTGATGACCGCCGTCTTCGGGACGTCCTCCGGCCTGACGGGGACCTGATGGTAGCCGCGTATGAGGTCCACCTTCGAGAAGAAGGACCTGCCCGCCAAACGGGCGGAAAAGTCCTGAATGTGGGGGACGGGGTAGCGGTCGGGAGTCGTGGCGTCATTGAGACGGCGATAGTCCCCGCACGGTCGCCATCCCCCGCCGGGCTTCGGCACGATGTGCAGCGGCGACGCCCAAGCGCTCTCTGAGCGCCGAACGATGCCGAGTCGCTCCAGGGTAGCGAACGCCGCTTTTGCCACCGCCAGCTTCGTCGGCTCGAGGCGGCGTGCCCGGGCGTAGACCGGTGGCCCGACGGTGGGGATGTGATGGGCCACCCCGTGCTTGACGGCCCCCGCCGAGAAGGTGGGCCGCGTGAGGGCCGGGAAGCCGGCGAGGAGGCGGGTGAATGCGTCCGCTGCCGGAAGCGTACAGACCAACGTGGCCGGAACCGAATCGTTCGGCAAGCCGCTTGGCAAGCCGCTCGTTGAGCTGGGCAACGCACATGCGAGCGAGCTGAACGTCTCGGCCTGGACAAGCCGTCTGCGCTTGACGTCGACCAGGAGCCCATTAGCGCACAGGAAGTCCGCGCCAAGCAGTGCCATGGGCACGTCGGCGGTGACGAACGTCCATCGGAAAACCTGCCCTCCAAACCGCAGAGAGAGGCAGCGTTTTCCATACGTACGGATGGGCGTCCCGTTCGCGGCAAGCAGCGCGGGGCCCCCACCCGCGGCGTGCTTGTCTGACGTGCCGGCGGGAATGACACTCACCTGTGCTCCCGTGTCGCACAGGTAACGGCGCCCGGAGAAGGTGTCCGTTATGAACAGCAGGCTGCTCGAACGGCCGGCGCTCATCGCCACAATTGAGCGCCGGCCCGGGCGTTTCCCGACCCGTTGAAGGAGCACGGCGGATGACACCGCCGAGCTTCGTGGCCGAACTTGGCGTGGAACCAGCACCAGGTGGTGGAGCTGGAGGAGCGCGGCTGGCTCCGCCAGGCCGGTGGAGTCGACGGGTTTCCCCGCGGTGGCGGTTTTCGCCGCGGCGGTGGGCGGGGCGTGGCGGCGTTCACGAGGTGCGTATCAGCATGCTGCTGAACCACAGCGTGCTGTAGAAGATGATGCTGTGGAACATCAGCGTGCTGTAGAAGATGATGCTGTGGAACATCAGCGTGCTGTAGAAGATGATGCTGTGGAACATCAGCGTGCTGTAGAAGATGATGCTGTGGAACATCAGCGTCGAAGGCTGTGACGGCCACGCCAACGCTCGCCCGCGTGTCCGAAGCGGCGAAGTACTTGTCCGCCTCGGCCGCCAATGCTCGGGGTTCCGTTAGCCCGGTCCCGGCCAACGCGAGGCGAACCTGCGCTGGAAGTTGGCGACGGAAAAGCGCCCGGAATAGCGAACCGGGGGCTTCGTCGCCCAACAGTGACAGCATATGGTCCATTCGGACCGACGGGCGCGTCTCACCGAGCTCGGGGAGATCCAGGAGGCGATCGGCCCGTGCGTCGTCCGTGAGGCCGAACGTGGCTAGGAGTAGCCGCTTGAGTGCCTCGTACTTGTGGCCGTCCGGTGGGTGGCGAAGGACGGACACAACTCGAGCGGCCGTGCCGGGCCCGAGGGAGGCGACGACATGGCAGTAGCGCAGGTCGTCGTTGGTGAGGCGCCGAAGCTGAAATTGGGCTTCGGCCTGGACGAACCAGACTTCGGCCTGAGCCTCCCAAAATTCCGGAAGTTTGACGAAGGCGGCCATGGCGATGGCGTCGCGTGTGGAAGGATCGCTCCGGCAGATCCAACGTCGAGGGTCACCAGTAAAGCGCGGCGTTACGCGCGCTGCTTGTGAGCAAGGAGGAAGCGGACAAGCGGTAACATATAAATGTCTTTATTGTAAGACTACACTGTAACACTGAACTCCTCCGGGCTGGTCGCCCGGTGTATCTCATGAGGCCACGCCTACCCCTCGGGCGTGGCCACCGCCCACTTCGTGCGTGGAATGATGTCACCACGCCAGTGGGCTTTTGTGTCCGCCACAGTATGAAATTTACAACAAACAGGACGAAAACAAAGAAAAACATCTGAGAAACGTACCGCTTTCTCTGCCTGTGTCGCCGTCGTGGCGGGCGGGAAAGGATGTTTGCGGAAGGAAGCTCGCAAGGCATCATGGGGCTCGTTGCATCACGTGGTTTAGTATATATTGTGGGTAGGCGTTTGACCCCTACTGGGCCTCTTGCCCCACCCTACCCTATCTGTGTAATTAATAGACATATTCATGTGTCATTATTACCATGTACCAATATAAATATCATCAAAATGATTATCATTATTAATATCATATTGTTACAGACGTGGCTTAGATGTTAGTTTACCGAGCGGTTTTGGTATGACCACGTCTGCACAAGTTACCGATTATACTCGACGTTGACGAAGCCGCGCCACGCTGGCTCAATAAGAAAAAGAAGACACCCGGCTGGGTTATAAAATGACGACACCAGGGATACGGTTCTCAAGACCTCCGGAGGAGATTATATTCGTTACGGAAAAGGTTAGATTACAGGGGCTAGAGGTACAACATAGAAAGACAAGCACTTAGACACAATCTTATATTATTCCCCAACAGACGACAGGCCAACGGGACAACGGCTGACTCACACGGGGGTTGATGGAAAGGACAGGCGGGTAGCGATGGCTCCAGGTGCACCTGTGCTCAAAGGTTAGAATCGACCCGGTCCGGTCCAGAGATGCGGGGAGGTCTCGTCGCAGCGCTCAGAGGTGACGTTCTTTCTCAGGCGGGTTCTCTTCCTCTCAGCGGTCGTAGGCAAGGCAACGTTCTTTCTCCAGCTGGGGGCGCATCTCTCGTCACGTCCGCTACGTGGCCGCGTATATCCGGCGGGGAGTCACACGCCCTCGGCTCGTTAGCTCCGCCTCGTGGAATCGGCACGTTGCTTCTCATTGGGTGCGTGCGGGGGGGTTACCGGCTCCGCCCTTGACGAGGAGCTGACAAGGAGCCCCTTCGTGGTAACCCCGTGGAGCGCATGGTCCGGAGCGTCGTTGTTGTTGTAATTGTAATTGTAGTTGTAGTTGTTGTTGTTGTTATTGTAGTTGTAGTTGTTGTTGTTGTTTGGGGAAGAAGATGGAAGGAGGTATGGGAAAGGTCCTAAACTCACTACTGATGCCATATAATCACATTCTGGTGCAACGAAGAGTCATAATTAATGGAAACGAGGCCTTAACTGACATAGATTAAGAATAACTAGCAAGATGTCCGAAAGTTGTCTACGTGTGGTGCGGTGGACCTGGGCACGACATTTAATGGGGGAATAAGGGGAAGGTCGGCTCTACTGAGTGTTATTTACATGCAATGGGACTAGGGAATGGGGGATTGGGGAAAGTTGGGGAGTATTGGAGAAATAGGGGAATATTTACAAGCGGATATGGAGGCCAAATTCCATATTCGCAACATTGCACCCTTCTCTACCCTCGGGGCGTCCCGACCCGATAAATTTTTACCTACTTTAGTGTGGCACGCAATGTAGTTCCCTCTACTATTAACTCTACCCTGAGTGCGACAGTTTTACAGATATTCACAAATGAGTAAATATGTCCCCCTGCGACGTTGCACCCTTCTCCTCACAGAAACACACCCACAGGATAACCGAATCCGGAAAGAATTCTCAAACTACACATACAGCCGGTAGGGAGCATTATTTACACGACTACGCTGCTATTTACACTACGATCCAGGACCTGTTTTTGGAGGGACACATGCAGATGTTATGCATAGAGAGAGCGCGCTTGCCAGCATCGATACACCAACCCACGAGTGCTCTGTGGCCGACGGCCTTTAATAACGTGCAGAGCACCCTTCCCGAGCATCAAAAGCACCACCCCACCACCAATCGGTGCAGTCACCATTGTTCATTGGAATAAAAATAAATTCGACAACCCCTAACCCTGCAGGTGTCTCTTGCTCTTCTTGTGGTGCACTTGGTGTTAACTAAAAGTGGTTCACCTGTATGGCATAGGTGCCACGTTGACCCATGGGTCCATCCCCGGGTGGTGCTTGGCCGCAAACGAACTGCGGTCCATTGTGGGTGGCCACAAACCTTGCGGTCCATATGGTGTATCGATCCCGGCAGCAAACAGCGAAAGTGCAGGCCCACAACTGCGCAGCCAGCACCTCTCTCTCCTCTCTCTCTACCCCAAAGCCAGATCCTCGGAGGTGGGAGACAAAAGAAGCAGACAAGTGAGTAAGGTGGTAAGGGCGCAAAAGTGCACGCAATGTAAGGTGATGCACACTGGGGGCACATGGGAACCAGGTGAGACAGGTACGTTCCTATCGTACGCCCCCCCCCCCACCAGGTAACCTACATGGCCCCTCCCTTACCGGGCCATATGGTGGTGCATCGGGCCATATGGTGGTGCATATGGTGCATCGGGCGCCGGGTGCGCGAGCATGGTGGCGTTAGCCAAAGCGAGCTTCGCGCCCGTGAACGCCGTGTCCATCTGCTCGGTCCAGGTAACGTCGCCTTTGCCCGGCTTACCTCGGAGAGCTTCGTGCAGGGGGCGCAGGAGCTGGGCGATACGGGGCAGGAACCGATGGTAAAAGTTCACCATGCCCAGGAACTCCTGCAGCCCTCTGATCGTGCGGGGGCGCGGAAACCCCTTCACCGCCTCCACCTTGGCCGGCAGGGGGACGGCTCCGTGCCTGGTGACACGGTGCCCCAGAAAATCGATTGTGGCGGCGCCGAACCGGCACTTTGCGGGGTTCACAATCAGGCCATGCTGGCCCAGGCGTTCGAAGAGCGTGCGGAGGTGGCGTAGGTGCTCTTCGCGGGACGCGCTGGCGACGAGGATATCGTCCAGGTAGACGTAGACAAAATCCAAGTCGCGCAGGACGCTGTCCATCAGTCGCTGGAACGCCTGAGCCGCATTCTTCAGACCGAAGGGCATGCGCAGGAACTCGAAGAGTCCGAATGGCGTGATGACCGCCGTCTTCGGGACGTCCTCCGGCCTGACGGGGACCTGATGGTAGCCGCGTATGAGGTCCACCTTCGAGAAGAAGGACCTGCCCGCCAAACGGGCGGAAAAGTCCTGAATGTGGGGGACGGGGTAGCGGTCGGGAGTCGTGGCGTCATTGAGACGGCGATAGTCCCCGCACGGTCGCCATCCCCCGCCGGGCTTCGGCACGATGTGCAGCGGCGACGCCCAAGCGCTCTCTGAGCGCCGAACGATGCCGAGTCGCTCCAGGGTAGCGAACGCCGCTTTTGCCACCGCCAGCTTCGTCGGCTCGAGGCGGCGTGCCCGGGCGTAGACCGGTGGCCCGACGGTGGGGATGTGATGGGCCACCCCGTGCTTGACGGCCCCCGCCGAGAAGGTGGGCCGCGTGAGGGCCGGGAAGCCGGCGAGGAGGCGGGTGAATGCGTCCGCTGCCGGAAGCGTACAGACCAACGTGGCCGGAACCGAATCGTTCGGCAAGCCGCTTGGCAAGCCGCTCGTTGAGCTGGGCAACGCACATGCGAGCGAGCTGAACGTCTCGGCCTGGACAAGCCGTCTGCGCTTGACGTCGACCAGGAGCCCATTAGCGCACAGGAAGTCCGCGCCAAGCAGTGCCATGGGCACGTCGGCGGTGACGAACGTCCATCGGAAAACCTGCCCTCCAAACCGCAGAGAGAGGCAGCGTTTTCCATACGTACGGATGGGCGTCCCGTTCGCGGCAAGCAGCGCGGGGCCCCCACCCGCGGCGTGCTTGTCTGACGTGCCGGCGGGAATGACACTCACCTGTGCTCCCGTGTCGCACAGGTAACGGCGCCCGGAGAAGGTGTCCGTTATGAACAGCAGGCTGCTCGAACGGCCGGCGCTCATCGCCACAATTGAGCGCCGGCCCGGGCGTTTCCCGACCCGTTGAAGGAGCACGGCGGATGACACCGCCGAGCTTCGTGGCCGAACTTGGCGTGGAACCAGCACCAGGTGGTGGAGCTGGAGGAGCGCGGCTGGCTCCGCCAGGCCGGTGGAGTCGACGGGTTTCCCCGCGGTGGCGGTTTTCGCCGCGGCGGTGGGCGGGGCGTGGCGGCGTTCACGAGGTGCGTATCAGCATGCTGCTGAACCACAGCGTGCTGTAGAAGATGATGCTGTGGAACATCAGCGTGCTGTAGAAGATGATGCTGTGGAACATCAGCGTGCTGTAGAAGATGATGCTGTGGAACATCAGCGTGCTGTAGAAGATGATGCTGTGGAACATCAGCGTCGAAGGCTGTGACGGCCACGCCAACGCTCGCCCGCGTGTCCGAAGCGGCGAAGTACTTGTCCGCCTCGGCCGCCAATGCTCGGGGTTCCGTTAGCCCGGTCCCGGCCAACGCGAGGCGAACCTGCGCTGGAAGTTGGCGACGGAAAAGCGCCCGGAATAGCGAACCGGGGGCTTCGTCGCCCAACAGTGACAGCATATGGTCCATTCGGACCGACGGGCGCGTCTCACCGAGCTCGGGGAGATCCAGGAGGCGATCGGCCCGTGCGTCGTCCGTGAGGCCGAACGTGGCTAGGAGTAGCCGCTTGAGTGCCTCGTACTTGTGGCCGTCCGGTGGGTGGCGAAGGACGGACACAACTCGAGCGGCCGTGCCGGGCCCGAGGGAGGCGACGACATGGCAGTAGCGCAGGTCGTCGTTGGTGAGGCGCCGAAGCTGAAATTGGGCTTCGGCCTGGACGAACCAGACTTCGGCCTGAGCCTCCCAAAATTCCGGAAGTTTGACGAAGGCGGCCATGGCGATGGCGTCGCGTGTGGAAGGATCGCTCCGGCAGATCCAACGTCGAGGGTCACCAGTAAAGCGCGGCGTTACGCGCGCTGCTTGTGAGCAAGGAGGAAGCGGACAAGCGGTAACATATAAATGTCTTTATTGTAAGACTACACTGTAACACTGAACTCCTCCGGGCTGGTCGCCCGGTGTATCTCATGAGGCCACGCCTACCCCTCGGGCGTGGCCACCGCCCACTTCGTGCGTGGAATGATGTCACCACGCCAGTGGGCTTTTGTGTCCGCCACAGTATGAAATTTACAACAAACAGGACGAAAACAAAGAAAAACATCTGAGAAACGTACCGCTTTCTCTGCCTGTGTCGCCGTCGTGGCGGGCGGGAAAGGATGTTTGCGGAAGGAAGCTCGCAAGGCATCATGGGGCTCGTTGCATCACGTGGTTTAGTATATATTGTGGGTAGGCGTTTGACCCCTACTGGGCCTCTTGCCCCACCCTACCCTATCTGTGTAATTAATAGACATATTCATGTGTCATTATTACCATGTACCAATATAAATATCATCAAAATGATTATCATTATTAATATCATATTGTTACAGACGTGGCTTAGATGTTAGTTTACCGAGCGGTTTTGGTATGACCACGTCTGCACAAGTTACCGATTATACTCGACGTTGACGAAGCCGCGCCACGCTGGCTCAATAAGAAAAAGAAGACACCCGGCTGGGTTATAAAATGACGACACCAGGGATACGGTTCTCAAGACCTCCGGAGGAGATTATATTCGTTACGGAAAAGGTTAGATTACAGGGGCTAGAGGTACAACATAGAAAGACAAGCACTTAGACACAATCTTATATTATTCCCCAACAGACGACAGGCCAACGGGACAACGGCTGACTCACACGGGGGTTGATGGAAAGGACAGGCGGGTAGCGATGGCTCCAGGTGCACCTGTGCTCAAAGGTTAGAATCGACCCGGTCCGGTCCAGAGATGCGGGGAGGTCTCGTCGCAGCGCTCAGAGGTGACGTTCTTTCTCAGGCGGGTTCTCTTCCTCTCAGCGGTCGTAGGCAAGGCAACGTTCTTTCTCCAGCTGGGGGCGCATCTCTCGTCACGTCCGCTACGTGGCCGCGTATATCCGGCGGGGAGTCACACGCCCTCGGCTCGTTAGCTCCGCCTCGTGGAATCGGCACGTTGCTTCTCATTGGGTGCGTGCGGGGGGGTTACCGGCTCCGCCCTTGACGAGGAGCTGACAAGGAGCCCCTTCGTGGTAACCCCGTGGAGCGCATGGTCCGGAGCGTCGTTGTTGTTGTAATTGTAATTGTAGTTGTAGTTGTTGTTGTTGTTATTGTAGTTGTAGTTGTTGTTGTTGTTTGGGGAAGAAGATGGAAGGAGGTATGGGAAAGGTCCTAAACTCACTACTGATGCCATATAATCACATTCTGGTGCAACGAAGAGTCATAATTAATGGAAACGAGGCCTTAACTGACATAGATTAAGAATAACTAGCAAGATGTCCGAAAGTTGTCTACGTGTGGTGCGGTGGACCTGGGCACGACATTTAATGGGGGAATAAGGGGAAGGTCGGCTCTACTGAGTGTTATTTACATGCAATGGGACTAGGGAATGGGGGATTGGGGAAAGTTGGGGAGTATTGGAGAAATAGGGGAATATTTACAAGCGGATATGGAGGCCAAATTCCATATTCGCAACATTGCACCCTTCTCTACCCTCGGGGCGTCCCGACCCGATAAATTTTTACCTACTTTAGTGTGGCACGCAATGTAGTTCCCTCTACTATTAACTCTACCCTGAGTGCGACAGTTTTACAGATATTCACAAATGAGTAAATATGTCCCCCTGCGACGTTGCACCCTTCTCCTCACAGAAACACACCCACAGGATAACCGAATCCGGAAAGAATTCTCAAACTACACATACAGCCGGTAGGGAGCATTATTTACACGACTACGCTGCTATTTACACTACGATCCAGGACCTGTTTTTGGAGGGACACATGCAGATGTTATGCATAGAGAGAGCGCGCTTGCCAGCATCGATACACCAACCCACGAGTGCTCTGTGGCCGACGGCCTTTAATAACGTGCAGAGCACCCTTCCCGAGCATCAAAAGCACCACCCCACCACCAATCGGTGCAGTCACCATTGTTCATTGGAATAAAAATAAATTCGACAACCCCTAACCCTGCAGGTGTCTCTTGCTCTTCTTGTGGTGCACTTGGTGTTAACTAAAAGTGGTTCACCTGTATGGCATAGGTGCCACGTTGACCCATGGGTCCATCCCCGGGTGGTGCTTGGCCGCAAACGAACTGCGGTCCATTGTGGGTGGCCACAAACATTGCGGTCCATATGGTGTATCGATCCCGGCAGCAAACAGCGAAAGTGCAGGCCCACAACTGCGCAGCCAGCACCTCTCTCTCCTCTCTCTCTACCCCAAAGCCAGATCCTCGGAGGTGGGAGACAAAAGAAGCAGACAAGTGAGTAAGGTGGTAAGGGCGCAAAAGTGCACGCAATGTAAGGTGATGCACACTGGGGGCACATGGGAACCAGGTGAGACAGGTACGTTCCTATCGTACGCCCCCCCCCCCCCAACCAGGTAACCTACATGGCCCCTCCCTTACCCCTTACTGTATCCACAAAACACAACACTACCCATAAACATCTACTTTACAAATCAACAAACATCCCTACTGTCTTCCCCGTTCCTCCCATAAACCAAATTCGTCTTCTCTCCCTCCTAACCAATCAAATTTGCCATTTTCAACTCTCATCATAATTTGCCATCTCCAACTCAACATCAAAATTTGCCATTACCAATTCATCATCAGTCCCTCCTAGGGAGGGAGAGATGGAATCACCCCAATGTCTCATCCACGTCGTGATGCGTCTCACAACTCCACACAGCGATTCATCTCCTGCAACAAAACAAAGAAAACACAGGTGTGGAGTCATCATCATCACCACAGGTAAGTGGCTGCGTATGGTGCGACAGGTTCATTAATCCTAACTATTTCCTAAATGACTTTAACAACTTTACACTACCCGTCTCCGGCCAAACCATTGGCCCTCTTACACTATGGGTTCTAAAAACCAATTCCCATTGGCCAACCTGTGGTGCTTTTCAATTTGGGGTCTCACTCCCCCGATTCATCTCCCGGTGCCCTCGCACAATTTCTGGGCTGTGGCGTGTACCTCTCCCAGTGGGTCTACCCACCTGCACACCTCCACCACTGCAGTTGCCTCCGAGCTTACCTGCTCCTCACCCTAACCTAACTACCTGGGGAAGGCCCTCTGGCTCTCTCCCCACTCCGTGCCCTCTCTGGCACTGGGCTGCCCGATCCACACCCGGGATCCTCAGGCACCCACTCACAACTCTACCGGCTCCCAGAGCCCACCTGCGGCCTCACCTGGCCGACATCCTCACAGTGGTGGAGTGCCCAACCAACTACACACACTAACAGGCTACACGCCCAGCCATTTCCACAACACTAATGCACCCATTCACAACACCATTCTGCAACCGCACCACAGATGCCAATATCCAACCACAATTTACCTGTACCCTCTACCTAGCACGTACACTACCCGCCCCGGGTACTCGTGAAAGGGGTCCACTCTTCCCCCATCCACACCTTCGCACCATGCACACCACTCCGTACCACTCACTCCAACTCTCTCCACACACCTGTACCTGCACACCTGTGCTCTCACACCTGGTGCCACCTGCACCCTTCTCTCCCCAAGCGCATTCGCGCTGATCCACAACACTCACTACTCATACACTGCTCCACACACCTGTCCAGTTGCACACCTGTGCAATCACACCTGTTCAATTCTCACACACACAGCATCATCTCAGCTAACTACTCCCTTCTGAAACTTGCGCTTCCCAGTCGTCCCTTTAAACTATTGCGCTCCCACGTCATTATCATCCATACTAATCTACCTGCGTCCCCACTACAGGTATCAGTCACTAACTAACCTTAACGTTACCTAAGGTCATCTTCTCTAGATCCCTACACACAATATCCTAACCCACCCGGGCTAGTTTTCACTGCCATACACCCCATAAGCTATTGCTCCTTTGCCCCCCACATGGGAAGGGTGGCAGGGATGCCATCCCACCACATCGGGGGTCTCTCACTACCAATTTTTGCACATCAAATTTCAACAAATTAAAAATTTGCCAATCACTGCCCATCATCTGCCAATCACTACTGCCAATCCCTTGCCAATCATCAAATTTTGTTTTTCTCTAATTTTGGGTCCAAAACACTATCCTCATCACCCAGTCTACTCACTACTGCCTCTCGGTGCGCCAATTCCTGTCCAAAGCCCGGCTTCGTAAAGCCAAGCCATGGATGCTGGTTGTTTTGTGCCAGCGGCTGGATGCGTCCGGCACTCGGTGCAGGGAAGGGGGCTTACCCGGGCCGAGATCCCACGCATCACCTCGGCGCGGAGCCATCCAATGTCCCGATCTCGACCTGCCGGCACGTCTCAACAAAACGTGGTCGCCATAACGACCCTTCCTATCGGGCTGCCCGCTCCCCCTAGTGGAGCACGGACGCGGCCGTTCAAAGCGAGGCCCAGCACGCACCGAGGGCCCGATTCGGCTATAAGTCGTTCTCAACTCTACCCCATCTAACGTCGATGCTTCACCTGGACGCTTACACCCCGCAGCCCGTTCCTTGCTCACACATCCAGCCGTTTCCATGCCCCTCGTACCTTTCCTTACACACCTCGGTACACCCATTCCACTCACAGCCTTGGTCACACACCTGACCACCGAACACTTTGGCACACATTCGTTGGTCGCACACCTCACCAATACACCGCTTCGCGCCCCCTCCTCTGTCACCTCCTCTGTGACAATCACAGGTGTGCCCTCATTCGCACACCCAACCACGTGCCTCACCACCAACTCCAGCGTGCATTCCCACTCACGCTCTACCATTCCAGGTGTGCATCCTTCCATCCCAGGTGTACATCCTCGCTCACCTGTCACAACTAGCTCACTCTCCTGGTCACTCTCACTACTCTCACCACCACTCTTGACAACGCACTCACCCTTACTCTTGACAGCGCACTCTTTCCTCGTGCACCTGTCCGTCACACACCTTTCTCGCGCACACTCTCCCGTTACACCCTCTGTAACACTCACCACAGGTGGACACTCTTCCTTACTTCTGACAGCGCACTCTTTCCTCATGCACCTGTCCGTCACACACCTTTCTCACGCACACTCTCCCGTTACACCCTCTGTAACACTCACCACAGGTGGACACTCTTCCTTACTTCTGACAGCGCACTCTTTCCTCATGCACCTGTCCGTCACACACCTTTCTCGCGCACACTCTCCCGTCACACCCTCTGTAACACTCACCACACCACGCTTCCATGTGCTCCCTCGCACACGCGCTACGACCGACTCACTCTCGCCAGCACCCTCACTCCTTGGCACGCACTTTTTCCTCACACACCCCAGAGTCGGACTTTCTCGCACACCTCCTCTTTCGCACACCAGACCTGTCACACACCTCACCAACGGCCTTTCACGAACACCCGGATCCAAACCAATCCCCAAGCTTCTTAAATCCCCTGGCGCATCATACGCACGACCATATTGGTCACCACTTACACCGGGTCCTCTTCCTCTTCGCTTCTCCTCCATCACCTGCGAATCCCTCATCCGGTTAATGAGCACATCATCACGATCCAAACACAGACTTTGGACCAATTCTTTTATCTCCTCTTTTATCTCTTTCTTATCCCCTCTCCGTCGCTTCTTAATTTCGCTCATCCCTTCTTCCACTTCTTCTAATTTGTGCTTCACCTCTTTTATTCCCCGGTACGTCTCCTCAAGCTCATCCTCTAAGGCTACCTTGACCGTTTCCATGTGCGTCCTCACCTGCCGGTCCTTCGTCTCCATAACCTCTATCACCTCGTCCAGCCTCGTTGTCAGTCCCTCACGTACCATCTGACATTCCCTCTTTGTCGCTATCAAGTCGTTTTTTATGTCGTTTTGTGTCGCTTTTAACCCTCCTAATACTGCAGTGTTCCTTTGAACCTGCTCCGTTAGTCCTTTTTGTCCCTCCGTCAGCTGTTCCACCTCCTGCGTCAGGTCCTCTATGCCCCCTTGTAACTTTACAGTCCCCTTTCTCACCTCCTTTTCCATGTGCTCCTCACAGTGCCTCACCTCCTCGCGCACTCCTCCGACCTCCTCACTCACTCCTCTTCTGATCTCCTCTCCCATCACTTGCATCTCCTGCCCAGATGCCACCCTCATCTGCTCCATTTCCTCCCTGTGAGCATCCA
Source organism: Myxine glutinosa (assembly GCF_964187855.1). Classification (NCBI taxonomy): domain Eukaryota; kingdom Metazoa; phylum Chordata; class Myxini; order Myxiniformes; family Myxinidae; genus Myxine; species Myxine glutinosa. The sequence goes on along the minus strand of NC_136265.1, from coordinate 141,760,093 downwards.
GTTTGGTTTCTACCCCCATTCTGACCCCCTCTATCTGCTGCTCCATTTGTTTAACTTCCCTTTCCGCTTGGTCCCTCATGTCCCTCAATTTGCCTTCCATACTGTTTTCTAACCCCTCTAACCCATTTTTCACTCCCTCTATCTGATTCTCCTGGGCAGCCATTCTATTTTCTACCCCCTCTAACCCCTTTTGCATCCCTTCCATTTGATTCTCTTGAGCGGCCATTCTGTTTTCTACCCCCGTTAACCCATGTTTCACCTCTTTTATCCCGTTGTCTAACCCCTCAAAATTATTGTCTAACTCCCCACTGGTACCCCTCGCTTCGTCCCTCATTACCCCCATTTGCTCACTCAATCGCTCAATTTGGCTCCCCATACTCATCTGTACAGCTGCCTGTAGCTGCGCAATGAGGGCCTGTATGTCAATCGGCTGCATGTTAAAGCCCGTTGATACAGCGGGCTCGGCTACCGCGCGCTCTTGCGAGGCGCCATTTTGCGTGCCTGCTCCCCTCGCTGTTTCGCTCTCCTCATGTCCCTCAATTTGGTCCTGGACCGACCCTGCTTCACTCTCCCCTACCGGACCCCAGCCGTCTTGATCCGCCATAGCGCGACTTTCAAAATTCGAGTTTCGTAACACCAATCCAAATTTTGCTGTTATAATTTCGTCGAGCGCAGTAACCGCGGGACCGCGCTCCGGATCGATTTGGTCGAGCGCCGTACGCGCTCCGGCTCGATTTTCCCTCCCAAAATTTGGGCCTAACTAATTTAGTCCCGGGTCCGAATCTCACTCCTCGACACCAATTGTTACAGACGTGGCTTAGATGTTAGTTTACCGAGCGGTTTTGGTATGACCACGTCTGCACAAGTTACCGATTATACTCGACGTTGACGAAGCCGCGCCACGCTGGCTCAATAAGAAAAAGAAGACACCCGGCTGGGTTATAAAATGACGACACCAGGGATACGGTTCTCAAGACCTCCGGAGGAGATTATATTCGTTACGGAAAAGGTTAGATTACAGGGGCTAGAGGTACAACATAGAAAGACAAGCACTTAGACACAATCTTATATTATTCCCCAACAGACGACAGGCCAACGGGACAACGGCTGACTCACACGGGGGTTGATGGAAAGGACAGGCGGGTAGCGATGGCTCCAGGTGCACCTGTGCTCAAAGGTTAGAATCGACCCGGTCCGGTCCAGAGATGCGGGGAGGTCTCGTCGCAGCGCTCAGAGGTGACGTTCTTTCTCAGGCGGGTTCTCTTCCTCTCAGCGGTCGTAGGCAAGGCAACGTTCTTTCTCCAGCTGGGGGCGCATCTCTCGTCACGTCCGCTACGTGGCCGCGTATATCCGGCGGGGAGTCACACGCCCTCGGCTCGTTAGCTCCGCCTCGTGGAATCGGCACGTTGCTTCTCATTGGGTGCGTGCGGGGGGGTTACCGGCTCCGCCCTTGACGAGGAGCTGACAAGGAGCCCCTTCGTGGTAACCCCGTGGAGCGCATGGTCCGGAGCGTCGTTGTTGTTGTAATTGTAATTGTAGTTGTAGTTGTTGTTGTTGTTATTGTAGTTGTAGTTGTTGTTGTTGTTTGGGGAAGAAGATGGAAGGAGGTATGGGAAAGGTCCTAAACTCACTACTGATGCCATATAATCACATTCTGGTGCAACGAAGAGTCATAATTAATGGAAACGAGGCCTTAACTGACATAGATTAAGAATAACTAGCAAGATGTCCGAAAGTTGTCTACGTGTGGTGCGGTGGACCTGGGCACGACATTTAATGGGGGAATAAGGGGAAGGTCGGCTCTACTGAGTGTTATTTACATGCAATGGGACTAGGGAATGGGGGATTGGGGAAAGTTGGGGAGTATTGGAGAAATAGGGGAATATTTACAAGCGGATATGGAGGCCAAATTCCATATTCGCAACAATATCATCATTATAATTTTCAATATTGGCATTATTATTATCATTCTTTTAAAATACAAGAAAACAAACACGCCGAAGAATAAGAATAACCGAAGCTTAAGTCTCCTCAAGGTAATTTTCAGCAAAAATAGAGGAAGTGAAAGATCGTGCATTTATAAGCTTGTCGATGTAAGAGCGACACTGATTGGTTCATCAGTCATGGTGTCATTAGTAATCTGAACTCCCATTGGTTGACTCAGTCACCATCACCACTATCTCTGGTTCAGATTGGCTGGAGCAGAGTTGAGAGCGATGACTCACCAGCACCAATAATTTCCTCACTCGCTCCAAGGGAAAAACACTCAATATGTCCACCTTCTCTTTCAATTTACGTTCGTTTCCTAGGCTGGACCCTTTCTCGGCCATGGTGGACCCATTGCTTGGCCCCAGGGTCCAAGGACCTGACTCCCTGTAAATTTTGTTTTTGTGGGTTTCATCACGGACAGAGTTTACGCAACGGCAACGACATCGTATCACGAATGCTGTTCGGGGCATATCCCTTTCCATCTGTGCAAAGGTTGTGGACAATTCCATTCAACATTGCCGGAAGTGTATTTAAAAGAGAGGGTGGACATGTTGAATACTAAACAAAACTTCAAACATTACTCCAACTGTTCCACATTCAACAGGAAAATTATGTATGCTTGTAATGTTCAATAAATAAAAAACGGTACGTTTTTAAGGCAAACTCCACTTTAAGCCGTGTTGGCTTGGTTTGAATCCTGACCCAGCTATTGTTTTTTTTTATAACCCAGCTGTAATTATAATTTTAAGTGTCATTCACGAAGAGTAAGCGAGCTATCACTGGAACTATGAACAAATTACAAATTCAAGGGAAACCCTCTATGTGTGTGCGTATTAAAATCGAAACCCCCAACCTGGTGAACGAGCAAGGCATCGATCAAATTCCATAACATCAAATGCTGCACGACCTCTTGGCGACGAGCATCATCTGCCACACGAGCGCATTGTCTCTGCCCTGCTAACCACCCATCAAGAGGTGGAATTGCAGTCAGGAAAGATAAATCAAACAAAAAGTGCATACCTGATTCTGAATGTGGTCTTTAAAGCCTTGAGTACCACATGAAAGCCATCCTAGTTTGGAGGTGATGTGTTCGTCTATCTTTCTGCCTGACGTTAGCGGTCACATCACATTCAGGGTCAGACATGCACTTTTTGCTATGATGCACCACTAACAGTGATTGGTGAGGATGTCATATTGAGTCCCATTACAGCTATTGCTGCACGATCTGGGAGCAACAAGTGCTCAAAGGTAACAAGGGTTGAAAAAAAATAATGGTTTTGGATTGGGGACGATCTCAGATTTTGATGAACACGTGTTTTGAAGACCTGCAGGGAAGAATGAGATTGAAGAGGATGTGGAAGTTTGTTCCACAGGTGGGAAAATAGAGAAACAAATGAGTGGAGATGAGCAGTGATCCTGGATTTTGGGAAATGAGCAAAATACAGAGTCCAGGAATTGGGTATGACAAGGAAGGATCTGTACCGAGAGTGAGGGGTTGAGGGGTTGAGGACATAAGGGTTGGAAGCAAACACAGAATTGAGGCATTCGGCCTTCTCACGAGCTGAGTCGGCTGTGATGCCATTTGAAGAGAGGGAAGGGATGGAAGGGGAGCATACATCAGAGGCGGACTTCACAAGGAGCCACCAAGTTTTAGAGGAGAGAGACAAGTTTGAAAGTTCATTCTTGAGGTTGGACAGATGTTGTTTTGCAGCTCTCTTGAGAGTGGACACACACTTGTTGCAGACTTTTTGGAATGCAGAGATTGCCTTCGTTCGGATTAGCCTTCCAGGAAGAGAAGGCAAGTTTTTTCAGAGCAACTGCCTCACTACAGGATTCAGTGTACCATGGGCGGGAAGAAGGGTAGGACAATTGAATAATTGAAAACGAGATTGTATATATTTAAGAAACAGGAAGTAAATTCCTGCGTGGGGCCAGTGTGAAAAAATCCTGACTCAACCCGGAACTCAACCCCAGGAACCTCATCACTTATGCGGTGACAGCCCACTGAGCTATTGAGTCTCTGGGATATCCTCAGAGATTTCTCACACTAACACTGTGAGCTCACACTAACACTATATATATATAATGGAAGTCACGTCAAATCTGATGAAGACTGTTGGGTTATCATGTCCTGTGGCGAGCACGAGAATGCGCAACGAGGCCAAATGCAGTTGCACATGGTCTCCCGCACTTGTCACACTGGAATCTGGTTGATGCTGCTTGGTCCAGATTCTTTCTCCTCAAGTGGCCCTGGTCAGATACGCTTACATCTCACCCCCTCAAATTTTGTGATGCCTTTTTGACAATCCTTCTCCAAAATGAGCGATCTTATGGTCTGGTGTTCCCACTTGGCCGAGTCAATATCACAGCTTTTTAGTTTAGCGTTTAGACAATCCTTGTAGTGCTTTCTCGGTTTTCCAATGCCATGTTTGCCCACAGCCAGTTCCCCGTAAGATAACTGTTCTGGGATCCTTGAATCGCTAATTCTTGAGAGGTGACCAGACCATTGCAGTTGTCGTTTTTTGATGATACTCTCCACCGATACACAGCCAGATATATTTAGCACCTCCAGATTGGAAACTCTTTCCTTCCAAGTTATGTGCAGGATTTTCTGCAGACATCGTTGATGTAGGGCAGCATTCTAGCTGACAAATGTGGCGACTATAGGTTGTGCAGCACTCAGCACCATACAGCAATGTACTCAGAACCACAGCTCTATAGACTGATATTTCAGTAATCATTTTAATATTGTGGCTGTTCCAGACTCGGTGGTAGGGGCAGCCAAAGGATGTGCTAGTCATTTGCTATCCGACCGGAGATTTCCCGATCCAATTGACAATCATCACAGAAAACACTCACGTGATAGGTGTAGGCATCAGTGTTTTTAGCTGTTGACTGTCCACAAAGATACATGGCTCAACACACGCTCCAAACTAGGTGGCGGCTGATACATCACCTCAGTCTTTGTGATGTCAATAGTGTGTGTGTGTGTGTGTGTGTGTTTATATATATATATGTATATATATATATATATATATATATATATATATATATATATATATATATATATATATATATATATATGTATATATATATATATATATATATATATATATATATATATATATATATATATATATATATATATATATATATATATATATATATATATATATATATATATATGACTGGCTCTGGCAAAAGCAGACATTTGGGGGCATTTCTCTTAGCAGAAAAAGCAAAAAGCCGAAGAGAGTCAAAATATGACCACAGGGACCAAATTGAGATTTTTATATGGAAAGAAGGAGTAACTTCTCTAGATTATTTGCACCAAAACATTTTTCCAAGAAACAACAGAAAAGTTGTGAAATTCGACGAAGAGTCTAAAATGTCATTCTCAAAATGTGCTAAGAAAGTCACGATTACTTGGTCAAAAAGACACGAAGATCACGAAATTTTGATGTTTTACGACGAGTCATACATCGTAATTCGAAGGAGATCCCTGACACATCTTTGGTATGAATGAAATTTTATATTTCCCCGATGTAACACTACGTGTGCACATTATTTGTGCATGTGAACTGTCTTGTGAACTTTGAACCTAATTATCTCCATTGTTTAAACGCAAATCGGAAAATATGGATGGACTGAAGGAAAAGATGAACAAGTGGAAGGAATGTATGGAGCCAAAAGGTCTGAAGGTGAATATCGGAAAGACGAAGGTGATGGCAAGTGGTAAAGCATGTGGTGAGATGGAAAGAACTGGGAAGTGGCCGTGTGCTGTGTGCAGGAAGGGTGTCGGAGTGAACTCCATTCAATGTACAATGTGCGCTGAGTGGGTTCATCAAAAATGCAGTGGTCTGAGAGGGTCATTAACCAGTGTGGCAGCTACATTCAAATGCAAGGTGTGCACAGAGGGAGTTGAAGATGGAGGAAATGTTGAGTTGGATCTTGGAGACCGCGTGAAGCTGGAAGGTGTGAAAACATTTTGCTACCTCGGAGACATGCTGAATGGAGAAGGTGGATCAGACTCGGCAACGGTTGCTAGAGTGAGATGTGCATGGAAGAAGTTTCGGGAACTGAGTGGCGTGCTGATGAGGAGGGGAGTGTCGTTGAAGCTGAAGGGAAAGGTGCATGCTGCATGTGTGAGAAGTGTTATGATTTATGGGAGCGAGACATGGGTCATGAATGTAGAGCAGCAACGGAGGCTGGAAAGGGTGGAACTGCGAATGGTTCGGTGGATGTGCGGAGTATCGTTCAGAGGGAGGAAGACAAATGATGAATTGCGAAAGATGATGGGAATAGAGCCTGTGATTGATGCTGTGAAGAGCAACAGGTTGAGATGGTTTGGTCATGTGTTGAGGAAGGATGAAAGTGACTGGTTGAGAAGAATGATGGAAATGAATGTAGAAGGAAGAAAAGGCTGGGGAAGACCAAGAAAGACTTGGCTGAAGATGGTGGAAGAAGAAATGCGGGCAAGGGGGTTAACAAGGAGAGATGCAGAAAATAGGGCAAAATGGAGAAGATTGTCATGAGGACCGCAAGGTTAACCCCCGCTCCAGCAGGGAAAATGGCCTTAAAATGCATGTTGTTGTTGTTGTTTAAACGAAAATATAATTGTCATTAAAATACCATAACTTCGTTAATTTTCATCCAATTAACATAATGTATATATCAAATGAAAGTGAAAAGCATGGGGAATCAGATGATATCAAAATCTCAATTTTGATTTTTGCCCCCAAGTGTCTGCCTTTGCCAGAGCCAGTCAGATATATATATATATATATATATATATATATATATATATATATATATATATATATATATATATATATATATATATATAAATATATATATATTGTTGCGGTTTTGAGAACCCACACAGGTAACATCATTAAAGGTTAAAGGTTGCACCCCATAGTTAGGCCACATGCAACACGTAGGTCACCTTAGAACGTTAGTTATTTCTTAGTATATGTGAGATAAGGCCATTTCCAATAGTTATCATCTGCGTTGTGTAAAACAAATAAGAGTAGGCTCCATTCATTCTGCAGCCCTCCCTCCAATCGACTCCATTGCACACCATCCAGTCTGCACCCCATTGCACCTCGCATTAGGATGCTCGCAGTTTGTTGCACCTTGCTTGCCAGTAGCGTTCGCTGCCTTTGGGCTTTCGCTCGAACCAGCCCAAAGGCCACGAGGTAAAGCCCGAAAAGGGGGCAGAGCGTGAGGCCGGGGGTGTGGCCACGTCAAGCAGCCATCAAGGGCGGAGCTGGTAAGACCCCAACAGCAAATCAGGGCTGAGGCGACATCACCTGACAGGGTGTGGGTAAAGATTTGAGAGGGTTCGCTAAGCGGCGCTATATAACCGCGAGCGCAAAGCCCTCTGAAGGACTGTCCAAGGACTGAGGCGATTACAAAGGACTTGAGGACTTGGTTTGGAGCGCATTGCATTGTTGGTTACAAGGACTCGCTGGGGAAAGTGCCATTGTGAACTATTGGAGAGACGCGCTATCCTGATCAATTGCAAGGGCTCGGTGGGAATTTGGCTGTGGGCTTGTGGGGAGCGCAAATCAAGCGCCAGTCCTTCTATTACATACGCGGCCATGAGCCACAACGTAACCGTTAGCCAGCCTACCTTTCCCCGATGTAATTGTCCGATCCACACCACCGACACGCGAAGATCTTGCCTGCCGTCTACCATCGCCTCCACGGTACGAGTCAGGGACCGGAGCAAGCTGTGAACGAGAACCTTGGGACCATCGCCTGACAATCTACAAACCCCGTGTGAGTGAGTCTGAGAGTGTGACTGAGTGTGAACGGGCCCGTGTCCAGGGGATAAGTATAAGACTGTATAAGGCTGCCCTGTGTATCTGCTTCTTCTTCTTCCCTGTACATTGCTTCTTCTTCTTCCTCTTCTTTGTACAAAGTGTGTAATAAATTTCTTGTTCTTCCTGTTTCCTCTTAATTCGACCGTCTTAGTGATTTCTCCATTGGGTAAGCGTGGCACGACTAGGAACCGCTCCAATCGGGTTTAGTACCTGTTAACGGCCCGAATCGCGGCTCGCTATCGCTCGGCATGTCCACTGAAACCGTGGTTCGGGTGGGGTTATTTCCTTGCTTCACGGCCGGTGTTAGTACTTAGGTAATCTATCTATAATTCCAGTAATCTCTGTGTGTATGTTTGTATGTTTGTATGTTTGTATGTTTGTATGTTTGTATGTTTGTATGTTTGTATGTCTGTATGTCTGTGACCGCTGTTTCTCGACAACCACGGGTCCGATATACTTTAAACTTGCCAGGTATATTGCTGGGGACCCGAGATGTGCCTTTTCAAGGTTTCATATTAATCGGAGAAGTAGTTACCGAGCTATGTCCAAAAAACGATTCAACCAATCAGAGAGCAGCGAGCTATCACGTGTGCCGAACGTGGCGAACAGACTCTGCCTCGGACGGCACATTTGAGAGCGTATTCATTTATTTCACGTTGGAAAACTATGTTGCCGTTAAACTATGTTTTAAAACTAATTAAAACTAATTTGCGATTCATTCGCTTTCCTGCGCGTTTGTGCACGCGATGGCGATTTCTTTACCAAACTCCGCAAGCCGTTCGCTTTGGACCAAACCATTTCATGTAAATAGAGGGGGGGGATTGTCACCGTACTCGCAAGCGGTTCGCTTTGGACCAAACCATTTCATGTAAATAGAGGGGGGGGATTGTCACCGTACTCGCAAGCCGTTCGCTTTGGACCAAACCATTTCATGTAAATAGAGGGGGGGGGGGGGGATTGTCACCGTACTCGCAAGCCGTTCGCTTTGGCTTTGCGAATGGACCAAACCATTTCATGTAAATAGAGGGGGGGGATATAATTTTAGATATATATATAGTACGGGCATGCCCTAGTAAGACTAATTCGGCTTACAACCCTATTTAACACCGACCGGAAGGAACGTGATAGCCCTGGATCGCGTCGGCGAGTAAAAAGACAAGGGGATTCATCCCCCCTTGGTAAGGGGAAGGCCGACGTTCTGAGATCCGCAACAATATATCTATACTGTATATATATATTTGTGCAGCGTCTGTCCTGTCCTGTCCTGACTTCCGGGACTTCCGGTCCCTCGAGCGACGGGGCTTGCTTCGATCTCTCCACAGCATCAAAGTTTGAGTGTTTTCCCGTTCGTTTCTTTGTCAAATTTCCACTGCGTATTTTGTTGTGTATGTGTTATTGTGTGTTTCTATTTGGTTTTAGTTTTGTAGTTGTTGCAAATTTGTGTGTAATTCGTCATTTCTTTGTTCACGCCTCGTGCGCCTCGTGTGGCCTGGTGTCTCATGCGGCCTCCTCGTCTCGACTTGTGCCCCGCCCCCTATATCTCGTTTTTCTTTCACCTCTGCTCCTGCTTTCTCAAATCCACGTTCTCACTTAGAGACTTTTCCCAGATTGTTTTTCATGGTTTTGTTTAAATATTTATTTACATATGTTTAAACCGCAGCCGTGATGCTGACGCCGCCCCCCCCCCCCCTCCCAGAATTTCCATGTTTTAAACGTTTCCCAGTGTGTACCCTGGATAAGAATAGGTACGCCGTATCCCTGCGTGTCGTAAGAGGCGACTAAGAGGGTTGGCGTCAGGAAGGGCATCCGGCCATAAAAACATTGCGTCAAAAAGAGAACCTTGACAATTACAACTACATGTGGGCAGGGTACAGCCCGAAGTGGAGATCGGTTTCTGAGGTTTGGGACATGGAATGTAGGGACAATGACAGGGAGATCAGGAGAAGTGGTGGAAGTATTGGTCAGAAGAAGAGTGGACATATGTTGTGTGCAAGAGACGAGATGGAAGGGAAGTGGTGTGAGAATGGTGAAGGGTAGGCAGGGACAGAAATACAAGTTTGTGTGGCAAAGGTGCCTGGAGGGCATGAATGATATTGGTGTCCTGTTTTCTGAAGAGTTTGTAGACAGTGTGGTGAGTGTGACTAGAGTGAGTGATAGGTTGATGATGGTGAAAATGATGATTGGAAAGCTCTTGGTGAACGTCATCTCGGGATATGCTCCGCAGTTGGTCGAAGCGATGAAGAGAAGGACAAGTTCTGGTGTGCGATAGAGAAGCTGATGGAAAACGTGAAAGATGAGGAAGTTGTTGTGGTAGGAGGAGACCTAAATGGACATGTGGGAAGGAGTATGGATGGTTTTGATGGAGTTCATGGGGGTTACGGATATGGTGTGAGAAATGGAGAAGGTGAAAGGATTTTGGAGTTTGCTGATGGAGCTGATTTGTTGATTTGTAATACTCAGTTCCAGAAAGAGGATAATAAGCTTGTTACATACACGTCAGGTGGGTCGACGACAACCGTTGACTACCTGATGGTGCGTAGGCTAGATAGGAGGCACCTCCGGGACACAAAGGTGATCCCGGGGGAGGAGGCTGTTTCACAGCACCACTTGGTTGTCTGCGACGTAAGGGTGAAAGGTGCGAGGAGAGCTCGGCGGGTGAAGTACCAACCGAGAATGAAGGTGTGGAGGTTGAAAGAGGTGACAGTAAGGGAGGCATTAAAAGAGAGGCTGAGTAGGGTCGAGGATGATGTGGTTGAGCTTGAAAGTGGTTGGATGTCAATGAAAGCTCGTCTGTTGGGAGCCGTTGGTGAGGTATGGGGATGGACAAAAGGACCTCGGAAAGGCACTCGGAAAGGCACAAAAGGCACTCGGAAACATGGTGGTGGGATGATGAAGTTGGAAAGAGGATTGACGAGAAGAGGAGAAGTTCAAGGAGTGGCAGAAGGCGAAGGGTAAGGGAGCAGAAACGGCAGAGCATGAAAGTTATAAGGCAGCCAGGAAGGCTGCAAAGAAAGAGGTAGCAAAGGTGCAGGAGGCATGTAGGAAAATGTTCGGAGAACGCTTGGATTCGGAAGAGGGTCAGAAAGCAGTATTCAGGATTGCAAAGCACATCGCGAAAGAGAGGTGTGATGTGATGGGGGTGAGTTGCTTGAAGGATGAAGTGGGACAAATCGTTGTCGACCCAGATGGAATTAATGGAAGATGGAAAAGATATATGGAAATGCTGTTGAATACAGAGAATGAATGGGATGGCAACATAGAGAGTAACCCAGTTTTAGGACCGGCAGAGAAGATAACTGAGAAGGAAGTTGAGGAAGCGATAAAAGCAATGAAGGGTAGAAAAGCGGGAGGGCCGACGGGAGTTGTGGGAGATATGTTGAAGGCAGCAGGAAGTTGGGGTGTGAAGAGAATGACAGAGATCTGTAATCTGGTGGTGAAAGAAGGCCGCATTCCAGTGGATTGGGAACTGAGTACCCTCGTCCCTCTATACAAGGGGAAAGGTGACCCTCTGGAGTGTGGCTCGTACCAAGCGATAAAGTTATTGGAGCGTGGAATGAAGGTATTGGAAAGGGTGTTGGAGAGGAGGATAAGGAAGAAAGTGAAGATCGACGAAATGCAGTTTGGATTCATGCCAGGAAGAAGAACGACAGACGTGCTTTTCATTGTGAGGCAGTTGCAGGAGAAGTACATGGAGAAGAGGAAGAAGTTGTTTCTTGGGTTTGTTGATCTGGAGAAAGCATTCGATCGAGTTCCACGCAAAGTATTGACATGGGCATTGAGGAAGTTAGGAGTGGAGGAATGGTTGATCAGAGTAGTGATGGCAATGTACAAAAGAGCGCGCACAGCTGTAAGGACGAAGGACGGGAACAGTGGTGAGTTTGAGGTGAAGGTGGGAGTGCATCAGGGGTCGGTACTAAGTCCACTACTATTTGTAGCTGTGATGGAGATGCTGGCTCAGAACGTAAAGGAGGGTTTACCATGGGAGTTGTTGTATGCAGATGATCTGGTGTGGATTGCGGAAAGTATGGATTGACTGAAGGAAAAGATGAACACGTGGAAGGAATGTATGGAGACAAAAGGTCTGAAGGTGAATATCGGAAAGACGAAGGTGATGGCAAGTGGTAAAGCATGTGGTGAGGTGGAAAGAACTGGGAAGTGGCCCTGTGCTGTGTGTAGGAAGGGTGTCGGAGTGAACTCCATTCAGTGTACAATGTGCGCTGAGTGGGTTAATCAAAAATGTCGTGGTCTGAGAAGGTCATTAACCAGTGTGGCAGCTACATTCAAATGTAAGGTGTGCACAGAGGGAGCTGCAGATGGAGGAAATGTTGAGTTGGATCTTGGAGACGGCGTGAAGCTGGAAGGTGTGAAAACATTTTGCTACCTCGGAGACATGCTGAATGGAGAAGGTGGATCAGACTCGGCAACGGTTGCTCGAGTGAGATGTGCATGGAAGAACTTTCGGGAATTGAGTGGCATGCTGATGATGAGGGGAGTGTCGTTGAAGCTGAAGGGAAACGTGTATGCTGCATGTGTGAGAAGTGTTATGATTTATGGGAGCGAGACATGGGTAATGAACGTAGAGCAGCAACGAAGGTTGGAAAGGGTGGAAATGCGAATGGTTCGACGGATGTGCGGAGTATCGTTGAGAGAGAGGAAGACAAATGATGAATTGCGAAAGATGATGTGAATAGAGCCTGTGATTGATGCTGTGAAAAGGAACAGGTTGAGATGGTTTGGTCATGTGTTGAGGAAGGATGAAAGTGACTGGTTGAGAAGAGTGATGGAAATGAATGTAGAAGGAAGTAGAAGACGGGGAAGACTGAGAAAGACTTGGCTAAAGATGGTGGAAGAAGAAATGCGGGCAAGGGGGTTAACAAGGAGAGATGCAGAAAATAGGGCAAAATGGAGAAGATTGTCATGGGGACCGCAAGGCTAACCCCCGCTCGAGCAGGGAAAATGGCCTTTAAAATGCATGTTGTTGTTGTTGTCCTGTGTTGTGTTGTCTTGTGTTGTGTTGTCACTGAACTACTTTCTCAAACTTTTGTGAAATCATACCAAACTTCTGGTATGCGCATATCTCTCTCGTCGGTATGTCATAAGGGTATTTTTTTTAATTTATTGCAATTATTTATTTATTTATTTTTGGGGAAAAAAATTTTTTTCAACTTCAATTGTTTATAAAATGTGATATCACGTATATTACAAATACATTTGTGCAAAATAATTGTTTGAATTATGATTGGTTTCAACAATGACAAAACGGCAACTCGGGTACAGTCATTTATCTATATATCTACACATCTGGGCAGTGTCTGTGTTGTCACTTAACGACTCCCTCAAACTTTTGTTTCCGTGGTTGTGAAGTGTTTTAATAACGTTGTGGTGGTTTTGAATCACGTGGTGGTGAGGTATTTTGAATTATGTGGTGGTGAGGTGTTTTTAAATGACGTGGCGTTGAGGTGTTTTAATATCACATGGTGGTGAGGTGTTTTTAAATCGCATAGTGGTGAGGTGTTTTGAATTAGGCGGTGGTGAGGTGTTTTGAATTAGGTGGTGGTGAGGTGTTTTGAATTAGGTGGTGGTGAGGTGTTTTGAATTAGTTGGTGAGGTGTTTTGAATTATGTGGTGGTGAGGTGTTTTGAATTACTTGGTGGTGAGGTGTTTTTAAATGACGTGGTGGTGAGGTGTTTTTAATTTCGTGGCTGTGAGGTGTTTTTATTACGTGTTTTATGGCTGTGAGGTGTTTATATTACGTGTTTTATGGCTGTGAGGTGTTTTTATTACGTGTTTTATGGCTGTGAGGTGTTTTTAATTTTGTGGTGGTGAGGTGTTTTTATTACGTGTTTTATGGCTGTGAGGTGTTTTTAATTTCGTTGTGGTGAGGTGTTTTTATTACGTGTTTTATGGCTGAGGTGTTTTTATTACGTGTTTTATGGCTGTGAGGTGTTTTTAATTTTGTGGTGGTGAGGTGTTTTTATTACGTGTTTTATGGCTGTGAGGTGTTTTTATTCCGTGTTTTATGGCTGTGAGGTGTTTTTAATTTTGTGGTGGTGAGGTGTTTTTATTACGTGTTTTATGGCTGTGAGGTGTTTTTATTCCGTGTTTTATGGCTGTGAGGTGTTTTTAATTTTGTGGTGGTGAGGTGTTTTTATTACGTGTTTTATGGCTGTGAGGTGTTTTTAATTTTGTGGTGGTGAGGTGTTTTTATTCCGTGTTTTATGGCTGTGAGGTGTTTTTAATTTCGTTGTGGTGAGGTGTTTTTATTACGTGTTTTATGGCTGTGAGGTGTTTTTATTACGTGCTTGATGGCTGTGAGGTGTTTTCAATTTCGTGGTGGTGAGGTGTTTTTAATTTCGTGGTGGTGAGGTGTTTTTATTACGTGTTTTATGGTGGTGAGGTGTTTTGAATTACTTGGTGGTGAGGTATTTTGAATTATGTGGTGGTGCGGTGTTTTGAATTACGTGGTGGTGAGGTGTTTTGAATTACGTGGTGGTGAGGTGTAATCGTCCCAAACTTCCAGTCTGCACCTACCCCTCCCCGAGGTATGTGCTGAGGGGTTCTTTCTTGAAAAAAAAACATTCAACCGAAATCTTCAACCTAAATTGCCTATAAAAATGTAATATCACAAACACAACAAATACATTTGTGCCAAGCAATTGTTTGTATTGTGATTGGTGAAAATCATGACAACACAGCAACTCAGGTACAGTCATTAGCCTCAGCTAAAATAAGCCCGTTCCTCTGTATCGACGCTTGGTGAGGCGAGCGTAGCGAGCCTAGCCAAGCTAATATATATATATATATATATATATATATATATATATATATATATATATATACGAAAAACAAGGTCCGGGAAGCCGTACGTTTGTCCGTCCATGAAGCTGTCAAGCTGTGATTATGTCTATTAATACCACACTGTTTGAAGACCGGTTGCTTCCTGTCTCTTAATTAATTATACCTTGTTGAAATATACCTTTTGACCCTTTAGACTGCTGGGATCCCTTCGGTTTTTGAAGACCCTTTAAGTCCCCCAAGACACTTAAGACCACGGATATCCCGAAGGACCAGAAAGACCCAAAATACCCTGAAAACCTCTAAGACCCTGAAAGATTCAAAAGCCCCAAAGCCTCAAAAGACCCCACAGACCCAAAATATCTAAAATACCCTTAAAGCAATGGCGACCCAAAAGACCACGAAGACTTCAAAGAGCCAAAAGATCCCGAAGACACAAAAGACTCAAAATACGCTAAATACCCTTAAAGACCCAGAAGACCCAAAATACACTGAATACCCAAAATATCCTGAAGACCCTTACAGACCCAAAAAGACCACGAAGACCCAAAATACCCCAAAGATGCAAAATATACAAAATACCCCAAATATCCCGAAGACCCAAAATACACTGAAGACCCTTAAAGACCCATAAGACACTTTAGACCCATTACACCCCAAGATCCTGAAGACCCCAAGACTCTTAAGACCACTTTTACCTTTAAGACCCTTTCAATACCTTAGACACCTTGAGATCCCTTCACCCTTCAAACCTTTTATCCTTCAAACCTTTACACCCCCTTAAGTCCTTTTTGACCCCTTAGAACTTGACACCATTTAGGGCCATTAGACCCTTCAGACCGATTAGACAGCTTGTACCCTTGACCATTTGGAGCTTCACAGCACTTGGACCTTTTTTGATTACAAATAAATTACAAATAAATAATATCAACAATATTACAAATAAATTTGTACACAATAAATGTTTGTATTATGATTGGTGTAAATTATGACAATTCAGCAACTAAAATTCAGTCAGGTCATTATCCTCTGTTTAAACAAGCCCGTGCCTCTGCAGCGACGTGTGGTGAGGCGAGTGTAGCGAGCCACGCTAGTATACACAGTATAGTAAAGAGTTGATTTCAATGCGCAGCATTATTATTCGCTTGTTACTTGTCACATGCAAGATTCACACTCGCCACTTCAATAAATGCTGTAGCTGCTGAAAATAGTCTGATTTTAAAGAAGCGGTGCAGATCAATTTCCAGAGAGTTACATTAAGCATTAAGGAATGAGAACAACTCTACAGAAACTGATGGACATTAAATATCCCATTAATGAGGGCAGCCATGGATGGAACAATCTCATGCAAAGTTGTCATCAAGCAAAGGACGTTGTATATTTAAAAAAAGATCTCTCCCGAAAAGTATCCGGGAATTACGTCGGAATGGCAAAGACCTCTGGAAGTATTCTTGTGGATCTTAACTTCTCCACAATATCCCTCTTCCTGCTCTTCTTCATTGTCACTGCACAATATAGCATGTCTGACAGGATGGTGCATATAGGTAATGCACTTACCTTTGAGCTATCTATAGCCTGGGTTCGATTTCCACATGATATGACAAACGATTAGGTTGGTGCTCTGAAGGAAGGACGTTGAATCAACAATGAGAAAAACACATAAAATGCCATAGCCCCTGTGGTTTTAGTAACTTTGCTGTACAGAGTTAAAGGCCGCTACTCGGCCATCTCTTTGATCGGATTACAAAACAAAATCTTCTGCATATGTAAACGCTCATGTATTGTATTTGGGTCAAATTTGAACAAAATCGGTCCATGCATGTCCAATAAATGGTTGGGGACGTGGTCAATATTGGGTTTTTTTTACAACGAAAATGGCCACCAGTCTACCAGTCGGCCATCTTTGATCAGATCGCAAAATAAAGGGAAGTTCTTGTATATGCCGTCATGTGCTGTGCTTGTGCAAAGTTTGAAGAAAATCGGTCCATGCATGTTCAAACAAGCGTTACGCCTAGGTTCCCCGTCCGTGAAGTGATGCGAGTTGACAAAGTGGAAGACGCAAGGTGGCCATCTTGGATTTTGACGTGGCGACCCAATTTTCAATAGCGTTCTCCCTTATGCGTAGATACACCCACACACAGATTAGAAGTTAGTAGGTCGTTTATTTTTCAAGATATTTCGCTCACAAGGTTCAGGCATATATATGGTGGCGACCATCTTGGATTTTGACGTGGCGACCCAATTTTCAATAGCGTTCTTCCTTATGCCGAGATACACCCTCACACCAGATTAGAAGTTGGTACTTCGCTTATTTTTCAAGATATTCCGCTCACAAGGTTCAGACATACATGGAGGAGGCCATCTTGGATTTTGACGTGGGTTGCACCCACACACCAGATTAGAATTCGGGCCGTCGCTTACGCACGCACGCCCGCACGGACGGACGCACACACGGACGGGCGCACACACGGACGGACGGACGCACACACGGACGGAGGGGAAAACCATAGTCCCCCTTTCGCTCCGCGGTGCGACGGGGGACAAAAATGGTTGGGGACATGTTTACGTAACAAAATGGACAGCAGTCGAACATCTTGGATCTGATCTCGAAAATAAATGACGTGCATATGTAACCCATCATTCCTTATCTGTGTGACAAGTTTGAACAAGATCGGTAAATGCAAGTCCGAGAAATGATTGAGGAAGCGTCCAATATCGACGTTCTTTACTACTAAAATGGCTGCCAGTCGGCCATGTTTGATCGAATCGCGAAACAAAATGATGTGCATGTGTATATCGTCATGTGTTACCTTTGTGCCAAGTATGATCAATCAGTTCATGCATGCCCGAGAAATGGCTGCGGACGGTCGCACGCACAGATGGACGATACCAGATCTAAAAGCCCCGGTTGGACTTAGTCTAATAAGTGCATTGTCCCTCGGATAATCAGTTGATTGCTTCTTCTTCTTTCGTATGCAGCACACTGCACAAGGCTGCAGGGTAGCATCGTAACTGTGCCGTTGATGTAATACCCTCTGTAGGTTAGGGCAGGAATTTGTAATTTAGCCATGATGCCGGCGATAGCTCGCCTACTCTTTGCAAAGGACACCATGAGATCTTGAACGTCCACCTGACAGATAGGACCCAACAATTGAACGTCCATCCGATGGGAGGGCACACATATTGATGAATCACCCTGCCTGTGAAACACCGGGATTAACAGTTTTATAGCTGGGTCCGAGATTCCATCCCGGGCTAGACAGCAATTGTTCAG
This sequence comes from Myxine glutinosa, assembly GCF_964187855.1. Classification (NCBI taxonomy): domain Eukaryota; kingdom Metazoa; phylum Chordata; class Myxini; order Myxiniformes; family Myxinidae; genus Myxine; species Myxine glutinosa. Next base: position 141,742,204 of record NC_136265.1, on the reverse strand, counting down.
GGTGCTTGCGATAATTCAGCTACTCCTCTCGAAGTTGATTGTGGGATCTAGAATGCCCACCAACTAATGCTTAGAGATGGGACACCCAGCTTAAGGTCCGTCCGAAGGACCGCGCACTGCCTGCAAAACACCAATCGGTCATTTTATCATCGGATCGGGAATCGAAAAAACAACAGCTCAAGAGTAAGTACACTGGACCTGCAACTTGACAGTTTAATGGTTTAAATGTGCGTTGGGCTAGCTTAACACCATTCTCTCCTCAGAAGTACCATGACCAAAGGTCTGCATTGATATGCAGGGGCACAGTATCGGTGGCAATGTTGTTCCTCAATAGGAATGCGTGCAGTGGGCCAAATTCGTCATTGTCCAATATGCATTAGCCAACATCGACAGCAAAGTGTCTCTCTCAATCCACTCAAGCATGCGTCAATGGGAAGCGTGTTCCATCAGGCTGCGAATCAGCGTGATGGACACTAAGTGGTCAAAAAGATGATGCACCAATGAAAACCTTCAAGGTCATATCCTCTCTCAACAGCTTTTAAAACTCCATTCAAGGAAACAATGTTGAACATCGCCAAATTGAACATGAGGATGGAGTAGCGACATCATCCGTGCCGGGTGAAGAATCCCACAGCAAGAACAATGAGTGAACCTGATGGTCGCACAGCGATACCTGATATCCCATATTTATACAACTTGAGACGACAGCAGGACGTTGGAGCATCCTGAACGTGGCCCGACTCCTATGGACAAAGGAAAACGAGGCAAGGATCCACGGCTATGTGACGTTCCACAACAAAGGCTTGGTGTATGTATTTCAAACATAACATTAACAGTTGTGGTGGACACATGACTCCTTGAGTTACAATTCCTTTCTTCTGTCACTGCAGGCAGCAATGTGAAAGCAAGGTGGATTTTTATTGTTTTGTCTAAATAAAGTCTTTAAGGCAGGTGTGTTGAAATAGTAGTGGGAACGTTATGGAGAGCTGCCATCTAACACCTGTCGCCAGAGAAAGAGCTTTCAATGAAACCGCTCGAAGCTCTATGTCGCTCAAGATGATGGCTCAGCTTCACAAGAGAGAACAAACGGAACCCAGGCAATCGGAGGTTATCCCTCTTACTCTGGCTGGGTCGGAATTGCATCGTGAGTGTGACGGCGACTTCACCGAATGAGCTGCGTTGTCGCCACGAGCGATATGAAAGTGCACAATTTCCTGCGGGAGATGACCTTTTTACTCGGTGGTAGTGAAAGAGGGAAAAGTTAAAAGTGCAAATGAATCCCGCAATGTATCGACCCTGAGGGATTGTGTCCTATGACCAAAACTCCATGTTCTCACCCAGTTCATTGTTGACAAAAACTTATCTGAGGTGATCACAAGAGTGGGGTGTATTACCGCAAGTTGTGCGGCTTAAAGGCTGTCGGCAATTACGTAGAGCATTCCCGATTGGAACCATCCTCAATGGAAGATCCAGAATCAGCTCACAAAAAACTCGCAGCAATGCCAATTGTCTCGCTCATGAGCAATTACAATGCAGCCTCTGGAGACTGTCCCCAGCAGTCTCTCAGCCGCACTCCTTAGTTGGATGTGTTTCACTCGTTGTGAAAAGTGGATGATTGTGGGCAGGAGTGAATGACAACTTGAAGTGGTGGTGAACTCATATCGTTGAAGTATCGTAATACAGGGAAGAGTTGGATTTATCAGATAGTACAGAAGTGCGAATGTGAATATGGGAGAAAAGGAAGGATACCAATCCCCTTGAGTGGGCATCCTATAGAAAGGGGGGGGGGGACGGGGGGACGGCAGATTTATCCTTAATTGAGCCTCTGACTGCAGAGGGAGAGGCGATGTCACAAGATGGCATCATCGACTCCTCCAACAGTGCACTGGAAACTTGCAGCAGCACCCATAAGGTCACTGGCTGTTTGTCTGATGTTGTCTAATACATATGTAGCGGCTCATCCATGACTCTTTGGAGTTCACTAAAAAATAATACAAAGTTGGCAGAAGGGTATGGAGGGTTAATCAGGAGTGGTTTTTTGGATGAACTTCTTAGTAAGCCTGGGTTCTTAGTAATTAAAGCCCAAAATGACAGGTATCAGCCTGCTAAAAGCAAGCTGTAAACATCAGAGAGATCATTAAGTAGTCTAAACTGAGAAGTGAGTAGTCTCTTTGCCCATAATGCTCCTAAGGCTTCATCTTCCACTGCTTATGGTATACAGATGTCTTCAAATTGACTTCATCATCCATCAAACAACATTTTATCCTCAGTGTTTCAGCCAATTAAGCTTAGCATTGATCAAGTGCTAGTTACACAGAAGAAATATCTGCGGCATCCAGCAGAAAATTAGTGTTTAGGTCAAAACACAAACAAACACAAACACACAAACACACACACGTAGATAGTTTTTGGAGACACGGGAGGGCTCCGTTCCACCTTCTGAAACCCGCATATAAAGAAAACAACCAACAACACGCACCAACTTTTGTTTTGTTTGTTTGAAAACACCCTGGAAATATTTTACCGTCAACTAGGGAAACGGAAGCAGAATGTGTCACCCCTCCCGAGAAAGATGAACTGGAACGATTCTGGAAAGGAATTTATGAAGATCGAAAAGAACACAATAAGGAGGTGGAATGGATACGAAACGTGAAATAGAAAAAGCAACATCTTGAGGAAATGCCCCCAGTAATAATTCATGCAGAAAAGATAAGACAACAACTTGACAATATGGCAAACTTCAAAAGCCCTGACCCAGATGGGACCCCCCAAACTTCTGGTTAAAGCAATTTGATGCTCTCCACGTTCACGATGCTCGAGCAATCAATTAACTCATCTAAGGGGATCAGAAAATGGAAGAATGGCTCACAGAAGACAACACCTTCCTGATCCCAAAATCTGAAGAGACCCAACTACCCCACAGAAACCAGGCAATAACCTGTCTACCAACAACATGCAAACTTTTAACAGGAAACATCCATCACAAAAATGCTGTACCACCACCACTACAAGGAGGCTGGAAGGCAGAACAGTAGGGATGTAAAAGAGGATGTTACAGAACAAGAGACCACCTATTACTAAACAAGGTCATACTCAAAAACTACAATATGAGAAGAATCAAATTGTCCGCAGCATGGATAGACAATAAAAAAGCTTTTGGCAGTATCCCACATTCATGGATGATAAAGTGCATAAAAATATACACGATAAATGCCCAAATAATCAAGATGATTGAGAAAGCCATGGATCTATGGAATACCACACCAATCCTGCAGCACTCATAAGGAAAGATTGAAATACCAGGGGTAAAGATACGACGCGGGATCTTCCAAGGAGAAAGCCTTTCCCTTTTCCTGTTTTGCCTTGTTCTGGATCCACAAAGTAACTTCATCAATGAGCAATGACACAGACACACCATAACATTCAGTAAAAGAACGTCCAAGGAAACAACAGAGGTGACACATCTAGTGTACAGGAATGATTTAAAACTCTTTGCACCGAATGATGAAAAATTGGTTTAACAACTTAAATGTGTGAAGCGGTACTCTGATGACATCCAAATGGAATTTGGCCTATATAAGTGTGCAAGGTGCCCATTCATACAAAATACCAACAAAAATGGACAATATAAAAATCAACCTATTGTGGCCAGGAAAGGTATTCGCATTTTGATGCCACCTGAGCTTATTTGATGACTCTTTCAAATCAAACTAAATAAAAAGAGTCTTCACAAACTACTCCAAAGTGATAAAGGTTGAAATAAATAAATAATAAAAATGCAGATAAATTTGAACCGGTTGAAAGATTAACAGAGAAAATCAGATGATATTCAGTTGCATAAATATTCAAACCCTTTGTCTAATTAACCCAAAATCACTTCAGAAGCAAATTATTTGTCTTAAAGGTTACAATATAAGTGTAATATATTTCACCTGCATGTAATCAGTGGTTTAACTTAAAAATTAAACTGCTCCACTTATCTAAGGAGTTTTAAGGTACAACTCACTTGGTCACCCAACAATGTGCACATGAAGTCCAAGGAACTTTCCAAAGAAGTCAGACATAAAGTGGAGGAGAAAGAAGTACCGTTCAGGAGAGGGTTATAAGCAGATTTCAATATCACTCATTATTTATTTGAGTACCTGTTCCCCTCAAAAATACTTGGTGGTTGAATTCAGTGATAATATATATAAATCCTCTTAGAAGTTCAAGTCAATCAAATGAAAATTGGTGATTTTAGAAGTTTGGCCTATGTTGACCTTTTGTCCTGTGTTTACCTAAAATATAATACGTGGTTGAATTCAGTGACCAGATATGCAAGTCCTCTTCAAATTTCAAGTCAATCGGATGAAAATTGAGGTTTTTAGAAATTTGGCCTATGTTGACCTTTTTGGCCTATGTTGACCTCAAAAATACTTGAAGTTTGAATTCAGTGACCAGATATGCAAGTCCTCTTCAAATTTCAAGTCAATTAGATGAAAATTGAGGATTTTAGAAATGTGGCCCATGTTGACCTTTTGGCCCATGTTGACCTCAAATATACTTGGTGGTTGAATTTAGTGACCAGATATGCAAGTCCTCTTCAAATTTCAAGTCAATTGGATGAAAATTGAGGATTTTAGAAATTTGGCCTTTGTTGACCTTTTGGCCTATGTTGACCTTTTGGCCTATGTTGACCTCAAGAATACTTGGTGGTTGAATTCAGTGACCAGATATGCAAGTCCTCTTCAAATTTCAAGTCAATTGGATGAAAATTGAGGATTTTAGAAATTTGGCCAAAGTTGGTGACCTTTCGCCTATGTTGACCTTTTGACCTATTGACCCCAAAACAATAGGATTCTTGCTTTTGACCAACTCTACCATTTGGTGAAGTGTCGTGAAGATCGGTTGAAAATTGTGACCTGTAGGCCGGTGACAAACAGACAAACAGACAGACAGACAGACAGAACCACAAACACAACCGACCAATATACTTGAAAAATCTTCGATTTTGCAAGTAACAAACGGACTCAAATGCAATACCCTCTCCTCTGACGAGGGTAATTATTCGTGCTTGCATCCTTTACAGTAAATTTCCTCTTTGGAATGATTTTCGATTTTGTTTGACTGGCAGACAGGTAGACAGACTAAAACAGTTACCTTACTCCCGATTCCACTGCGCAAGCGCGTTCAAGATGATATTGTGTACATTTTCTCAAATTCAGGGCCAAAGTACTGCCAAACTGCAGGTTCGAGTTCTGATTCATGCTCCGATTCGTATTCTCAATCACTTAATTAAGTAGTTCTTCAATCATAGAAATAGACTGGAAGACAGACTGAACCAATTGAACAGGTGATTTATTGAGTGAACCAATTGCTTAACCTCACTTTTGCATCAAAATGTTTGTAGTTTCATGTTAAAATAAAAAAATACAAGAACGGAGCTTGGTAGAGAGCATACCTCGGCCAGGCTGAACAGTTGGTGGGGAGGAGTCTCTGATGGTGTGAGGTAGTGAGTTCCAGAGGGTGGGAGCAGCGATGGAGAAGGCCCTGTCCCCACAGGATCTGAATTTGGTCCGGATGGGGGGGGGGGGGGGGGGTCAGCAGGTTGGTACCAGCAGAGCGGAGGTTGCGGGTGGGAGTGTGTCTGGAGAGGAGGTCAGCCAGGTAGGATGGGGCCAGGTTATGGAGGGCTTTATAGGTCAAGAGGAGGATTTTGTACTGGATTCTCTGGGAGATGGGGAGCCAGTGAAGCTTGTAAAGGACGGGGGTGATGTGGTCACGGGTCCGGGAATGGGTGAGTAGACGGGCAGCGGAGTTCTGAATGTATTGGAGTTTATTGGTGATTGTTGAGGGTGAACCATAGAGAAGGCTATTGCAGTAGTCCAGACGGGAGGTGATGAAGGCGTGGATGAGGGTTTCTGCAGCCGTGGAGGAGAGGGATGAGCGGAGACGGGCGATGTTTTTCAGGTGAAAGAAGGCTGTCTTTGTGATCTGTTTAGTGTATTTGTCGAAGGAGAGGGTTTGGTCAAAGATGACGCCAAGATTCCGGATGAGAGGGGAGGTGGATACTGGGATACCGTCGATGTTGAGGGCAAAGTTATGGGTGGATTTTGTGAGCGTTTTTGGGCCAATGATGATTATTTCAGATTTATCACAGTTAAGTTTGAGGAAGTTGATTTGAAGCCAGGATTTTATTTCAGAGATGCAGTTTGTCAGGATAGAGTGGGTGTCGGTGGAGACGGACTTGGTGGAGATGAAAAGCTGGATGTCATCGGCGAAGCAGTGGAATTGGAGACCATGACGGCGGATTAAGTGACCCAGGGGGGACAGGTAAAGGATGAAGAGGAGGGGGCCAAGAACTGAACCTTGGGGGACACCTTGGGGGAGGGGAGAAGTGGGGGATTTGCAGTTATTGATGGAGATGAACTGGCCTCTGTCAGAGAGGTATGATTTAATCCAAGAGAGGGCAGTGCCGGTAACGTTAAAGGTGGATTCAAGTCGGGTGAGGAGGATGGTGTGATCGATGGTGTCAAAGGCAGCGCTGAGGTCGAGGAGGACGAGAATGTTGAGGTTGCCAGCGTCAGAGGAGAGGAGAAGGTCGTTGGTGATTTTGAGGAGAGCAGTTTCAGTACTGTGGTTGGAGCGGAATCCGGATTGGAATGTTTCATACAGGTTATTGGCAGAGAGGTGATGTTTGAGTTGAGCGGCTACAGCGTGTTCCAAAACTTTTGACAGAAAGGGTAGGTTGGAGATGGGTCTGAAGTTATTTAGGGTGTCAGGGTTTAGACCAGGTTTTTTTAGAATGGGGGTAACAGCAGCAATTTTGAGGGATGGTGGGACGATGCCTGTAGACAGGGAGGAGTTTATTGTTGCAATGATAAGTGGAGAGAGAGCAGGGAGGGAGGCCTTGACAAAGCTGGAGGGGATGGGGTCAAGAGTGCAGGTGGCAGTTTTCATTCCTATGAGGAGTTCAGAGAGGTCAGTAGGGGCGACCGGGGAGAATTGAGACAGGGGAAGGCAGGATAAGGGGGGGGGCAGGTGGTTGGAGGGGGAGCGGGTGCGGCGGTGGTCAAGCTGTTGTAGATGTTGTCAATTTTGCGTTGGAATAAAGAAAGGAAGGAGATGCAGTTGTCTCCTGTGAATGACTGGGTGGTGATGTCCAGGGGGCGGAGGAGTTTGTTTATTGTCGAGAAGAGTGCTTTTGGGTTTCCGGAGCCAGAGTGGATAATTTGAGAGTAGTAGGCGGAGCGGGCGTGGGAGAGGGCATCTTTGTAGTGTTGTAGGTGGTCCTTGTAGGCTTGGGAGTGAACTGTGAGACCTGTTTTATTGCGGAGTCTTTCAAGTTGGCGAGCACGAGTTTTCATCAGGCGGAGTTCAGGGGTAAACCAGGGAGCAGAATGGGTGAAAGAAACTGTTTTGGTTTTTACAGGCACGAGGAGAGGTTGTAGTAGTCAGTGAGGAGAGGAGAGGAGAGAGTGTGGTTGTAGTAGTCAGTGAGGTCGGAAGGGGTGTGGAGGTCAATGAAGGGAGAAGTGGACATTTTTTCAGAGAGGGTGGATGAGAATGAGGGAGGTGAAAGAGCGTTTAGCTTACGGAAGTTGATCGTGCGATAATGTCTTGGTGTTGGGGTGGGGATGTTGATGGTCATAGTGATGGCTAAGTGGTCAGAGAGGGTGAGGTCGGAGCCAGAGAGATGGTGCAAAATTAATCCAGTGGAGCAGACAAGGTCCAAAATGTGACCACGGATATGCGTAGGAAAGTTGACATGTTGAGTGAGGTTAAAGCAGGTGAGTAAATCAGTGAAGTCAGTGGTTATTGTGGAGTCAGTGGAGTCCATGTGGATATTGAAATCACCAAGGAGGAGGATTGAGGGGGAGAGGGAACATAGCTGGGTCAGAAAGTAGGAGAAGTCAGACAGGAATGATCGGTGTGGTTTGGGAGGGCGGTAGACGACAGCCATGACTGACTGCGTGCGACCAGAGAGTTTAAAAGCCAGGTGTTCAAAGGATGAGGATGAGGCGATGGGGATGAGGCTGGTCCTGATGTCTTGACGGTGGATAACGGCAATTCCACCACCTCGGCCCTCCGAGCGTGGTTTATTGATGTAGTAATATCCATTGGGTGTGGTGAGGTTGAGCGTGTAGTACTGTAGTAGTCCAGTGGTTGTTGCCAGGTTTCGGTGAGACAGAGAAAGTCCAGTTTGTTATCCAGGATGTAGTCATTGAGGATGAGGCATTTGTTGTTGAGGGACCGGGTGTTGAACAGGGTGAGCTTGATGTTGTTTTGAACAGCGGGGATGAATTCAGGTGATTTAGCCAGGGTTCGCAGGCAGGAGGTGCGATTTTGTGCGTTGCCGTGACTAGGTGCGCTGGGACGATGAGTGGGAGTGCGCTGAGCCGACCAGAGGACGGGGATGGAGTGACCTGATTGTACATATACAAACTTACGACCGGAGCCACGGTGAATGTACCTGGGTCGTCGGAGGAGTCCATTTGATTTGATGGCAGAGATGCATGATGGGGTGGAGCGGATATTGAGCAGAAGGAGCCTTGCGGCGGAGTACCACACAGCCATGCCAGGCAGGAGCGGAGAGACGAGACGAGGCCAAGGTTGAGGAGGTGAAACAATGGTCCCAACCTATGGGAGCAGGCCCGAGGAAACGAAGGAGCCAGGTAGGTGAAGCCAGGAGCAGAGCCGGGACCAAGCAGAGGGCAGGCAGGAGCGGAGAGGCGAGCACGAGGCCAAGGTTGAGGAGGTGAAACAATGGTCCCAACCCACGGGAGCAGGCCCAAGGAAACGAAGGAGACGAAGGAGCCAGGTAGGTGAAGCCAGGAGCAGAGTCGGGACCAAGCAGAGGGCAGACAGGAGCAAAGAGACGATCACGAGGCCAAGGTTGATCACGGCAAAGCGGGAAATGCAGCGGCAATCAACCGCCGCCGCTACAAATCAAGATCACGGCGGCAAAACCGCCGCCACACCGCTGCGAAGGACACAATCCACGAGAGCGTGCCCGAGGAAACAGCGAGCAGGCGAAGGAGCCGGGTAGGTGAAGCAGGGAGCAGAGCCGGGACTATGCGGAGGGCAGACTCAATGGCCAAAAAATCCGCACGACCACCAAAAAAGCAAGCCACAGACAGTGGCCCAGTCGAAGAAGCGGCGAGCATGTGACGCCTGCGTCCTCTTCAGACCAGACCGGAAGCGGAGCCTTATTGACTCTCTTGGTTTTCTGGACATTATGGACATCCACTTTTGGCCGGTCTCTTTCTGCCCCCCTCAGCACGTGTATATCAGCTCTAGGCCGGACCCTCTCAAAAGTCTCTGCACGTGATTGACCTCTGCTGGCTGCAGGACTCCCTCTAGATACACGTCCTCATCTGCCCTTGTTCATGCTGGAATCGACTTTAGCTGCTCAAGTCCGAGCTGACGATCAACTTTACCTGCTCAAGTCAGAGCTGACGATCGACTTTACCTGCTCAAGTGCAAGCTGACGATCGACCTTCACCTGCCTGTCCATGCTGGGATCACCATTACCTGTTCGTGCTGATCGGTGGTGACACATGGACATTGGACAAGGGCGTTGCGAGGAGAGGTATCTGCAGATCGTAGCCTTTGAGCTAGCAGGTTTCCAAAGTTTGTTCATTCCCCTCCCCTCCCCCATGAAAGTGTGCTGGGCCCATGTCATGTTTATTTGTAGTAATCATAGTAAGGCGTAGAATAAGCAAAGTTTCTGCCTTTTGACAATTGTCTTTTTTCCTATCCATAAGTTTCATTGTAAATATCTGTAATAAAACAAATGTTGAACGTTTTCCTTTCTCTCTGTCCATGAAAGTCTTTTCCTCCATTGATCCGCATTGCCTGCACCCAGGTTAACAATCGCTGGCCGTAACGGAATCAGCATTAACCTGGTGGTTACTAACAGTTTTCGCTCGGCCATCTAAAGTGGTGTACCGCCGGAGGTACGTTCCCCGTTTGAAACCGTCATGTGGTACAGGTAAGCTATCGCGTGACGGTCCAATCGGCGTTCGTAGATGCAGGTTCGCAACCTGCCAAGGTACGAAGTTATTCGTGCACAGCAGCCTCAGGTCTGGTAAGTTTTGGAGGGAATGGAGGTTAACCCCCTCGCAGCAAACCCGAACCCTGGGCCGTAACACATTGGTGTTCAGGAGCAGGATTCTGGTCCGAGCACCGTAACAATATATACAGTCACGTGAAAAAGTAAGTACACCCCATGTAAAGTTTTGACTTTTTCAACATATTTCAACATCCAGCTATTTAATCTTCATTTCAACAATATTGATAGATAAAGGTGATATAATATAACAAATATCATGAAACATTTACATTTTGTAGTCCATTGTATAATTTAAATAAACATAAATGCAAATTTTGCATGTGGAAAAAGTAAGTACACCCTTGGCTCTAATAGGTGGTATTGCCCCTTTTGGCAGAAACAACCTCAAGTAGGCGTTTCTTATAACTGTCAACCAGTCTCTGACATCGACTGGGAAAAAATTTTGCCCACTCCTCCATGCAGAATTCTTTCAGCTGTGCGATGTTTGAGGAGTTTCTTGCATGCTCAGCTCATTTCAAATCCCCCCACAACATCTCGATGGGATTTAGATCCGGGCTTTGACTTGGCCATTCCAGAACCCTCCATTTCTTTCTTTTCAGGCAATCCTTGGTGGATTTACTGGTATGTTTAGGGTCATTGTCTTGCTGCACGGTCCACCTTCGGTTGAGCTTCAACTTTCCGACAGATGGCCTCACATTATCCTCAAGCACCCTCTGGTACAATGAAGAATTCATAGTGGATTCTATGATGGTGAGATGCCCAGGCCCTGATGCAGCAAAGCTGCCCCAAACCATAATATTTCCACCACCATGCTTTACAGTTGGTATCAGGTTCTTGTGGTCAAATGCTGTCTTTGGTTTTCGCCAAACATGTCTTCTGGTACTGTGGCCAAATAGCTCTACCTTTGACTCATCTGTCCAGAGCACATTGTTCCAGAAGTGCTGGCCTTTGCCTAGGTGTTCATTGGCAAACTTTAGTTTTGCCCTGATGTTCTTTCTGGACAGCAAAGGTTTCCTCCTGGCACACCTCCCATGTCGATCAAATTTGTGCGCCTCTTTCTAATGGTAGACTCGTGCACTTTGACATCAACAGTGGCAAGAGCTACCTGTAGGTCCCGTGATGACATTCTGGGGTTCTTAGAGACTTCTTTCAGCATCTTGCGGTCTGCTCTCGGGCTGAACTTGCTGGGGCGGCCTGGCCTGAACAAGTTGGCAGTTGTTTGGAATCTTCTCCACTTGTAGATGATCTTCCGGACAGTCGAATGATTGATTTCAAATTGTTTGGGGATCTTTTAAAATCCTTTCCCAGACTCGTAGGCATCTATAACCTTCTTTCTGAAGGCCTCAGAGAGCTCTTTTAATCTAGGCATGGCGATGCCGCACACTTCAACAACAAAGAGCAAACCAAACTAAATGTCTGAGGTTTAAATAAGACAGGTTCCTCCAAGATCTTCTCTAATGATGTTCTAATCATTTGCACCTGAGCTGGTGCACCTGATTCTAATTTTAGGTATTTGAAGTCGTGATAAATGTAGAGGTGTACTTACTTTTTCCACATGCGAAATTTGCATTTATGTTTATTTAAATTATACAATGGACTACAAAATGTAAATGTTTCATGATATTTGTTATATTATATCACCTTTATCTATCAATATTGTTGAAATGAAGATCAAATAGCTGTATGTTGAAATATGTTGAAAAAGTCAAAACTTTACATGGGGTGTACTTACTTTTTCACATGATTGTTTGTGTGTGTGTGTGTGTGTGTGTGTGTGTGTGTGTGTGTGTGTGTGTATATATATATATATATATATATATATATATATATATATATATATATATATATATATATATATTGTTGCGGTTTTTAGAACCCCTCACTTTGTAAATCCTTGTACGTAATATTCCATCATTTAATAAGGTTAAAGGTTGCACCCATAGTTAGGCTACAGCAACACGTAGGACACCATAGGACTTTCAGTTATTTCTTTAGTATGTGTTTCAGATAAGGCTGTGTTGCCAATAGTTGAATCTGCATTGCATTAATCAAATAAGATAGGTCCCAATCCATTCTGGCCATTTTGCCAACCTCTCTCTCCCAATTCTGTTACGCGCCTCTGCCAGTCGCAGCCGTCTCAGCGTTCGCTCATGAAACGCCATTAACCACGCGGTCAAGCTTGAGGAAGAAGGGGGCGGAGCCGGTGAGCCCTCGCCAACCAACCAGGGCTGAGGTGAGCTCACTGGTGGGTGTGACTCTATGAAGCGCGGATTGATCTATAAGCGCACTATAAAAACGCACGCGCCAAGCCCTATCACGGACTGCGCCGGGGGATGCTGATCATAAAGGACTGCGCGGAGGTCGGGTGAGTGAGCACATTGTTTCGGAACGGACTGCGCGAGGGAACTCCATTGTTAACGGACTGATCCAGGAGTGCTCCATTTTATACGAACTGCCTGTTTGATACGGACATTGATTGATCGGGAGATAGAGAGCATTTGGCATGCTATACGTACGCAGCATTCCAGCCCCTCGCATATGTAAGGTCCGGTCGCGCGCCAGCGACACGCGAAGCTGCCTGCCGTTTTTCGCCCGCGGACCCGGAGCCTGGACGGGGTCGACCTGCCTGGACCCATCTGCCTGGACCTTCCTCCCCTACCAGCTACCATCCCGTGTGAGTGTGTATGTTTGTCCGGGGTTGTAAGTAAGACTGTATAGATAAGATTGCCCTGTGTCCTTTTGTTTCTTCTTCTTCTTGTCCATGCTTTCGTTTCCTCTTCTTTTGCTTGTAAATAATTAATAAAGCCACTCTTTGTTCTTCCCTTACTCTGGTTTCCTCTTATTCGATCGCCTCAGTCTTTTCCCCATTGAGTACCTGTGGCACGATTTCAGAACCGCTATAATCGGGTGTAGTATTTGTTAACGGCTCGGATCGCGGATTGCTAACCGCTCGGCAATATTCCATCTTATCTGTGGTTCGAGCGGGAGTTATTTCCCTGCTCACGGTCGGGGTTAGTAAGTAGGTATTTGGGACTTCATTGACCAATCACCCTCGCTGATTCCGACCGGGAGGAGCGTCATAATTTCCAGGATTGGGGGACGGCCAGCTTAAAAGACAAGGGGATTAACCCCCCCCCCCCTTGATAAGGGGAGAGCCGACCCCCAAATCCGCAACAATATATATATTGTTACAGACGCGGTTTTAGATGTTATATTGACCGAGCGGTGGTGTATTACCGCGTCCGAACAGTTACTCCCCGATTAGAACCCGATTCCACCCGACGTTGACCAGATCGCCCCACAGATATTCAATCGGGAAACCTCTAAAGCGACCGAAAGAGAAGGAAAAGAGAAGAAGAAGACAGAGTACGGAGGAAGAACAGATTTATTATACACACACAAGCAATGGATGGAAGAAGCAGTCACACAGCGAATCGTTAACTTACACTATTCATTTGTACTTAACCCCAAGACAACGAGTAGGACAGACGACGTTCACACTTACTCGGGGGATATTGCAGGCAGGTAGGGCTTGAGGTGGATTGCTGGAGAGGGAGGCAAGGTCGGAGGCAGCAGCTCTCAATTCCTCGCGGTTTTGGCGGGAAAACCCTCCGTCGCGTATCCGCTGCTGTAGACGTCACGCGCTGGCTCGGGCACACCTGCTCCTCTCCTCCTGGTGGAGCCGTCTCCCTCCTTTCAGCGCGTCTCTCCAAAGCTGGTTTCCTCTCCGAGTACCTCTCCTCTTTGGCTTGGAGCGTTTCGCATCTCACCGCTCTTCTTGGTGCCGCCTCTTCGCTCCTCTCCCAGGTCATCTCATAAAGCAGTCCCTTACAGTCGCTTTTATAACTCGCGGCGGAATCAAGCAGCCGGCTGCGAGGGCACGCCTACCGGTTCGCTCACCGCGGTGCTGATTGGCCATGCGACCCTCTGGCTCACTCCTCCCCTCGATGACGAGGTGGAGACACGCCTTTCTTCTCCGAGATTAGCACATGGGCAATGGCGGCTTGCGGGATTGAACACAACTCCCACCCTTTTGAAAGGAACTTTGGAGAGCGGAGATGTTTGGGGAATTTGCAAGGGCCTACTCTTATTTTGTTTGATACAATGCAAAGTCAATCTAGTGGGAAACACAGATTTAGCCTACATGGAATAAGGAAATACACTATTTAAAAAGATATATCGTGACCTGCGTGTAAGTTTCATGGAATTAACTAGGAGGACGGCTGCGACCATTATTTACATTACCAGGGTGTTACCATACTTTTGTAACGTTCACATTGTAACGTTTTCACATTCGTTACACTTCCTCCAAAATTGTTACACTTCTCAAAAACCGTTACACTTCTCAAATTCGTTACACACTTCTCAAAACCGTTACAATATATATATATATATATATATATATATATATATATATATATATATATATATATATATATATATATATATATACGTAAATTAGAGCTTTTCGAATATATATACATCATCTCGATGTTAACAGGAAAAAAAATGAAGCCTTCAAATAAAACAACACCTTTCCTACAGTCAAACATGGAGGAAGTTCAGTGATGTTTTAGGGTTGCTGTGCTGCCTCTGGCACTGGGTGCCTTGAATGTGTACATGGCATCATGAAATCAGGAGATTACCAAGAATTTTGGAGTGCAATGTTCAACCCGGTGGCAGAAAGCTGGGTCTCCGTCAAAGGTCATGGGTCTTGCAGCAGGACAATGACCCCAAACAGGCTTCAAGACAAAACTCTGGTCTGTTCTGAAGTGGCCAGCAATGAGTCCAGATCTAAATCCCATTGAACACCTGTGGGGAGATCCGAAAACAGCAGTTGGGAGAAGGCACGCTTCAAATCTGGGAGAACTGGAGCAGTTTGCCCAAGAAGAGTGGGCCAAACTGCCAGTAGAGAGGTGAAGGAAGCTCATTCATGGCTTCAGGAAGCGCTTGACTGCAGTTATTTTGTCCAAAGTCTGTGCTACCAAATATTACGTCGAGGGTGTCAATAATCTATCTATAATTCCAGTAATCTCTGTTTGTACGTCTGTACGTTTGTACGTCTGTACGTTTGTCTGTGACCGCTGTTTCTCGACAACCACGGGTCCGATATACTTTTAACTTGCCAGGTATATTGCTGGGGACCCGAGGATGTGCCTTTTCAAGGTTTCATATTAATCGGACAATTACTTACCGAGCTATGTCCAAAAAACGATTCAACCAATCAGAGAGCAGCGAACGATCGCGTGTGCCGAACGTGGAGGACACACTCTGCCTCGGATGGCACATTTGAGAGCGTATTCATTTATTTCACGTTTGCAAACTATGTTGGCGTTAAACTATGTTTTAAAACTAATAAAACCGAATTTGCGATTCATTCGCTTTCCTGCGCGTTTGTGCACGCGATGGCGATTTCTTTACCAAACTCCGGAAGCCGTTCGCTTTGGACCAAACCATTGCATGTAAATAGAGGGGGGGGATTGTCACCGTACTCGCAAGCCGTTCGCTTTGGACCAAACCATTTCATGTAAATAGAGGGGGGGGATATAATTTTAGATATAGATATAGTACGGGCAATGCCCTAGTTTTATCAATGCCATTTCTTTTTATTTTCTGTTTTAAAAGGATATATTAAGTTCTGAATTAAAAACAAAGGTTCTGTAATATTAATATCAATTTTAGATAAAATGGTGAGTTATTTGAAAAATGTGCAAGGGTGCCAATATTTTTGGCCACGACTGAACTGCATTTTTCAGTGTACTAACCGTGCCAATGTATTAACCGCACCCCCAACTTTTAACTTTGTTTGCTGATAGAAAAGTTCTGTGAATACACCGTAAAATACGGTATATTGGTTTTGACCATATCACTGAATGGTGAAAAAATCACAAAAGAAAATTCTAGTATCCGGATCCAAATTGGAATCTTCACCAAAAATGAATCAATTCGTCCTCGTCACACAACCAACCTCTCCACCAAATTTCATCCGAATCCATGCACAACATTTTGAGATATCCTGTACACAGACAAACAGATAGGGGTGAAACAACCGAGTCCGTTCACCTTCGGTGGAGGAGCTAAATATCCATGGCGGGTTCACTCACATACTTTAATAGAAAGATGTCGTCACTTTGTATACATCTGTGACCTTTGACAAAACTTCCAAATTTCCCTGCAGACTCTTCTGTTTTTGCATCACAATAACTGGACAATACGACTCCCTTTTTGATCCTTTATGATCCAATCTATGCACCTGGCCACCTGCTCGGCAAGCAACCAGAATGGAGCAACTCTCCCAGCCCTTATAAATCACGTGACCCGTATGAATATTCAGGGCCTCAAAACCAATCACATAACTGATGGGTAAACAAAATGTCTCCATTTGTTTATCCCTTCCCATTTGCTCTAAATTGAGAGGGATTCACAGGGGAGCAAGGGCACGTTCCACGAAGCAAGGACGCGCGCTGCACATGGACGAACAAGGGCAAACTGGTTGGAGAGGGAAAGGAAATTAATTATTTTTAATTGCTATGGAAACAGCAATATCATTTCAACATTTCATTGAAACCCCACCAATGAAAATATTTTTGTGAACAAAGTATGAAACTTCTCATCTTAATTGATCACATTTGAAATGTGAATTATGTTCAATAAGAGGGCAGATATTAATTTTTAGTCCCCCACCTGGAGGGGACTATAGGTTCGCTCTCCATCTGTCTGTCCAACTGTCCATCTGTCTGTGTGCCCATCACACGTGGTTTTCCAGACTTTTTTTCCATACCCTTTAACATATTCAACTGAAACTTGGTACATGGCTTTATTATGATAAATTACAGAACAAGTTTTAGCGTTGGGGCGTTTCGTCAATTTTTCACGGAGTTATGGCCTTTTTGGATTTGGGAAATGACACATATTATACACTAGCACTACCTGGTGTTTCCGGGCAACGCAGAGACGCTTCGTGACAGGAATATGAAGAGGGTGGGGAGATGGGCAGGGGGAGGGAATGGGGGAGGACAAGGGGATGGTGGAGGGATGGGAGGGGGAGGGAAGGGTAGAGGGAACGGTTTGTTTTTTTTGAAAAATAAGGAGGGGGATGGGAGGGAAGGGAAGGCGAGAGGATGGTGAGACTGAAGGAGGAGGGAAGGGGAGAGGAGGATGGAATGGGTGAGGGAGGGGTGGTGAGGTAGAGAGGTAGGGAGGGAAGGGCGGATGTGGAGGGCAGCGGGAGGGTAGGGAGAGGGGAGGGAAATATGGGAGAGGGAGGGGAATGTGGGAGATGGAGGGAAATATGGGAGAGGGAGGGAAATATGGGAGAGGGAGGGGAATGTGAGAGGGAGAGGATCAGTGGAGAAGGGGACAGGAGAGGGGAAGTTGGGAGGTGTGGGGAGAGGAATGGCAAGAGACATTGCCATGTTCATCCGCAGCTCAATGGAATACTGTTCTCCCCTATGGGCCGGTGCTCCTGCCTCACACCTAGCTTGGCTTCACGCCGTTGAAACCAAAGCTTTCAGAATCATTGGAATCTCCCGCGATGAAGCTATCTCTGAGGGCCTTTCACTCACTCACCGCAGGCAAGTAGGTGGTCTTTATGTCTTCTACCGACTCCTCTCCGGCCTTGCACCCCCAGCTCTCTCTGTGCTCTGTCCCCCAAATATTCCTACAGGTCGCACAAGATCTGCCAGCAACCCTCTGATGGTTAAACTGCCGAAATCTCGGCTCTCTGCTCACCTTCACTCTTTCATTCCTCTTTTCTCCCGCCTCTGGAACAAACTCCCTCACTCCCTTCAATCCCACTCCTCCCTCCAGGTCTTTAAAACAGCTGTTCACCACCATCTCTTATCTTCCCCCATCCAAAACTTTGATCTTTTCTACCCCCGCTAATTCACCCCAGATCCACCTTGTTTGAAATTCCAACTTCTTTCCTGGAAGTCCTGGCAGTGTCCATATGTTTTATACCTCTCCCACCGCCCCCTTCCCATGCCCCCCCCCCCCAAAAAAAAGCCCTCGCCCTCTCTCAGATCTCTCGATGTCTCCATGTCTCTCGGTCCCTGCTCTCAAATGTTGTGTTTGTGTCCTTCCCCCTCTCTCCCCATCTTGTCTACCGCTCCCGATGTTATATGTTTTATGTGTCAGTTTGTCTTTTTGTGTGATTAATGTTCGCTCTTTCACGAGCCTCGATCTTGTATACAAAAAAAAAAAAAAAAAAAAAAGACAGGGAGGGGAAGGGGAGGAGAGGGGGGAGAAGGGAGGGGAGAAGGGAGGGGATGGCAAGGGATCACACCACTCACTCGCACGATTCACTCCACAATTTTCCATGATCGCTCCCTCATATCCCGCTATCTATCTATAATTCCAGTAATCTCTGTCTGTCTGTCTGTACGTCTGTACGTTTGTCTGTGACCGCTGTTTCTCGACAACCACGGGTCCGATATACTTTTAACTTGCCAGGTATATTGCTGGGGACCCGAGGATGTGCCTTTTCAAGGTTTCATATTAATCGGACAATTACTTACCGAGCTATGTCCAAAAAACGATTCAACCAATCAGAGAGCAGCGAACGATCGCGTGTGCCGAACGTGGCGGGCACACTCTGCCTCGGATGGCACATTTGAGAGCGTATTCATTTATTTCACGTTTGCAAACTATGTTGGCGTTAAACTATGTTTTAATAAAGTTTTAAAACTAATAAAAACGAATTTGCGATTCATTCGCTTTCCTGCGCGTTTGTGCACGCGATGGCGATTGCTTTACCAAACTCCGGAAGCCGTTCGCTTTGGACCAAACCATTTCATGTAAATAGAGGGGGGGATTGTCACCACTCGCAAGCCGTTCGCTTTGGACCAAACCATTTCATGTAAATAGAGGGGGGGGATATAATTTTAGATATATATATAGTACGGGCATGCCCTAGTTTTAGTAATGATAGAACAGATTACAAAGTTTGGACCATGTTCAGGCAGCTATTTTCGTTTGTAAAAAGAGAAAACATTTTTTATTCACTCAATTAAAAAATATATTTTGGACCTGTCAGGATCTGAGGCCGGCTGGGAACAAATCACGATACAAACACACAAACCCACACCTCCCGTATGAGCGCTTGACTGGATCGAGACATCCTGGCCGGTTCGAAGTAGCCTACATTTGCAGAAAGGCGTAAAGTATGTTTATTCAGTACATCAAACTGACAACCCCAAGGCAAATGACTAAAGGTTTACCGTTAAAGAGGTCTTTGCTCGTCCATCGGTGTACTTTCTGCTTTTTAAAGGAAGGAAATAAATTAAAAAGAACATAGACATAGCTGGAGGAGGAGGAATTCGATTTAAATTGCCTTGCTTACTCAGAGATATCTCCACGGAGTATACTGTACTCTGTACAAGTATACTGTACAGGTGCGACTGCGGATGTGTTGCCGGCGATCGCGCCGATTAATTATTTTCGTTTTACTCAATAAAGTTACATTTTCTTCACTCAATATAATTGTTGGAACAGTAGTTAATTAAGTTGAATGCTTTGGCAATATGGAGGGGGAAGGATAGCATTGCTGAAAGCCGAGTAAAATATATACACTGTAGCGGCTACCGCTGGGTATACACAATCGCCTTGCACCTACCGAGGACGCGGAGCGATCACCATGCCGGGCTCGCCCAGGACGCCCGGGCATGCCCGCTCTCGACTTGCCAGGCCTCGTCCGGGACGCCCGGGCGCGCCCGGGCATGCCCGCTCTCGACTTGCCAGGCCTCGTCCGGCACGCCCGGGCACGCCCGCTCTCGACTTGCCAGGCCTCGTCCAGGACGCCCGGGCACGCCCCCTCTCGCCTTTCCCGGGCAAACGCTCTGGGATAATGTGTATATATATTGCTGCCCGATAAACGGGCTTTTCAGAGTACCTGAGTTGATTTGACACACTAAAGAAACTCGGACGAATTCCAGCTTTTTGTCGCGTCCATTCTTTCGATTTACGTTGGAGCATAGCTCCTACAACACTTTGTTATATGAATCGCGAGTGTGTTAAACTTTGTCAGATTTCACGACAGATTTCGATAATTATTCAGTGAATGGGATACAACAACAACAACATGCATTTTAAGGCCATTTTCCCTGCTAGAGCGGGGGTTAGCCTTGCGGTCCCCATGACAATCTTCTCCATTTTGCCCTATTTTCTGCATCTCTCCTTGTTAACCCCCTTGCCTGCATTTCTTCTTCCACCATCTTTAGCCAAGTCTTTCTCGGTCTTCCCCGTCCTCTACTTCCTTCCACATCAATTTCCATCACTCTTCTCAACCAGTCACTTTCATCCTTCCTCAACACATGACCAAACCATCTCAGCCTGTTCCTCTTCACAGCATCAATCACAGGCTCTATTCCCATCATCTTTCGCAATTCATCATTTGTCTTCCTCTCTCTCAACGATACTCCGCACATCCATCGAACCATTCGCATTTCCACCCTTTCCAGCCTTCGTTGCTGCTCTACGTTCATTACCCATGTCTCGCTCCCATAGATCATAACACTTCTCACACATGCAGCATACACCTTTCCCTTCAGCTTCAGCGACACTCTCCTCCTCATCAGCACGCCACTCAGTTCCCGAAACTTCTTCCATGCACATCTCACTCGAGCAACCGTTGCCGAGTCTGATCCACCTTCTCCATTCAGCATGTCTCCGAGGTAGCAAAATGTTTTCACACCTTCCAGCTTCACGCCGTCTCCAAGATCCAACTCAACATTTCCTCCATCTGCAGCTCCCTCTGTGCACACCTTACATTTGAATGTAGCTGCCACATTTGAATGACCCTCTCAGACCACTACATTTTTGATGAACCCACTCAGCGCACATTGAACATTGAATGGAGTTCACTCCGACACCCTTCCTGCACACAGCACACGGCCACTTCCCAGTTCTTTCCACATCACCACATGCTTTACCACTTGCCATCACCTTCGTCTTTCCGATATTCACCTTCAGACCTTTTGTCTCCATACATTCCTTCCACTTGTTCATCTTTTCCTTCAGTCCATCCATACTCTCCGCAATCAACACCAGATCATCTGCATACAACAACTCCCACGGTAAACCCTCCTTTACGTTCTGAGCCAGCACCTCCATCACAGCTACAAATAGTAGTGGACTTAGTACCGACCCCTGATGCACTCCCACCTTCACCTCAAACTCACCACTGTTCCCGTCCTTCGTCCTTACAGCTGTGCGCGCTCTTTTGTACATTGCCATCACTACTCTGATCAACCATTCCTTCACTCCTAACTTCCTCAATGCCCATGTCAATACTTTGCGTGGAACCCTATCGAATGCCTTCTCCAGATCAACAAACCCAAAAAAACAACTTCTTCCTCTTCTCCATGTACTTCTCCTGCACCTGCCTCACAATGAAAAGCGCATCTGTCATTCCTCTTCCTGGCATAAATCCAAACTGCATTTCGTCGATCTTCACTTTCTTCCTTATCCTCCTCTCCAACACCCTTTCCAATACCTTCATTCCATGCTCCAATAACTTTATCGCTCGGTACGAGCCACACTCCAGAGGGTCACCTTTCCCCTTGTATAGAGGGACGAGGGTACTCAGTTCCCAATCCACTGGAATGCGGCCTTCTTTCACCACCAGATTACAGATCTCTGTCATTCTCTTCACACCCCAACTTCCTGCTGCCTTCAACATATCTCCCACAACTCCCGTCGGCCCTCCCGCTTTTCCACTCTTCATTGCTTTTATCGCTTACCCTGGTGTTGGGCTAGCGGCTAGGGTGCCGGCTTAGGATACCAAGGATCCTGGGTTCGAATCCCGGTCGATCGCTGAATTAACGCCAGGGGGGTTGACTCAGCCTGTCATCCTTCCGAGGTCGGCTAATTGAGTACCAGTTCACTGGTAATTCCCTGTTTGTCGTTAAAGGCGGCAAAAAGGGTTGGCGTCAGGAAGGGCATCCGGCCGTAAAACATTGCTTCAAATAGTGGACCGAAAAACAACAACCACGGTTCCCGAAAAAGGCCAACCCCCGCCTTGCGGGGAAAAATGGCCTCTAAAGGTGGTTTTTATTGCTTTTATCGCTTCCTCAACTTCCTTCTCAGTTATCTTCTCTGCCGGTCCTAAAACTGTGTTACTCTCTATGTTGCCATCCCATTCATTCTCTGTATTCAACAGCATTTCCATATATCTTTTCCATCTTCCTTTAATTCCATCTGGGTCGACAACGATTTGTCCCACTTCATCCTTCAAGCAACTCACCCCCATCACATCACACCTCTTTCGCTATGTGCTTTGTTATCCTGAATACAGCTTTCTGACCCTCTTCCGAATCCAAGCGTTCTCCGAACATTTTCCTACATGCCTCCTGCGCCTTTGCTACCTCTTTCTTTGCAGCCTTCCTGGCTGCCTTATAACTTTCATGCTCTGCTGTTTCTGCTCCCGTACCCTTCGCCATCAGCCACTCCTTGAACTTCTTCCTCTTCTCGTCAATCCTCTTTCCAACTTCATCATCCCACCACCATGTTTCCGAGTGCCTCGGTGGTCCTTTTGTCCATCCACATACCTCACCAACGGCTCCCAACAGATTAGCTTTCATTGACATCCAACCACTTTCAAGCTCAACCACATCATCCTCTACCCTACTCACTACTCAGCCTCTCTTTTAATGCCTCCCTTACTGTCACCTCTTTCAACCTCCAAACCTTCATTCTTGGTTGGTACTTCACCCGCCGAGCTCTCCTCGCACCTTTCACCCTATGTCGCAGACAACCAAGTGGTGCTGTGAAACAGCCTCCTCCCCCGGGATCACCTTTGTGTCCCGGAGGTGCCCCCTATCTCGCCTACGCACCATCAGGTAGTCAACGGTTGTCGTCGACCCACCTGACGTGTATGTAACAACCTTATTATCCTCTTTCTGGAACTGAGTATTACAAATCAACAAATCAGCTCCATCAGCAAACTCCAAAATCCTTTCACCTTCTCCATTTCTCACACCATATCCGTAACCCCCATGAACTCCCTCAAAACCATCCATACTCCTTCCCACATGTCCATTCAGGTCTCCTCCCACCACAACAACTTCCTCATCTTTCACGTTTTCCATCAGCTTCTCTATCGCACACCAGAACTTGTCCTTCTCTTCATTGCTTCGACCAACCTGCGGAGCATATCCCGAGATGACGTTCACCAAGAGCTTTCCAATCATCATTTTCACCATCATCAACCTATCACTCACTCTAGTCACACTCACCACACTGTCTACAAACTCCTCAGAAAACAGGACACCAACACCATTCACGCCCTCCGGGCACCCTTGCCACACAAACTTGTATTTCTGTCCCTGCCTACCCTTCACCATTCTCACCCCACTTCCCTTCCATCTCGTCTCTTGCACACAACATATGTCCACTCTTCTTCTGACCAATACTTCCACCACTTCTCCTGATCTCCCTGTCATTGTCCCTACATTCCATGTCCCAAACCTCAGAAACCGATCTCCACTTCGGGCTGCACGCTGCCAATATGTAGTTGTAATTGTCATGGTTCTCTTTTTGAGGCAATGTTTTTATGGCCGGATGCCCTTCCTGACGCCAACCCTCTTAGTCGTCTCTTATGACACGCAGGGATACGGTGTACCTATTCTGACCAGGGTACACACTGGGAAACGTTTAAAACATGGAAATTCTGGCGCGGGGGGGGGGGGGGGCGTCAGCATCACAGCTGCGGTTTAAACATATTCCAACAATATCCAAACAGAACCATGAAAAACAATCTGGGAAAAGTCTCCAAGCGAGAACGTGGATTTGAAAAGGAAGGAGCAGAGGCGGAAGGACAACGAGATACAGGGGGCGGGGCACAAGCCGAGACGAGGAGGAGAGCGAACAAGCACGTGTCCGGGAGGAGAGAAAGAATCAATATAGAATTCTTTGTCTAGGGAGGTGAGGTGAGGGGGAGAAAATAAAATAAAAGAAACAAGCAATACAGCGAAGGAAATAACCCAAACCAACAAAACACCGACGGGGGGAGGGAAGCCCCAAGTCACCAGGCCGCGCACGAGGTACGACTCAGAAAAAGATTAACTACACACAAGTTTGTACGAATTACAAACCAATACCAACCAGAAACACACAATAACACGTACACAGCAAAATAACCAGTGGAAATTTGACAAAGACAAGAATGGGAAAACACTTAAACTTCGATGCCGTGGAGAGCTCGAAGTACGCTTCACTCGCCCGAGGAACCGGAAACCGAAAAAACCGAAAAGTGAATGGGATCCGATTATCAAATCCGAATCCAGATTTCCATTATATGC
This sequence comes from Myxine glutinosa, assembly GCF_964187855.1. Taxonomy (NCBI): domain Eukaryota; kingdom Metazoa; phylum Chordata; class Myxini; order Myxiniformes; family Myxinidae; genus Myxine; species Myxine glutinosa. Next base: position 141,717,853 of record NC_136265.1, on the reverse strand, counting down.
TTTAATAATTTCATGACAGTAGACGTATTTCCAAGCCAAGGCACGTTTGAATAGGCCTAAACAAAATGGCGGCTAAGACCCAGCAATGTGCCAGTGGGCTGACCAAGATGGTGGACCACCATTTTTATAAGGCTTTTTGGGGTTTTCGGTTTTTTGGGGGGTTTTCGGTTTTTTGGGGGGTTTACGGTTTTTTGAGGGGGTTCCAACACTCAAAAGACCCAGTTTTCATTCATGCAATCCCATGGAATTCTCTTCGTATGCATGCAAAGGTTGGGGCTGCTCAGTTTCATGGTTTTGCAGTTATGGAGGAGACTAACACACCTACACACACCCCTGCATTGTATTATTGTAAGATGGGTCCGTTTTCCAGACTTTTCCCCCATACCCTTTAACATATTGAATTGAAACTTGGGAGGGGACATCTACTGCGAAGCAATTCTCCCTCTTGCTACATATGGAAAGGGCCACAGGGGTGGATGAGGGCATAGGTGTAGTGATGGGTTGGTGGAAACGGGGGAAGGGAAAGGGGAGAGGGGGGCCCAAGCGCGAACATGGATGGGCGCCAAATGACACCCTCATGGGCGCCAAATGACACGTTTTCATGCTGCATTTGGTTGTACAGTATATCTATCTATAATTCCAGTAATCTCTGTGTGTATGTTTGTATGTTTGTATGTCTGTGACCGCTGTTTCTCGACAACCACGGGTCCGATATACTTTAAACTTGCCAGGTATATTGCTGGGGACCCGAGGATGTGCCTTTTCAAGGTTTCATATTAATCGGACAAGTAGTTACCGAGCTATGTCCAAAAAACGATTCAACCAATCAGAGAGCAGCGAGCTATCACGTGTGCCGAACGTGCCGAACAGACTCTGCCTCGGACGGCACATTTGAGAGCGTATTCATTTATTTCACGTTGGCAAACTATGTTGGCGTTAAACTATGTTTTAAAACTAATTAAAACTAATTTGCGATTCTTTCGCTTTCCTGCGCGTTTGTGCACGCTATGGCGATTTCTTTACCAAACTCCGCAAGCCGTTCGCTTTGGACCACACCATTTCATGTAAATAGAGGGGGGGGATTGTCACCGTACTCGCAAGCCGTTCGCTTTGGACCAAACCATTTCATGTAAATAGAGGGGGGGGATATAATTTTAGATATATATATAGTACGGGCATGCCCTAGTAAATTATAATACAAGGAACTTGTGAGAGCACGAGTCATAGCTTTCAGAACCACATTATACATTTTAAACTCCATAGTACGTGCCAATTAAGGGGCTGCCGGCTGCATTAATCCCTTATCTTATCCAATTGTTTTGTGAATCTTAGAACAGACGAGGTTATGGATGTTGTACTCTGGAGATTGACCATAGGCCGAAGGGATGGAGAGGTTATAATTGTTGGACAGATATTTCGTAATGGCGTGTTGATCAGATCCAGATATCGCGTGATGCAAGAGCCCAATTAGTGATGGTAAGGATCACATGTCAAGTTAGTTTTTTTAAACTTCCTTGGCCCTCTCCCTTTTCCTTTTGACGTCTTCGACTGGAATCCCCACTTTCCGATAATTTCACCCTCTTTATAGTTTATAATGTGTGTGGCCATCCGAGGATAATTACCCCGCGCTCGTGAAGTGAAAAGCAGGGCTAAGCATTCTTTTGCGTACGTGTGTTGTGTCTGCATTTTAAAAATTCATTTTCTCGGCAACCGTTGGTGTGATTGACACAAAATGTTACCATAGGAGGGAATCCTCCTGTAGAATATTTTAATGATTATTATGATGTCATAGGTCATGTGGTACAGGCGATTTCTTGGAAAAACTTCGCAACTCTATATCTCTGAAACCACTACATGAAAAATATTGAGACCTGGCTCATTGTCAACTATTCCCCACAGGGAATAAGATATGTTAATGATGATGTCATAGGTGCCTTCGTTATGACGTCATAATTCGACAAATACAACACTTATCCATCCAAACATTATTTGAAAAATTTCAGCAACTGATCTGATGGACACGAAATTTTCACCATAGGAGCGCCTCCTCCTTTAGAATATTTTAATGATAATCATGACGTCATAGGTCATGTGGTACAGGCGCCATCTTGGAAAAATTGAAAATGTTACACTTTGATATCTCCAAAACCGCTGTATGGAAAAAATTGAAACATGGCTCATTGTAAAGAACTCCATATGGGGAATAGGTGATGTTAACAATGACGTCATTGGTGCTATAATTATGACGTCATAATTCGACAGGAACAACGCTTAGTTTGATCAGTTTGAAATGTATTGAGCGTGCTCTATGCAACAATTATATTCGAGAATATAAATTTATAATGTCATCACTCACGTGGTCTGGCAGCCATATTGGATCAAAGAAAACCAACAGAAGAGCTCAAAAACTCTTCAAAAAAAAATGTTCAAAAACAGAAGAGTTGGCTCGCAACAAGTTGACTGCAAAGGGTAAGTATTCTATGAATACCATCTAGTTGTAATCAGTGATCTTCCGGTTACTTGTTTCATAAAAAATATAAGAGTAAAATAAAATTCTATTCCAGGAAGAAAAATTACTTATTTGTTTTCAAAACTTTATTTTTCTATCTTATTACACTTTGTCATATCACATGACTCAATTCTGTAATGTTGCACATCTAATTTGCATATTAATTATGAACTCAAAGCAATATGTTAAATTTCAGAGTTTATGTCACAACTTTTAAATGCATTATTCAAGTTGGTTAAGATTTGGAGTATGTATGTATTTACCATGAACTAACCGACATGTGTAGAAGTACCATATATAAAAATACTGTCCTGTTCCTAGGGATTAAAATCCTCCAAGGAAACGGATAGCCGAACGAGCTTAGCACTCCGAGGAGTTCAGTCAAAAATGACGGTGTTCTTTACACGCGAGGGAAAGGAGAATGATGAACTTACCTTCACGGGTCCCACCGGACGTCCTCAAACCTGCGATAATTAATTCAAACCGACACGGATATAAAATGTACAAAAATACCGGCTTTATTGAAGAAATTCCGGTAACAAAGAATGAACGATAAAATAAGATTCCTAAATGGGATGTCCCCATACAGACCCGTATACAGACAAAGGGAAAAATAAAGGTGAAAATAAAGCATGTGTGTTTGTATGTACTTAGCTCTGAGCGTCTCCTGAACCCCTTTGGGAATCGTCAAAACCCCCGCATCCTTGGCAGGAACAGCACAGGCCGCCGTGCACAGTTCGCTCGCGGGAAACGCAGGCCTCGGTCCACAGTTCGCCCCTCCTTACGATCGTCAAAACCTCCAATTTCCCTAGTGCGAGAGCGCTATGAACTGTGACTGCACAGCACCAATGTTCAAACGCAAGAGGAGGGAAAATGTTGGAACACAACCGTTTGATGAGACTGTCCGACCGCAAGAGAGCTTATCGGTGACCGTTCACCTCCAGGCACCAAAACCGAGAGAAAGCCAAGAGAGAAAATGTCGGGGAGAGCGTTCTTTTGTACTCGAGGCTCTCATGTCATCCAACGCCGCCCCGCCCGTGCCTGCTCCTATCAGCCAGTCCCTCTCTTCGTTGCTTGACAAATCTCACCAATCACTGCTTTCCGGGGCATGGCCTCCTGGACCTGCCTGCTTAATGTTATCACATGTCTGTGTCATCGGTGGTGCTCAAAGTCCTATTTCCGGTTAGCTTTTATTTAGTGGCTTTTAATGCACTATTGCCTGGCTTTGTGTGTGTGCTGCATTGGCATAAGAAACAGAGGAAAAATAACAGAGGCCATTTACATACAGGGGATTTACCATTCATCCCTAACTAATTAACATAACCCCACCCCTCACATGGGGACACTTATACACTTACATGACATCCGGTCCAAACGGATCCCTACTTATGTACATGGGGGTTCTTCATCGTGGCATAAGCAGCATGGTAATCTAAACAATTCTACCTGGACTAAGGTAATCATTGTCTATCCCCCACAAACGTAACACTACATTGAACGTTTTGTAAAATGCCTGGGTTGGCAATTTGTCAAAATTAAAATGCCAATTTGTCAATCACACAAATTTTCATAACTTTTCTCAACATAAAAAATAGAAATAAAAACGTTAGGTACTGGATCTCGTTCTTAATAGTTCAGGACATTTCATGCAGTGAAAAGATGAACTGTGCCAAATTAGAAGTAGGCAAACACTGCTCTTCTGCTTCAAAATTTATGATGATTTAATTCCATGATTCTGAGAAAACGCGTTTGAACTTTCGCTCATGATTTATGAGTGCGGAACGGAATCATATGCGCTTCCAAAACAAACATATTAATCATGATTTTGTTTGTACACAATTTTGTAATGCAGTGTACACAATTTGGCGACGCATTGTGCACAATTTGATGATGTATTGTACATAATTTGTGATGCACTGTACACAAGTTGATGATGCACTATACACAATTTGATGATGCACTGTAAACAATTTGGCGATGCACTGTACACAATTTGGCAATCCACTGTACACAATTTGATGATGCAAAGTACACAATTTGATGATGCACTGCACACAATTTGATGATGCACTGTTCACAATTTCCCCCATAGACATAGCACATGTACTGTATGCATTGTTGTTGAGCTGTGCACATGCTATAAATAGCCCAAAGGTCGTGTTGGATTCCTCAAATTACAGGTAGGGGTATCAGGTTCAGATTGGGAGGGGAAAATGGTGTAGAAATAAAGTTTTTAAGCATTTCACACCGTTGCCCTGGTAACCAAATAAATACAAATTTACATATGTATATACTGAATATTAAATTTTTTAGTACTTCAACATTTTTTTTTTGTGTTGAATTCTGATTCTACACACTGAAGGGTAATTTAATTACAATTGGGATTTAGTAATTGGTAATTTAGTTGTTGGGATTTAATGGTAATTTAGTAATTAGAAATTTTTTTTAATTTTGCACTAAATTGGTAATTTAGTACAAAATTTGAAAAAATTTATTTTTTATTACTAATCAGTCACTTGTATCCATGATTTCTTCCAGATCCAGATCTGGCCTATCAGTATGATACAAAATGTAAAGTGTTCACCCTGGCAGAGGTATGCGCTCGACCGAGTGCCATTGTAGTTATCTCCTTTTTGCACTTTCTACTGTGATGGATGCAACGATTTCATCCCACTCATTTTATTCATTCAGCAATTTCTGAAAACAACAGGCATTTTAAGGCCATTTTCCCTGCTCGAGCGGGGGTTCGCCTTGCCGTCCCCAGATTGTCATGGGGACCGCAAGGCTAACCCCCGCTCTAGCAGGGAAAATGGCCTTAAAATGCCTGTTGTTGTTGTAGCAACTTCTGAAAATAGTTTATCTCATTTTCAATTTTCCTTTTCTTAACTAGAAGTTTTTGATCCTCTCCTTTCAAATACTCTAGAGTCAACAATACACCTACATCCTTCCTATCTTTTATCGTTTGATATCCTATCCTGAAGACCTTATTCCTTCCATCATTCGAATCCCGACCCAGCTACGTCCAAACGGGCACTCTGTTGTTTCACAGTCGGGGTGATTCATCAATATGTGCGTCATCCCTCGGATGGACGTTAAACTGGGTATCCCTTGTGCTGACGTTACTTGGTGGACGTTAAAGATCCCACGATGTTCCAGGGGAAGAGTAGGGGAGCTTAGCTCTGTTGCTGAGGCTGCTGGGGAAGCTTCGAGCTCTTTCATATGGTCCCATAGATATTCCTGGCATAGTGCCTGTGGGGCGCTAGTATTGACTTTTCGCCCAAGGCGCTACAAACCCTAACTCCACCACTGGATGAGGGAGATAAATTGAGCAAAGGACAAGAAGAGTGGTGGGTTATAGGAGAGAAGACAATGTGGGATTAGTGGGAGACATAGGAAATAATTTTTGGATGAAATTGGAGTAATAGGAAGGGAAGGGACATGCACTGCGTATGGCGATAGGAGTTGGGGGGTGGAGGATTTGCTTACATAATAAATCGATTTCACCTGACAAAGTGACAGTAATATTGCCTTGGGTACATTAAGAAAAAAAAGAAGCGAACAAAGACAAGACATGTAATCAAATATACTTTCACAACACCCTCGGCTACTTGACACGGATGATATGAAAGCCGCTTCACCAAACGCCAGTGATACACAATGTAGATATTTCCAAGAAATGAATGATTCAGGGCCTGAGGCCTTAAGTGAAATGAACCAACATGGAATCTTCACTTGTTGCGACGTGCACTCAGTTTATGTGTTCTTCCATTTGTTGCTATATATTTGATGATTTTGGGTGTTTGGTTGATCAAGTTAGTTGGTGCCTTTCATGGATAACATTCAAATGTGTATTTTCCACGAGAATATTGAAAAATGGAGGAAACATGGTGGGGAAATTGGATCACTCGCTCATGGTTATTGTGCTTGCATACTGTAAAATAACTGGTGTTTATCATGAAGGATAGTGTCATTCATTGTTGGCAGACCGGTAGAACAATAAATGGAATCAACGGAACGTTGATCGGAGTACACTAACCACCATGGGAAGCAAGGAGAAGCTGACGTTTTGGTAATTAACCCTTTATTGGCGCAGAAGAGATTCCTAACATTTATTTAGTTTACACACACTTGTTGCGGGACTGCAAGCAGCCATCTATCTTCAGTACTGATCTCCCATGTCTACTGCCCCTGATGATAACTTAGCCTGGGAATTCTTCCAAACAAATATGCTCTCTCTTTAGCATAGATTCATCCCATCTCATCTTCAGTGATCCTACACTTCTTCCTGCCCATGGTGCACTAAATCTTGTGAGAAGGCAGTTGCTCTGAAACAACTTGTCTTCTCTTCTTGGAAGGCTAATCCAACCGAAGGCAATCTCAGTACATTCCAAAAAGTGTGTGCCCCCTCTAAGGAGAGCCAATAAAACATCATCTGTCCAACATCAAGAATGAACTTTCAAACTTGTCTTCCTCCTCTAAAAACTGGTGGTGCCATTTTATGTCTGTCTCTGGAGTATGCTTCCCTTTCATCCCTTCCTTCACTTGAAGTGGCACAATAGCTGACTCTGCTCATGAGAAGGCTGAACACTTCCAGATCTTGTGTCACCAACCCCTCTCTCTCTCTTTCTCTCTTGGTATCCACTCTACCCAGTCACACCCAACTCCTCCTGGACTTTGTTTCTGCACCTGAGAAGGTGGGGAAGTTTCTGGCAACCCTTGACTCTGATTCTGCAACTGAACCGTAAGGCATCAGCTCACGTGTCCTAAAAACCTGCACATCCTCTCTCTGCCGTTTTCACCCTGTCATTTACCCTAGGTCATTTTCCATCTGCTTGGAAATCAGCCAACATCACTGCATTACATAAACAAGGTGCAAAAGCCGATCACCTGAACTACAGACCCATTGGCTTACTTCCGATCATCAGTAAGGTCATGGAGTCCTTCATCGAAGTTGACATCAAATCCTTCCCTTTCTCCAACGGCCTGATCTCTGATCATCAATTCGGATTCAGATCAGGTCACTCCACCTTAGACTTGCTGTTTCAGGTCTGCCACAATGTATGGAGACCATCGATGTTAGAAATTACATCAGAGTGGTCTCGCTAGATATATCTCAAGCATTCGATACAATGTTGCACTTGCTATCCAAACTCTCTCCTGATGGCATCCACGGCCAACTCCACACGTGACTTATTGACTTCCTCTAGTCTCGTAGCAAAGGCGCAGCTTTCAAGGGAATCCCCTCATCTCCTCTCTCTCTCTCTCTGTCAAAGCCTGAGTGGCCCAAGGAAGTGTTCAAGACCCAGTCCTATTCCTAATCTTCATCAGTGGTCTCTCCGACGTTTTGAGAGATGACCGGTGGGTCTGCTCTTGCACCCTTGTATATCGCCACAGCCACCACATAACATGAAGGGTACAGGAATCAGTGATGCTGCATATTCTATTGAGAAAGAGAGACAGAAAGAGTTAAAAAAAGAAATAGAGTGAGATAAAAGAGTGAGACAAAGGGGGAATGAAACAGAGACACATGGGAGATGGAGAGGTTGAGATGAAAGGTATACATAAGTATGCAAACACACATGCACACACACACACCCTCAACTTACCAAACTCAACAACCCTTCATGGTAAGGGTGTTTGTCGGCAATCTAAGCGTCATACAGAAAAGGTGGCATGTATCAGAAGCAAAAAATAAAAATAAACTTCATAAAAGTGCACCACATTAACATTGACACCAGCACACATTACAAACACAAACACAAATTGACTGTAAGGAATAAAACACGTGACTGTGCAGTGAAACAATCCCAGTTGGCTGTGTAAGGGGCTCCACATGAAACTAACATTCGGATCTTCTACATATCCCTTTCCAGGCACATCAAGGCAGAGATGCATTTGCTGCATCGCAACATGTCCGTGCTTGGAATGTGAATTTCTGGACCAGCATACGTGACGTCGATGCATCCACTGCATTTTGACAAGATGACCTCCACCAGTATAAGCCTCAACCCCCCAAAGTTAACTTCTGGAACATTCACTCATTGAATCTGGACAATTCAATAATTGTTTTCGGTAACCAAAGCAAAAACGAATACAAGATTATTTCATCCATACCATAGTCCAAAAGTTTAAAATGCATAGTTTGCTTTGCCTCTGATTACAACTAAAAAAAAGGCATGAAAAGTTCAGTAGAATGGTTCTGAACATATACGTCACAGTTCTTCCTGGGAATTCATACAAACTGGCAGGTGGACCATTTGTGCAGAGCAACTTGAATTTTCAGGGTAAAAAAATTGATCTATATAAAAAGTGCATATCTATATCGGTCTCCATCTCTCTCTTTGAAGGTTTCTCTCTCTTCCCCTTGGGGCATTGTGCTCTGCTCACTGAGCTGGCCATTCCAATCCACGTGATCCGATCTGAAAACAAACAAGAGAAAATGTTGTGTATGAAGGTCCATCATTCTCTACTGGAATGCTGATGAGAAACGAGTCAAGAAGATTGGCTACCTTCCATCAACGTGACCATGTTTGACATACACTGCTGGCTTCATGATGAATGACGGAGCTATATTACAGTTTGCATTTTAACGCGCATGACGGCACTTTCACATCAGCTCGTGGAACTCTGACTTTATACATGACGTGAATCACGGCTTGTTCTTCATCCAGTTAAAGGCTGACAATAAATAACTCAATTAACAGCCTCAGGGGAGTAGAGGATGGTTGCCAACAGGATACAGAATGGCACATTGAGCACATCTACAATTTCTGCTGCCCAACTTATTTGAGCCCATTGGAATGCGAAAAGGAAACTTTCTATATCAGATCAAGTGATTCCGACCACTTGTCACATCCCATATTACGTCATGAAGTGCAACGTTATCTTGTACAGGAAGACGCATTACCCAGCGAACACAACAATGTTGGGCCAACGTCAGCCCTGTCGCTGGGCCAACGAGAAAAAACGACGTTGGGTCAACATAAATTTGGCCTGGTGGGCCAACGGTGGGTTGACGTTGGAAGGGAGTGCTGGCCCAACATTGGACTGACGTTAGGCAGACGTTGGGATGAAGCAACCCAACGTTTTTGCCATTGTTGTTGTTATATAGCCCCGGACAGTTCTCTTGAACACGCCCACGGCATGGAGACAGCCAATTGATCTCCCAGGAGCGACCCAAAGATCTCCTACATCCAGGATGGTGTACACCCGCCTTCACAAAGTCAAGGTGATGACAGAGTTAGAGAGAGAGTTAGAGTTAGAGTTAGAGTTAGAGTTAGAGTTAGAGTTAGAGACAGACAGAGACAGACAGAGACAGACAGAGACAGACAGAGACAGACAGACACAGACAGAGAGACAGAGAGAGAGAGAGAGAGAGAGAGAGAGAGAGAGAGAGAGAGAGAGAGAGAGAGAGAGAGTTAGAGAAAGAGTTAGAGAAAGAGTTCGAGAAAGAGTTAGAGAAAGAGTTAGAGAAAGAGTTAGAGAAAGAGTTAGAGAAAGAGTTAGAGAAAGAGTTAGAGAAAGAGTTAGAGAAAGAGTTAGAGAAAGAGAAAGAGCGCGAGAGTGAGAGCGAGAGCGAGAGCGAGAGGGAGACTTTTGTGTGTTTTATTATAAAAGTATCAAAAAACACAAAAAATATTTTCCCTCACAAACCATCACACATACCCACACACACAAAGAATTTTGCACCAAGTAATAATTTTACAAGAAAGAAAATTTTTACAAATCATTGCCGAAAAGGGAAAAGGATATAATATAATAATATAATTCTATATATATATATATATATAATTCTATATATATATATATATATATATATATATATATATATATATATATATATATATATATATATATATATATATATACATATATATATATATATACATATATATATATATATACATATATATATATATATATATATATATATATATATATATATATATATATATATATATATATATATATATATATATATATATATATATATATATATATATATATACACAGACTTGGCATTTAATATGGCATATTTTTTTTTTCTTGACTTGGGTTTACTTTCTTAACTCAGTATATCAATCTGGTGAGTTTCTTTTACACTTTGGTGATTTATTTGTTAAAAGAACCATGTCACTGATTGTCTGTCGCAGCAAGAAGTCAACAACAAGATTATATCACAGGTGGAATGGCAAAATGTACGGACAGGTGCATTTGATGATTGGCTTCACAGTCGGGTATACAAGGGTTGTTGCGTTCTGTATTAGTGGAAAACAACTGCTGCACGTCTCCAAACGTTATTGCCGCTTCCTCTGGCGATGGTCCGTCAACTCGACAATGCTGTTTGTCATGGAGTGGTGGCTTTACGAAATTACGGCATGAAACAGCGTGCTATTGCTCGGCAGTATGGCATCACTCAAGGTCAGGTGTCAAAGATCCTGAAACGAAATGCTCAGAGGGGTGTCCCTACTCCAATACCGAGGCCAGGACGTCCCCGCAGAACCACAAGGAGGGATGATCGCCAGCTGCACCGGTCAGTCCGCAATGGCCGGACCAATTCAGCTAATCGGCTTAGGGCTGAGTGGCAGCAACTGACAAATGTGCCTGTATCCAGAAGGCTAGTCAACCAACGACTGGTTCAAGCAGGCTATCGTGCCAGGCGTCCCCTGAGAAAGCCACGCCTGACCAGACAACACCGCCAGCGCCGATTGCAGTGGGCCAGAGAGCACCGTCAATGGCAGCCAGGACACTGGTATCACGTGATCTTCAGTGACGAGTCTAGATTTCTGGTCTATCGTCAAGATGGCCGCGTCCGAGTGCACAGACAAGTGCATGAAGCCTACAACAAAGATTGTATAGTGCCAAGAGTCCAAGCTGGAGGTGGTGGGGTGACCGTTTGGGCTGCTTTTCATGCAGGGGGCAAAACTGACCTGGTTGTTCTGAATGGAAACCTGAACCAGTTCAAGTACAGGGCCATTCTGGAAGAAACATTGCTTCCATTTGCACGTGCAGCCTTTCGAGGAAACTTTGTCTTCCAAGATGACAATGCACGGCCTCATTGTGCTGGCATGATCCAACACTTTCTTGCTGACCGTGGTGTAGAGCATATGGAGTGGCCTGCCATGTCCCCGGATATGAATCCGATAGAGAACTTGTGGGCAGATTTAACGCATCAAATCGACCACTTGGACCAGCAGCCGACCTCTGTGCGTGAATTGCAGCAGGCTATTGTCACTGCATGGCAAGCGATTCCTGTCAAAACCTTGGCAAATCTCGTGAACAGCATGCCTCAACGTGTACGTGCTCTCCTGAATGCTCGTGGGGGTTACACGAAGTACTGAACTGTAATTTTACTGTCCGTAATCCCAGTCGTAATTTAACTTTTGTTTTGTTAAAAATTTTTTGGCTCATGTGCAAAATAAAGAGATACTCCTGGAAAACGCACAGAAGTTTAACACAGTACTGTCCATGAATTGAGTTCGATATCAGTTTTCATCACTTTCAAGGATCAATTTATTTGTTTCGAAATGTCAAATGTGGTTTTTGTTTCTTTTAAAGGTCACATTAACAAAATCTAGAATAATTTCAACATAATTCCAATGAACTTTTGGTTCTAAGACATCTTGAAAAGTAAGTTCACCTCCTCAAAAAAAATATTCCATATTAAATGCCAAGTCTGTATATATATATATATACATACATACATACATACATACATACATACATATATACATACATACACACATATATATATATACACACACACACACACACACACACACACACACACATATGTATATATATATATATATATATATATATATATATATATATATATATATATAGATATAGACATGTATATATACATGTATATATACATGTATATATGTACATATGCATGAAGCAATTATGAATAATCACAAAAAAAACCTCAAAACCTCATCTGTACAACAATGGTCGTTTTCACTTCCATTACTCAAATGGTAAGCTTGTTCTACTCTTCCACGGGCCGACACCATTCCTTTAAAACAAAAGAGAACATTTTTATCCCCCAATTTTACCTTCCTAATTTTATAAATAGCAAGTTTAGCAATCCCTAACAGGCAATTCAAGAAGGGGACCACTGACTTACTCTTAGTGCTCCTTTCAATCCCATACACAAAAACTGGGAAAGAAAAAACAAAGTTAAATTTATAGAACAACTGCAGGAAACGAAAAAGGGGCGACAATCTCCTACATTCGACAAACGCATGGGCCACCTTTTCAACTGTTCCACAAAAAAGACAAACATTTAGCACAGAGGGATCAAACTTGGGCAGTAGTTTCTGTGTGACCATGGCCTGATGCACTCGTCTCCAGTTTAAGTCTCCCGTCCGTCCAAGAGTTGGAGACCTATACATTTCCCTCCACACAGGAAATAAGAAAGATCTAGCTGGTAAGAGCTCCTTCCACCGGTTTTTCAGAAGTTTTGTGAAACCAGGTTTCACCACCTCTTGGCATATCTTATAAATTGATTGTTTCCCCATCACAGGAAATACGCCAATTTCATTTGAACTTGAGAACACACGCTGTGGTTTATCTGAGGCAATTGAAGCTCTGGGAAATAAAGGCGATCATCCACCACTTCATCCACACCAGTCCACCGGATATTTAGCTTCCGAAAAAATTGTATTACTAATCTCAACACTTTATCCACTTTTCTCTCACCCCAACTTTTGAGGTCAGAGATCTAGTGGATAACCATCAGCTTAAGGAAGGCTTCATCAGGTCTCGCACTCTGCTTACTCCATTTCTGGTGAAGCAATGCATAAAAGACCTGGGGGTTGAAAATTCAAGGAATAGAGGATTCTCAAACAGTGGCTCATGTACAAACTTTTTTGCATCATATGATACCTCTAACCGTTGCACTCCGAGGGCTTGTCAAGCCTTCAAAAAGCTCTGATGAAATCTTGGGAGCAGAGTCAAATCAGCGTGTTGATTGCAGGTCCATTAGGAAGAGTTCTCGGTCATATTTCAGACCATCTGCTTCCCGCAGCCAGGCATTTCTGAAAGGCCGCCAAGGAACACACTCACTGCACAATAAATGCTTTATCGTCATTAAACGAAATGCCATTATCCGCCTCGGGACATGCATCAAGCTTTGGCCACCTGCATTTCGGGACACACCACATCAGGCCCAAACCAATGATGGCCTCCCAAGAAAAACGGAGTCAGCACCCTATGAATGCCTGTGACTAGGTATCTAGGAGGCTGGAGTGGAATAACCTTATGCCAAATAAATGGAACCACTAGGTTATTTATTATTGTCACCCTTGTCGTAAGTGATACGTGCTGCAACCTCTTCCACCTTGCCAGTTTTTTTTTTTTTTTTTCACAAAACCCTCCCAATTTTTTTGTTCATATTGTTGCGGATATGAGGACTGTATATTTTTTTGATTGTGTAAATTATTATTATTGTTTATTCTGCGCCCCCCTGCCTCCGGAGCTGTGTAAAGGTGAAAGGGCATCCCATAATTAGTCCACAAGCATACACGTCAGCCAAATAATAGAATACCCCTGTTTGATAGTTATCTCTTATTCTGTGTTTTAGGGTAAGGCTGTGTCTCCCATTAATTGAAGTACTCCATTGCACCAGTGAAAGAGAATAGATTCCCTTTCATTTCATTTCAATGGCCAACTGCATTTTGGGCGGTTTTCTTCAACCACCATTGGCCAAGAGGCTCGGGTCGGGGAAGAAAGGCGTGCCCGCCCATCGTCATCAAGGGCGGAGCTAGAGGGCCGTGCCGACCAATCAGGGCCGAGGTGAGCACACCGATGGGCGTGTCCTGAGGGCCGGCGGCTTGATCGCTGGAGGCGCTATAAAGGCGTGCGCGCAAGAAGCGTTGAGGGAGTCGGAGAGTCAGAGTCAGTCAGTGGAGTCGGTGGTCAGTTGGTTGCGGTGAGGAGTCGGTGGTGGTGGTCAGTGGTTGCGTTGGTTGCGGTGAGGAGACGGTGGTAAAGAGTGAGTGGACCAGGAAAGAGTTGAGGGTTTGGACCAGACGAGTCAAACAAGTCCTGGGAAAGCACGCGACGTCCACAGCAGCCACAACAGCAGCTTGGGGCCTGAATGGCGGTTTTGAGCAGGGCCGCAAAGGAACGGCGGCTGCTAAACGCGCCGATCGTGCTGCAGGACCCCCTTGGACCTTCCTCTCCCTCCAGCCATCCACCTCCTGCCTTTCCACCCTTCTTGTGTATGTGAGTTTGTTTTGTTTGTTCTGTCCCTGGGTTAATTAAGTCTGTATAAGCTAGTATTTGCACTGTGTCACCTGCGTCTTATGTGTTGTAAATAAACTTGATTGCTCCTTTTTGCTTGTGTGTGTACAATAAATCCAATTACTCTTCTGTCCGTCTTCTCGTCTTATTCCTTTTCCTCTTTGCATTTCGTCGTTTTAGTCTTTTCCCAGATTGGGCAGCTGCGGTGCGATACGGCCAAAGTTCTGGGTGAATCGGGTGAGTCGGGGATCCTGTAACGGTCGCGGTTGGACCATCCGCTCGGCCCATCATACCATCTAAACCGCGTCTGTAACAATTGGTGTCGGGAAGTGGGATTGGACCTGAAGCGCGCTTCACGCGCTCGAAATTATTAACGGTGAAATTTGTTTTGTTTTACAAAAACCCGAATTTTGAAATCGCGCCATGGCTGGTCAAGGCGACGGGATGCCGGTGGGAGAGATAGACGGGGTAGAATCGACCCAGGACCTCGGGGAAATGTATGTGGATGAAAGAGAGGAGGAGAACATTGGCAATGTGGTTGAGGGGGTATCAGGTGCACAAAATGGCGTGCTCGCGCACGTGGTTGAAGAGTCCCAAAATAGCGGCGCAGTGGAGGGCGAGCCCGCGGTGGCGGCTGGGGACGCTGGGAAAACCGGGTTTGACCTCAGATTATTCTTGACCCAACTGAATGCAAAAATGGATAGGATGGAGGGGGCAATGAGGGACGAAGCGAGGGGTACCAATGCCCAAATTGGGAAGTTAGACAAGAAATTTGAGGGGTTAGACAATGGGATAGAAGGGGTGAAACATGGGTTAACGGGGGTGGAAAATAGAATGGCTGCCCAGGAGAATCAGATAGAGGGGGTGAAAAATGGGTTAATGGGGTTAGAAAATAGGATGGAAGGCAAATTGCGGGAAATAGGGGAGCAATCCGCCTGAGAAATTAAACAAATGGGAGAGCAGATAGAGGAGGTGAAAATCGGGGTAGAAACCAAATTGGATGCTCAGAGGGATGAATTGGGACAGATGAGGGCGGCATCTACAAAAGAGATGGAGGAGATGAAAGAGGGGATACGACGAGGTGTGAGTGAGGAGGTCTCGGGGCTACACGAGGAGGTAAAGCGAGGTGAGAAGCGTATGGAGAAAGAGGTGAGAAATAATACGGCAAAGTTACAAGGGGGAATAGAAGATCTGACGGAGGAGGTGGAACAGCTGACAGAGGGACAAACGGAGTTAGTGGAGCAGGTTCAAAGGAACACTGCGGTACTAGGAGGGTTAAAGGCGACACAAAAAGAAATTAAAAACGAATTAATAGCGACACAGAAGCAATGTCAGATGGTACGTGAGGGACTGACAATGAGGGTGGACGAGGTGACAGAGATAATGGAGACGAAGGACCGAGAGGTGAGGATGCACATAGAGACGGTCACGGTAGCCTTAGAGGACGAACTTGAGGAGACGCACCGGGAAATAAAAGAGGTGAAGCAAAAATTAGAGGAAGTGGAAGAAGAGGTGAGTGAAATTAAGAAGGGACGGACAGAAACTAAGAGGGAGATAAAGGAGGAAGTAATGGAATTGGTACAAGGTCTGTGCTCGAATCGTGATGTGCTGCTCACTAACCAAATAAAGAGTTTGCAGGTGGCAAAGGAGGTGCGGAGACGAGGTGCCAAGGTGAGTGGCGAAATATTCGGCAATGTATATGATGTGAGGAAAGCTTCAGTCGGCTTGGGGATTGGTTTGGATCCGGGTGTTCGTGAAAGGCCGTTGGTGAAGTGTGCGACAGGTCTGGTGTGCGAAAAAAGAGGTGTGCGAGAATGTCCGACCATGGGGTGTGTGAGGAAAAAGTGCACGCCAAGGAGTGAGTGTGCCGTCAAGAGTGAGTTGGTCGAAGCGCGTGTGCGAGGGGGTACATGGAAGCGCGGTGTGGTGAGTGTTACAGAGGAAGTAACAAGAGAGTGTACACCTGTGGTGAGTGTTACAGAGGAAGTAACAAGAGAGTGTACACCTGTGGTGAGTGTTACAGAGGAAGTAACGAGAGTGTACACCTGTGCTGAGTGTTACAGAGGATGTAACGAGAAAGTGTACGCTTGTGGTGAGTGTTACAGAGGGAGTAACGAAAAAGTGTGCACAAGAGTGTGCGCGAGAAAGGTGTGTAATGGACGGGTGCATGAGGAAAGAGTGCGCTGTCGAGAGTAAGGGTGAGTGCGCTGTCAAGAATGGAGGTGAAAGTAGTGAGAGTGACACGGAGCGTGAGTTGGTTGTGACAGGTGAGTGAGGATGTACACCTGGAATGGAAGGATGCACACCTGGAATGGTAGAGCGTGTGTGGGAATGCACACTTGAGTTGGTCGTGAGGCACGTGGGTGGGTGTGCGAGTGAAAGCACACCTGTGATGGTCACAGAGGAGGTGACCGAGGAAGGGGCGCGAAGAGGTGTGTTGGTGAGGTGTGCGAGCGACGAATGTGTGCCAAGGTGTTCGGTGGTCAGGTGTGTGACCAAGTCGGTGAGCGGAATGAGTGTACCGAGGTGTGTAAGGAAAGGTACGAGGAGCATGGGAACAGCTGGAGGTATGAGCAAGAAAGGGGTAGCGTATGCATGTAAGCATCCAGGTGAGGCATCGACGGTAACCGGGTTAGCGGTTAGAGCGACTTTTAGCCGAATCGGGCCCTCGGTGCGTGCCGGGCTTCGCGTGCCGCGAGAACCAGCGGGGATCCGAGCCGCGGCGGGTTCGAAAGGACCGCCGTATGCGATCCACGCTGTGCCTCGCTTGGAACGGCCGCGTCCGGGCTCCACTAGGCGGAGCGGGCAGCCCGATAGGAAGGGTCGTCATGGCGACCACTTTTTATTGAGACGTTCCGGCAGGTCGAGATCGGGCAATTGGATGGCTCCGCGCCGAGGTGGTGCGTGGGATCTCGGCACGGGTAAGCCCCCGTCCCTGCACCGAGTGCCGGACGCATCCAGCCGCTGGCACCAAAGAACCCGCGTTCATTGCTCGGCTGTACGAAGCCGAGCTTTGGAAGGGAATTGGCGCACCGAGAGGATCTAATAAGTAGACGGGTGATAGTGATAGTGATCGTGATTTGATACGAAATTTATAATAGTGGGTAGAATTGGCAGTAAATGGAAAATTTTGTATTTGTTGGATTGGGACGAGCGAAATTGATAGTAGGACCTCCCCCATGTGGTGGGATGGCAACTCTGTCATCCCTCACAGAGGTGGGGCAAATGCGCTATAGCTTATGGGGTGTATGGCAGTGAAAACTAGCCCGGGTGGGTTAGGATATTGTGTGTAGGGCCCTAGAAGATGACATTAGGTAACGTTAAGGTTAGTTTGTGACAAGGATACCTGTAGTGGGGACGCAGGTAGTTTAGTGTGGATGATAATGACGTGGGAGCGCAATAGTTTAAAGGGGCGACTGGGAAGCGCAAGTTTCAGAGGGGAGTAGTTAGCTGAGATGATGCCGTGTGTGTGAGGATTGAACAGGTGTGATTGAACAGGTGTGATTGCACAGGTGTGCAACTGAACAGGTGTGTGGAGCAGTGTATGAGTGAGTAAAGGTGATTGTGTATTGTGATGACCAAATGGTCCAGGAAGAAAGGAGGGTGCAGGTGGCACCGGGTATGATTGCACAGGTGTGCAATGACAGGTGAATGGAGAACAGGTGTATGGAATAAATGGTATGGAGTATTGGAATGGATGGTCGTGGAGTGAGTATGGTGGAAATTGTGGAGTGGAGTGGATGGTGCGAAGGTGTGAATGGGGGAAGAGTGGACCCCATCACGGATACCCGGGGCGGGTAGTGTAAGTGTTAGGTAGAGGGTATAGGTAAATTGTGGTTGGATATTGGCATCTGTGGTGTGAGTGGAAGAATGGGCTTTGGATGGGTGCATTAGTGTTGTGGAAATGGCTGGGCGTGTAGCCTGTTCGTGTGTGTAGTTGGTTGGGCACTCCACCACTGTGAGGATGTCGGCCAGGTGAGGCCGCAGGTGGGCTCTGGGAGCCGGTAGTAGTTGTTGTGGATGGGGCCCGAGGATCCGGAGGACGGACCCGGGTAGCCCAGTGCCAGAGGGCACCGAGTGGGGTGACAGAGCCAGGAGGGGCTTTCCCCAGTTAGTTAGGTTAGGGTGAGGAGCTAGGTAAGCTCGGGTGGCAACTGCAGTGGTGGAGGTGTGCAGGTGGGTAGACCTGCTGGGAGAGCTACACGTCACAGCCCAGAAATTGTGCAAGGGCACCGGGAGATGAATCGGGGGAGTGAGACCCCAAATTGAGAAGCACCACAGTTTGGTCAATGGGAATTGGTTTTTAGAACCCATAGTGTAAGTTGGCCAATGGATTGGCAGGGAAAGACCCCGGGTAGTGTAAAGTGTGTTAAAATCATTTAGAGGATAGTTAGGATGAAGGATCTCCTCGCACCATCTGCATCCACTCACCTGAGGTGACAGGTACTCCGCACCATGCCATGTTTAATTATTTTTATGATGCAAATGTTTGGATTGTGAGACGCATCATGACGTGGGTGTGACATTGTGCGTAATTCCATCTCTCCCTCCTTATGAGGATTGATGACGAATTGGGTGATGGCAAATTTTGGATGGTGGGGAATGAAGACGAATTTGGTATAGGAGAAATATGGGGAAGACGTGACAGTAGTGACGAATTTGTAAATGGGTAGATTTTGTAAATATGGGGTAAGGGCAAGGGTAGTGTAGGTGACAGGGGGGTGACGTACGGTAGGGACGAGCTTTCTCACTTCGCCCTCCGTACGCATTTCGCCTTGCATTGCCTTATTGATGTGTACCCTTGTGACCTTACCCCTCGCTCAATTGTCTCTTTTTGTCTCCCACATGACCTGTGCGGCATTGGGCGCCGAGGGGAGCGTGCGTGGGTCGGCCATTGTGCGCCCGAAATTCCCAGAACCAGCTGTCTGCATCGATGCACCACATTATGGACCACATGCCTGTGGCCGAGCACCACTTATGGACCCCATGGGTTGGGGCATGGCCCCTCTGCTGGAACCGGCCATGAGGGCCCGAAATCTTGCTGGCGGACCTTGGCCACAGGGCACCGATGCCCCACAGGTGAACCACACTAGTCGGCCCTGTGGGCCATAAATAAAGAAAATAAAAAGGACACATTCGGCACACTTTATTGCAAATAGGCCGCCAGTAAGAAAATGAAAGAATGACAACATCTGGAAGACCAAATAATAATAACCAGCAGAGGGAGCCGAAGAGCAAGAGATCACCTGCAGGGTTAGGGGTTGTTGATTTTATTTTGATTGAACATTGTTGAACAATGGTGACTGCACCGATTGGTGCTTGGGTGCTTTCATGGTGCATTGATGCAGAGCAGACTGTCTCCCCCCCAGAAAGAACAATCACAGGTCCTGGGTTAGTTTTGTAAATAAAAATAGCGTCGTTGTAAATAATGCTTCCCACCGTCAGTGTGTAGTTTGAAGACCATTCCGCAATTCGGTTAACTGTGGGCGTAAGTCTGTTAGGCAGGGTGCAATGGAGCAGCGGGACACATTTATTTATGTTTTAAAACTGTCGCACTCAGGGTCAGGTTAAAAGTAGAGGGAACTACACCTACGTGTCACACTAAAAATAAAAGTTGTAGGCCCGGAACGTGCCTAAGAGGAGGAGGGTGCAGTGTTGCGGATATGAGGACTGTATATTTTTTTGATTGTGTAAATTATTATTATTGTTTATTCTGCGCCCCCCTGCCTCCGGAGCTGTGTAAAGGTGAAAGGGCATCCCATAATTAGTCCACAAGCATACACGTCAGCCAAATAATAGAATACCCCTGTTTGATAGTTATCTCTTATTCTGTGTTTTAGGGTAAGGCTGTGTCTCCCATTAATTGAAGTACTCCATTGCACCAGTGAAAGAGAATAGATCCCCTTTCATTTCATTTCAATGGCCAACTGCATTTTGGGCGGTTTTCTTCAACCACCATTGGCCACGAGGCTCGGGTCGGGGAAGAAAGGCGTGCCCGCCCATCGTCATCAAGGGCGGAGCTAGAGGGCCGTGCCGACCAATCAGGGCCGAGGTGAGCACACCGGTGGGCGTGTCCTGAGGGCCGGCGGCTTGATCGCTGGAGGCGCTATAAAGGCGCGCGCGCAAGAAGCGTTGAGGGAGTCGGAGAGTCAGAGTCAGTCAGTGGAGTCGGTGGTCAGTTGGTTGCGGTGAGGAGTCGGTGGTGGTGGTCAGTGGTTGCGTTGGTTGCGGTGAGGAGTCGGTGGTAAAGAGTGAGTGGACCAGGAAAGAGTTGAGGGTTTGGACCAGACGAGTCAAACAAGTCCTGGGAAAGCACGCGACGTCCACAGCAGCCACAACAGCAGCTTGGGGCCTAAACGGCGGTTTTGAGCAGGGCCGCAAAGGAACGGCGGCTGCTAAACGTGCCGATCATGCTGCAGGACCCCCTTGGACCTTCCTCTCCCTCCAGCCATCCACCTCCTGCCTTTCCACCCTTCTTGTGTACGTGAGTTTGTTTTGTTTGTTCTGTCCCTGGGTTAATTAAGTCTGTATAAGCTAGTATTTGCACTGTTTCACCTGCGTCTTATGTGTTGTAAATAAACTTGATTGCTCCTTTTTGCTTGTGTGTGTACAATAAATCCAATTACTCTTCTGTCCGTCTTCTCGTCTTATTCCTTTTCCTCTTTGCATTTCGTCGTTTTAGTCTTTTCCCAGATTGGGCAGCTGCGGTGCGATACGGCCAAAGTTCTGGGTGAATCGGGTGAGTCGGGGATCCTGTAACGGTCGCGGTTGGACCATCCGCTCGGCCCATCATACCATCTAAACCGCGTCTGTAACAATATGCTTCAACTCCTAAGAATAATCCTAAATATTTAAATCCCTCTTTATTCCACAGCACCCCTCCTGGTAGAACAGCCAGCGCTGAGGAAGGAGGCCCACCCACAAAGCTACACTTTTGTTCCAATTCACTTTTGCAGTGGAAGTGAGCTCAAACTGGGACAGACAACGAGAGACTTCACAAACATCGTTATGATTGGAAACCGCAACACAAATGTCATCCGCATAAGTTGAAATCACCATTTTGGAGTTTTCCGACAAGGAGACTCCTGCCACTGAAGTTCGGAGCAGAGCTAGTAAAGGTTCAAACGAAGGATTGTACAGCATACCTGATAACGGGCAGCCCTTTCGGATGCCTCGCTGAAAGGGGAAAGGGTGACCTCGACTATTATTTATCTTCAACAGGGCAGGATACATTTTTATATAATAACTGAACATAAAAAAAAAAAATCCCCAAAACCTGCTCTCCCCAGTACAGCTAAAACAAAAGAATGGTCAACGCTATCAAAAGCTTTTTCTTCATCTTAAAGTATCAAACCAAAACTGTGGGGTGTAGTGCGAGCAAGACTGATCAAGTCTCTTACCAAAAATATGTTATAAAAAATAGTACGTTCTGGAATACAATATGACTGATCAATACCAATCAAAAAGGGCATGACTTCCTTCAGACGCATCGCAAGCGCCTTTGACAGAATTTTATAATCCGTGTTCAGGAGTGACCTCCAGTTTGTGACTTGACTGTAAGGTCGAACATTTTTTGATGGCATCAAAGGCCAACTATTGGCTTGACACAGGCCTCCAGTTTATGACCTCTTGCAAGTTCCCCTTCTTAGGAAGAAGACAAAACTGCCCTCCTGCAGCTCAGTGGCAGTTCACCTTGTTCAAGGCTATCATGAAAGATCTCAAGTAGAGTAGGGCCTAGAATGTCCCAGAAAGCTTTATAGAATTCAACTGGAAGTCCATCAAGTTCAGGGGCTTTTCCATCTTTGATTTCTTTAAGAGCATTAGTAAGTTCTTCAAGAGAAAAGCCAGGCTCCTGTTGCTGTTGTTGGTCTTCATACAGAGAAGGGAGCAGTTCAAACATGTCATTTATGTTCTCCTCATTCACCGTTCTCAATGCAAACAGCTTTGAATGAAAGTCTTGTAATTTACGCTTGATGTCACTCTGAGAGGTCGGAAGCGCACGATCAGAACAGCGCGAAGCATGGATCTGCCGAGAGGACTTGGCCGTTTTCTCAAAATTGAAAAACTCTTTGCTTGGTGTTTCAAGTTGGATTTTATCCATCCGCAGTCGGTCGAAAGCGCCGTCTGCCTGCGCTTTCACCATTTCGGCCAGTAAGGTCCCTTTCTCTGACAACAGCTGGACATTCTCGTCAGACATTTCAGCTTTTTGCTCAAAATCAAGAATATCATTTTAAAAGCAGATATCACATCAAATTTGTCACAAGTGTTATATGAGCAGTATTGTTGGCAAAAAACACTTAATTGGGGATTTTGTGCAATCCCACCATTGTCTTAGATTTAAGTAGGAATACTTTTTCAATTCACATTCTTTCCATACCATTCTAAAAGCTTCTTTGAAATGTGCACTTTGTAAAAGTTTAACATTGAATGTCCAATATGCACTTTTACAAACACGATTAGGTAAACCACAAACCACAACGACCATGTGATGGTCGGAAAAACCAGACGGCCTTATAGTCAGGTTCACTACTATGTTTTTTCGTTCAAAATTTTTGGAGATTAGCAAAACTATTCATTTTTGGAATTTTCAGAGCATGAGGAATCCAAAAATTAATGTTGCCATTTGCGTAGACACCTTTGCGAAAATGACACTTAGGACAGTGATGAAGATCTGCAAAAGCATATTCCTGAACGGTATAGACCTGATCCTGTGTATATGACTTATAGTTCAATTTGATACTAACAAGGCTGCTTTCTTGCTTTATAAACCCATACCTATAACTTCAAACCCATAGCCATACCATACCCGTAGCCTGGTGTTGGGCTAGCGGCTAGGGTGCCGGCTTAGGATACCTAGGATCCTGGGTTCGAATCCCGGTCGATCGCTGAATTAACGCCAGGGGGTTGACTCAGCCTGTCATACCTTCCGAGGTCGGCTAATTGAGTACCAGTTCACTGGTAATTCCCTGCTTGTCGTAAAAGGCGACAAAAAAGGGTTGGCGGCAGGAAGGGCATCCGGCCGTAAAACATTGCTTCAAAAAGGGGACCAAAAAAACAACAACAACCACGGTCCCCGAAAAAGGCCAACCCCTGCTTTGCGGGGGAAAATGGCCTCTAAATGTTTGTTTTTTTTTTTTTTTACCTATAACTTCAAAGGACTTGCAATATCATGTATCATGTTAAATACAGTCATATCACAAATATAAAGACAATGGTTTTCAATTACCTCTGTTTGTTGCTTTTCTATAATCCTGAGCACTATTTTGAGGCCTTTATTGGATTCCTTGACCCAGAAAACATAGGATTAGCATATTTAATTAAGTTTCTAGGTTGACTAGAAGCCGAGATAGCGCAAAATATGTATTTTATGGCGGCCATTTTGAAAATCCAAAATCTGTGTCTGTGCAAATGCCAACATTGATTTTCGGATTCTCCATGCTCTGATGATTCCAAAAATGTACAGGTTTGTTAATCTCCCAAAATTTTGAACGAAATTATATTTGTTACCATAGTGAACCTGACTATTATGTAAGAATTCTTGACAAGATTTACCATATCACGGTTGACATATATTCTGTCTAAACGAGCCATCGTCAAAAGATTTCTAGAGGCACAAACTCATGTATACTGACGGATGTTATGGTTTTGTACGGTTTTGTATCCGCCACACATCCACAATTTAAAATTTTATAACAAGCTGTGCCAAAGGCCTTTCACTGGGCAGATGAGGCTCAGAGGTGATTCCTATCAGTAGTAAGGGCATTTTATGAGATATTTCACAAATCTGTTAACTAAATTGTTACCAAAAAATTTCTTCACCAATATGTTTGTAAAGGTGTGTAATAACATGTGTTGAAATGTTGAAGTTCAACTCCCGTGGGAAACCCAGAAAAAAAGCTGTTGAATTCGGGTACCGAAAAATTATTTTCGAGAATTTTTATTTTTTTTAATCGGCCCTTAAGTAACTTATGAGGGGTCAAATAAGGGTTTTTCATGATTCTGAGTTGGTTGTTAACATTTATATTTTCACTTTTACATTTACACACAAAGTAGCTTTTATTTCACATACATATATAATACTCAAGAGTTATTTCTCATTCACAATGTCAGAAGTTTCAACAGTCATTGTCTATGTCTTCTTCAGACTCAACAACATCATGACTGCAGTTTCTGCATGTAATGCCATTACAGACTCCACAGGCCGAGATGCACGTGACCCCATTCTTCTTGCAGCTGCATCGCCGGTTGCTGCAATCTCCATGACAATTACAGCTCGTGAACTGCAATAGCTCCTCAGGAGCCGTGGGGTCCAGTGTTGGAACTGGCTCATACCCATGCACACCTATTGTCCATCCATAGTCACTGGGGTTCAGAGACATGCTCTGTAGAAGGATCCAGTCCCGGGTCTGCAGGTAGGCACGGAGTGAATGTTGTGCAGCTGCACCCTCTGTTGGAGGTAGAGTCTCTGGTTTGATCACTCCTCAGTGATCTCAGTGTATCCCAGCCGGTGGAACTTGTTGAGCATCCATTTTGACCCAAATCTATGATCAAGTTGTATGGCAAGCCCCATTTGGTGTGGCAATACTCCAGACCGAGATCGACAGGCCTTAATAAAATTCTGCCCCCAAACGGCAACTCTTTCGGCTGTCTTGACAATCGGTCTCAAGAACATCTGAAGGCTTGCAGGAACAAGTGTCAGCTGACTATCGATGTCAGTCATACTGTGTGTGGTGGGGTATGACTTTGGACCTAAATCAATCAAGGCAATATCATTGGATATGAACTTGAGTGCCGTCTTTATGATCTGAGTCTTCTCATCTCCATGGTCAAGATTAGCATGATGCACTCGCAGAATATTGTCGGTGCCATCTTTGAGACAGAGTACATCTGCCCTTCTTTCCTGTGTTGTGAAATACAAGGTGTCTTCGTATTTCTCTAGAAGTTTTATCTTTAGCCAATGCTTTGAATAAGAAAGGCTCTTCTCTGGTGACTGATCAAACTCCTGCAGCTTTTCATGGACTTGGTCCATGTTCATTACCCCATGCTCTAATTCTGAGTCTAACCATTCGCAGAATTCAATCAAAACTGCCTCTCGCTCCTCATCAATACTCCTCTGTCCTCTCTTCCTTTTTCCTTCCTCATCAGTCTTGGACAAACTAACACCTCTCGCAAACATAAGTTTGCATCGCAAATGGTACAGTGTTTCTTCTGCTACCAAGTCGTTGATCCCTTCCAGGCGTCCAGTGACTTCAGTGCCCCAGTCATCCCCGCGACTCCGTGCTGTCTTCAGCAAGCTTGCCTTCAGTGTATCTGCAGTCAAATTATCTGGCACTCTGTATTTCTTTCAAGCTTGTGCTGGATTATTTTTGTAGAGCTGGGCTGGTTGGTTGCAAAGAATGCATACATCCTTATACAGGAGGTCAACTGACTGTGATCTTCTAGAACTGCAGCCAGTTGATGAACTGAACTCACAAGTAGTGCGTCTTCTCTTCAACTTTGATGACTCTTTCTCTGCCTTTGATGCTTGAGCTGACTTCTTGGTGGTTGCAACAAAGTTGTTGTACAGATCATTTTTACACTTCTGGTGGTACCTCAGTTTTCCTTCCTTTTGAGCCTCCTTCATACGTTCCACAACAGTAACATTTTCGACAGTTTCTGCTTGTTTCAATAAAGTTGAGTATCCCTTTGGAGTTGCCTGTATGAGCCTTTCAGCTGGTGTATCCGAGCGTGCACAGATGAAGCAATTGAGCACAGGTGGAGTAACGTCTTCATCCATATTGCTAGACTCCATGTCCTGCAAAGTAGAAAATGAGATATATTTAGAAATTATTTTTCCACAAAGGAGTGTCTGTGGTGAAATATAAATGTTAACAATCAACTCCGAATCATGAAAAACCCTTATTTGACCCCTCATAAGTTACTTAAGGGCCGATTTAAAAAAATAAAAATTCTCGAAAATAATTTTTCGGTACCCGAATTCAACAGCTTTTTTTCTGGGTTTCCCACGGGAGTTGACCTTCAACATTTTAACACATGTTATTACACACCTTTACAAACATATTGGTGAAGAAATTTTTTGGTAACAATTTAGTTAACAGATTTTCATATGTTTCCCTTACTAAAGGAATTTACCCTGATTCCAAACACCAGGAACATTACGACCGAGTCAACGCGGCTTCGCGTTGTTGTTGGTTGGTTGCAAACGCGGCATTACAACAATACATTGTTGGCTTCTTGGCACCAGAATATGCGACGGCTGGGAGATATTTTAATACAACTTCCAACAAACAATCAAGACACGATTTTTAAGGCTGAACTCATGAAGTGCATGACCCCCTCTGAGCAATGGCGATCTCACCAAACACATTTGGGCCTTCGGCAATTTCTCAATGCAATTGAGGTTCTCAGTTTCCTCTAGTGAGATGCCACAATTTGTGCTCACATTCGCGGATACGTCATTTGCAGTTTCGCCATTGACCATTCGCCATAGAAACATTCCCCACCCTCTGGTGGGGTCAGCTGCAGTCTGTTTTTTGCCCAAGTCATTCACGAACTGGCTGTTCATGCCTGACGTTCGACTGAAGATGGCGCAGGAATGTGGAATTTATTGGTTCATGGCTTGGCATTCACTGCTTCTGAATTGTCTGTTTGCTTTGGCATCCCATTTCATCCTATTGGAGTTTCTAAAATCCTCAATTTTCATACGATTGACTTGAAATTTGAATACGATTTGCATATCAGGTCAATAAATTCAACCACCAATTATTTTTGAAGTCTAAAGGTCAAAAGGTCAACATCGGCCAAATTTCTAAAATCATCAATTTTCATCCGATTGACTTGAAATTTGAAGATGATTTGCACATTTGCAATTATTTTGTAATAATTTATATACAACAACAACAACAACAACATGCATTTTAAGGCCATTTTCCCTGCAAGAGTGGGGGTTAGCCTTGCGGTCCCCATGACAATCTTCTCCATTTTGCCCTATTTTCTACATCTCCCCTTGTTAACCCCCTTGCCCGCATTTCTTCTTCCACCATCTTTAGCCAAGTCTTTCTCGGTCTTCCTCGTCCTCTACTTCCTTCTACATTCATTTCCATCACTCTTCTCAACAAGTCACTGTCATCCTTCGTCAACACATGACCAAACCATCTCAACCTGTTCCTCTTCACAGCATCAATCGCAGGCTCTATTCCCATCATCTTTCGCAATTCATCATTTGTCTTCCTCTCTCTCAACAATACTCCGCACATCCACCGAACCATTCGCATTTCCACCCTTTCCAGCCTTCGTTCCTGCTCTACGTTCATTACCCATGTCTCGCTCCCATAAATCATAACACTTCTCACACATGCAGCATACACCTTTCCCTTCAGCTTCAACGACACTCCCCTCCTCATCAGCACGCCACTCAGTTCCCGAAACTTCTTCCATGCACATCTCACTCGAGCAACCGTTGCCGTGTCTGATTCAGCATCTCTTCTCAATCCACCTTCTCCATTCGGCATCTCTCCGAGGAAGCAAAATGTTTTCACACCTTCCAGCTTCACGCCGTCTCCAAGATCCAACTCAACATTTCCTCCATCTGCAGCTCCCTCTGTGCACACCTTACACTTGAATGTAGCTGCCACACTGGTTAATGACCCTCTCAAACCACTACATTTTTGATGAACCCACTCAGCGCACATTGTACATTGAATGGAGTTCACTCCGACACCCTTCCTGCACACAGCACATGGCCACTTCCCAGTTCTTTACACCTCACCACATGCTTTACCACTTGCCATCACCTTCGTCTTTCCGATATTCACCTTCAGACCTTTTGTCTCCATACATTCCTTCCACGTGTTCATCTTTTCCTTCAGTCCATCCATACTTTCCGCAAATAAACACCAGATCATCGGCATACAACAACTCCCACGGTAAACCCTCCTTTACGTTCTGAGCCAGCACCTCCATCACAGCTCCAAATAGTAGTGGACTTTGTACCGACCCCTGATGCACTCCCACCTTCACCTCAAACTCACCACTGTTCCCGTCCTTCGTCCATACAGCTGTGCTCGCTCTTTTGTACATTGCCATCACTACTCTGATCAACCATTCCTCCACTCCTAACTTCCTCATTGCCCAAGTCAATACTTTGCGTGGAACCCGATCGAATGCTTTCTCCAGATCAACAAACCCAAGAAACAACTTCTTCCTCTTCTCCATGTACTTCTCCTGCAACTGCCTCACAATAAAAAGCGCGTCTGTCGTTTCTTCTTCCTGGCATGAATCCAAACTGCATTTCGTCGATCTTCACTTTCTTCCTTATCCTCCTCTCCAACACCCTTTCCAATACCTTCATTCCATGCTCCAATAACTTTATCGCTCGGTACGAGCCACACTCCAGAGGGTCACCTTTCCCCTTGTATAGAGGGTCGAGGGTACTCAGTTCCCAATCCACTGGAATGCGGCCTTCTTTCACCATCAGATTACAGATCTCTGTCATTCTCTTCATGCCCCAACTTCCTGCTGTCTTTTATAAAATAAAATAAAATAATTTCTATAAAAAATAAAAATCCACTTTCACATTATGGGGTATTATGTGTAGATCAGTGACAAAAAAATCTCTATTTAATCCATTTTAAATTCAGGCTGTAACACAACAAAATCTGAAAAAGTCAAGGGTGTGAATACTTTCTGAAGGCACTGTATATGCAGATATGGAGATATGGTTAAAAACGATATATAGCAGGATATCTCAAAAACTTATGGACAGATTTGGACAAAACTTGATGGACCGGTTGGGTGTGTGACAAGGATGAATTGATTCGATTTTGGTGAAGATCTGAATTTGGATTCGGATACGAGAATTGTTTAATTTTTAAGCGATTCTTCACCATTGAGAGATCAGGCGAAAAGTGATACATAACATGATGTTTTAAAAAGTTATGGACGAGTTATGACTAAATTAGGTGAATGAGTTTGTTAGGTGACAAGAACAAGCCGATTAGATTTTGGTTCAGGTCCGAATCCAGATCCGGCCTGTCATTGAGATACAAAACAAACTGTTCAACCTGGCGGAGGTATGCGCTCTACCGAGTGCCGTTCTAGTTTTCTTTCGGTTTCAGGAAAAACCGCATTTTCTGATATAATAACAAGTCCTCAAGAGAAAGCAAAAATTGTGAGATTTGTACATGATTGTGGTACAAGACCAAGGCGTTTTCAGCATGAAATGACCAAAGCAGTGCCTGAAAGACATTCCGGACCCTTTTGCTCTGACTGAGGGTAAGGCCCGAAATGTCAGCTCCTCTTCTCTCTACGGCGGATCAATCACCATTTGAGGTATTTTATTTCCTATTTGGATAGATAGTAAAAAATTTCATCCCAAAGAAGATTCAACTCCATGATTGAAGGCCCAACGACAATCACACTGCATTATTAGCCCTGTGCACATCAATCGTGTGCTCAATAAACCGCGCTGGTTCACAATAACCCCAAGAGCAATCTCCACAGAGCAAGCACGTTTATGACCCACCTGGGGTTTGCTGAGGTCCTCAGTTACAAGAGATGTACAATAGAAGTATTGTCTCCCGAGGATTTATGGTTGTTGTTGGACAGACATTGGTGAAGGCCCATTGTCAAGAACGAAGGCACCACCAGCTCGGAAAGCTGCTCAACAGGAATGGCTCAGGTTTGACGTTGCAAGCAGTGAATGGAAGACACTACAGTCAGTGGTGGCTCTCTTGGAGGGAAGATACTTAACATGCGAGGTCTACATAGCTACACAGTCCTGAATGCTGACCACTAGGTGGTCGAAACTTAGGACCTGAGCCTTCTCTGCTGGGAAGCTGTATTAGTCGGTGCTGCTTTTCCTTTTGAATTTGGATATTCCCAATAACAAGGAATTTTTTGCAATTGGAAAAGGCCTTTTTTAATACAAGGTTTCGGCTAGTAGAAGAGCTGGGACACACAACAGATCAAGACTTGCCAAAATCAAGACTCTCTGCTCACCTTCACTCCTTCATTCCTCTTTACTCCCACCTCTGAAACAAACACCCTCACTCTCTTCAATCCCACTCCTCCCTCCAGGTCTTTAAAACAGCTGTTCACCACCATCTCTTATCTTCCCCCATCCAAAACCTTGATCTTTTCTACCCCCGTCAATTCACCCCAGATCCACTTTTTGGAAATTCCAAGTTCTTTCCTGGAAGTTCTTGCAGTGTCCATATGTTTTATACCTCTCCCACCTCCCCCCAAGCCCTCTCCCTCTCACGGATCTCCAGATGTCCCTGCTCTCAAATGTTGTGCTTGTGTGCTTCCCCCTCTCTCCCCATCTTTCTACCGCTCGCCTTATTATATGTTTTATGTGTCCGTTTTTTTTTTGCGATTAATGTTAACTCTTTCACGAGCCTCGATCTTGTATGAATTTTTTTTTTTTAAAGACACAACATAGTAAAGGGAACAAACAGCAGGAGAGAGGGGAAACACCAACAGCAGGGTGGAGGGAGAAAGTAGACAGAGACGAACAAACAATGGATACAGGTAACGATGAGGGGAAGGGGAGAATGGAAAAGATGAACAAGATGGATACGACAGGAAAAATTTGGGAGGGTTGTGGTTTAATGGGTGTAGAAAATGTCATGGTTTTGGATTGGATATGACTTGAGATGGTGGTGAGCAGCTGTCTTGAAGACCTGGAGGGAAGATTGAGATTGAGGAGAGTGTGGAAGTTGGTTCCATGGGCAGAAAAAAGAGGAATAAAATTGTGGAAGTGAGCAGTGGTTCTGGATTTAGGCTGTTTCAGAAAAAACAGGTTGATGGTGGACTGCATGTGTCCAACAGATACCTGGGGGGTTCAAAGCACAGAAAGAGCAGAGGGTACGAGACCAGAAATGAGACAGAAGAAGACTTAGAGACCATTGAGATGTCGGAGATGGCAAAGTGTTTGGCCAAAAGACTCACCTTCATCGTAGGAGATTCCGATGATATTGAAGGCCTTGGTGTCCATGGCGTCAAGCTCAGCAAGATGTTAGGCAGGAGAGCCAGTCCAGAGGGGTGAGCAGTACTCCATCAAGCTGTGGATGAAAGCTTTGTCAGTGGATAAACGTACAGGTGTGCTAAGGAAAGACTTTGCATGATGGAGGATGCCTAGTCGGTGTCTGGCTTTGTAGGCCAACTTTGAAATGTGGCTTGCCCCAAAAAGATTATGGCTGAGAGTGAGGCCCAATAATTTGAATGACTGAACCTCTGTGAGAGGGTTGTTGAGCAAGTAGATGGGAGGATTTGCGGCACGGTTCTTTCAGAGAGAGAGAGAGAGAGCGAGTGTGTGGAATTTCTTAGGATTGAAAGACGTATTCCAAGTGTTTGACTCAATCGTGATTTTGTGAAAGTCTGAGGAAATGGATGAGGCTGCTGCCTGTCTGTCAGAAAGATGAGGGATGTCACAAAAGAGTGTAGAGTCATCATAAAAGAGATAAAGAGGATTTTCCAGAGAGTCAGAAAGATAATTGATGAAGACTGGGAAAAAGATGGCTCCAAGAACACTGCCTTGGGGTACTCCAGCCTTGACAGGGAGAGGACATGAAAGGGTTGTGTTGAGAATCAAATGTTGGCTACAAGAGTGGAGGAAGTCAGCTATCCAAGAGTGGAGTTGGCTTTGGATTCCGTAGGCAGAGGGTTTGGAGAGTAAGGCAGGATGACAGACTTTATCGAAAGGTCGATACATGTCCAAAGGGATGCCCCTGATCTCATGCCTGATATTGAGGGCCTCCATCCATTGTTGGGTGAGTAGAAACAGCATGTCCAAGGTAGAGTGAACAGGTATAAATCCGAATTTGCAGATGTGCCATGGTTGATGACAGAGGTAGCAACATCCAGCCAACTAGCATGGTGCTAATTAAAGTCACCAAATATGAGTATGAGAGAGTTGGAATGAGTGGTGAAAAGTTGGTCGTTGTTGTCTGAGAGAGATGTAGATGGAGTCGTCACTGTTAGGACGACGGTACAACACACAGAGATACATTTAGCTTATTATCACAATAATCATCGTCATCAATGTACCATATACTCTTGGGAGAGCGTGGTACTGCCGAAGCTGAATGTACGGTGCTTAATGTCACCCTGTATGTGAAACACCAGGGTGACCATTTATAACTACGTCAAGATTCAAACCAGACGAGACAGTTCAGAGGTGAGGACACCTCCAAGCTATCCAGTCATCCCTCTTAGCTCATTACATCTCTGCCATAAGCCCATATTCACACCCCATGAACTTAATCAATTATAGCATATCACTTTAAACGAGGTACACCTTACCATAGTGGGAATCGGCACACAATGGCCTAATCTTTTTCCATACTACGTACAGATTCTTGAATGGAAAACCCCGCATCCTCCACTGGTCCATGCCGACCCTTGCATGCACCTTTTGACAGCTGGCGTGCGATGCCTTCCGCAATCCTAATGTCCCACAGTGGAGTCCATCAGAGGTTTATGTACTCCAAAATGGTTGTAACTGCAATTGAAATCTATCTGTAAGGACATAAAAATGCACACGATTCCGTTATTGCTAATCGAAAAAAGTGATGAAGGGCTGAGTATGAAAAATGTTTCCATCAATTTGGTATTTCGGGTTTTGTTTTATCTCATTACGCGGATTTCTAAGGAATTCGCTTTTGAAATTGATGTCCTCTCTTGTAATTCTGCTGGCGAGTCGATTTTGAACAGTGGAAATTGATAAACCAACGGTAATTATAAGATCATAAGCAAAGCAGACACATTTGTCAGCAATAATAGTTGGACATGGTTTTTGTAGGCGTGCAAAGAATGCGCAAAACTACTTTACCTGCTGCTTAAATGAGATTCACTGAGCTTGCGCATTATACGCCATGTGTAGGGCATTGTGAGACAACAGCACACTATTTAGAGCTGTTTCTTCGGGGTTCCATTCCCAACCTGACTCTGGTCTGGGATCCAATTCCCAACCCGACTCTGGTCTGGGATCCAATTCCCAACCCGACTCTGGTCTGGGATCCATTCCCAACCCGACTCTGGTTGGGGTTCCATTCCCAACCTAACTCCGGACTGGGTTCCATTCCCAACCCGACTCTGGTCTGGGTTCCATTCCCAACCCGACTCTGGTTGGGGTTACATTCCCAACCTGACTCTGGTCTGGGTTGCATTCCCAACCCGACTCTGGTTGGGGTTACATTCCCAACCCGACTCTGGTCTGGGTTCCATTCCCAACCCGACTCTGGTTGGGGTTCCATTCCCAACCCGACTCTGGTCTGGGTTCCATTCCCAACCCAACTCCGGACTGGGTTCCATTCCCAACTCGACTCTGGTCGGGGTTCCATTCCCAACCCGACTCTGGTCTGGGTTCCATTCCCAACCCAACTCCGGACTGGGTTCCATTCCCAACTCGACTCTGGTCGGGGTTCCATTCCCAACCCGACTCTGATCTGCGTTCCATTCCCAACCCGACTCTGGTCTGGGTTCCATTCCCAACCCAACTCCGGACTGGGTTCCATTCCCAACTCGACTCTGGTCGGGGTTCCATTCCCAACCAGACTCAGTTCTGGGTTCCATTCCCAACTTTACTATAAGCAATTTTATTGATGCTTTACAGGTGTGCAGTCCCTTGGTTGGACGTTAAATGAGAAGATGTGCAGTCCCTTGGTTAGATGTTAGTTAAACGGGGATGTGTGCAGTCCCTTGGTTAGACGTTAAACGGGGAGGTGTGCAGTCCCTTGGTTTAAACGGCGAGATGTGCAGTTCCTTGGTTAGACATTAAATGAGGAGATGTGCAGTTCCTTGGTTGGACGTTAAAAGGGGGAGATGCGCAGTCCCTTGGTTGGACGTTAAACGGGGATGTGTGCAGTCCCTTGGTTGGACATTAAAAGGGGAGATGCGCAGTCCCTTGGTTGGACGTTAAATGGGGATGTGTGCAGTCCCTTGGTTGGACATTAAAAGGGGAGATGCGCAGTCCCTTGGTTGGACGTTAAATGGGGATGTGTGCAGTCCCTTGGTTGGACGTTTAATTTTGGAGACGCGCAGTCCCTTGGTTGGACGTTAAACGGGGATGTGTGCAGTCCCTTGGTTGGACGTTAAACGGGGAGGTGTGCAGTCCCTTGGTTGGACGTTAAACGGGGATGTGTGCAGTTGCTTTGTTGGACGTTAAACGGGGAGGCGTGCAGTCCCTTGGTTGGACGTTACATGGGGATGTGTGCAGTCACTTGGTTGGACGTTAAACGGGGATGTGTGCAGTTGCTTGGTTGGACGTTAAACGGGGAGGTATGCAGTCCCTTGGTTGGACGTTAAACGGGGATGTGTGCAGTTGCTTGGTTGGACGTTAAACGGGGGGGGGTGTGCAGTCCCTTGGTTGGACGTTAAACGGGGATGTGTGCAGTTGCTTGGTTGGACGTTAAACGGGGATGTGTGCAGTTGCTTGGTTGGACGTTAAACGGGGATGTGTGCAGTTGCTTGGTTGGACGTTAAACGGGGATGTGTGCAGTTGCTTGGTTGGACGTTAAACGGGGATGTGTGCAGTTGCTTGGTTGGACGTTAAACGGGGATGTGTGCAGTTGCTTGGTTGGACGTTAAATGGGGATGTGTGCAGTCACTTGGTTGGACGTTAAACGGGGAGGTGTGCAGTCCCTTGGTTGGACGTTAAACGGGGATGTATGCAGTTGCTTGGTTGGACGTTAAACGGGGAGGTGTGCAGTCCCTTGGTTGGACGTTAAATGGGGATGTGTGCAGTTGCTTGGTTGGACGTTAAACGGGGATGTGTGCAGTCCCTTGGTTGGACGTTAAATGGGGATGTGTGCAGTCACTTGGTTGGACGTTAAACGGTGAGGTGTGCAGTCCCTTGGTTGGACGTTAAACGGGGATGTGTGCAGTTGCTTGGTTGGACGTTAAATGGGGATGTGTGCAGTCACTTGGTTGGACGTTAAACGGGGAGGTGTGCAGTTGCTTGGTTGGACGTTAAACGGGGATGTGTGCAGTCACTTGGTTGGACGTTAAATGGGGATGTGTGCAGTCCCTTGTTTGGACGTTAAACGGGGATGTGTGCAGTTGCTTGGTTGGACGTTAAATGGGGATGTGTGCAGTCACTTGGTTGGACGTTAAATGGGGATGTGTGCAGTTGCTTGGTTGGACGTTAAACGGGGAGGTATGCAGTCCCTTGGTTGGACGTTAAATGGGGATGTGTGCAGTTGCTTGGTTGGACGTTAAATGGGGATGTGTGCAGTCACTTGGTTGGATGGTAAATGTGGGATCCCGTCTGCTGGCATTAGTTGGTGGACGTTAAAGATCCCACGGTGTTTTTCGTTGAGCAGGTGAGTTATCACCGGCATCCTGAACAAATACCTGCACCCAGCCAGGAATTCCGAAGTGAAAGACTTGGACCAAAAACTTGGTATCCTGTGACTTGGTATTTGAGATATCCTGTGACAGAGAGACAGAGAGAGACAGAGAGAGAAAGAAAGAAAGAAAGAAAGAAAAAAAGAAAGAAAGAAAGAAAGAAAGAAAGAAAGAGATATTTTCTTTAGAGAGATATAAAGAAAAAAGAGAGAGATATAAAGAAAAAAGAGAGAGATATAAAGAAAAAAGAGAGAGATATAAAGAAGAGAGAGAGAGAGAGAGGTAGAGAGAGGTAGAGAGAGGTAGAGGTAGAGGTAGAGGTAGAGGTAGAGGTAGAGAGAGAGAGAGAGAGAGAGAGAGAGAGAGAGAGAGAGAGAGAGAGAGAGAGAGAGAGAGAGAGAGAGAGAGAGAAAAGAAGATGAAAGAAAATGGTGTCAATGAACTTTAGGATTCTTTTCTCGGCAAAATCACCACGCCATTTTAACTATTCGGTGTTGTTTATTGTATATTGGAATCCCCTCCAGGTATTTGTGAAAAACAAGTTTCACCTAAAACTGATTATGAGAACGTCTGAACCCCGCAATCTTTTCCCCACGCTCTTATCCATCCTTCGCTTCATCTTCCATTCAATATTTGTGCACTCATGCATCGATGTAAATTAATACTATAATTTCCAGCAAGAATGAAATAGATGACGACATCGATAATAACATCAATCCAGCCGAGCAAGAGCACAGACTTTGCAGTCCAGCTTGAATTAGTGTAAATTCTCAGTGCGATAAGACTCCTTGGAGATCGCTGCACTTTAATGGAAGAAGAAGACAAGTTATTAATCTCACCTGGCAGTGATTGCATTTTTGTAAACTAGAACGGCACGAGGTAGAAAGCACCAGGTGAACAGTTTACGTTTTGTATCCTCTGATAGGCCGGATTTAGATTCGGACCTGAACCAAAATCGAATTGTCTCCGCCCCCAAAGGTGGATGGAGGTTGTGGTTTCACCCCTGTCCGTCCGTTTGTGGACAAAATATCTCAAAAAGTTATGGACGGATTCGGACGAAATTTGGCAGAGATGTAGCGTATGTGAAGAGAGTTACACATATTGGTGGATGATACACATATTACAGGTGACGAAATGATTCGATTTTGGTGAAGATCCGGATTCGGATCCGGCTACTAGAATTTTTAAAGTGATTCTTCACCATTGGGAGATCGGTCCAAAAACGATACACAGCAGGATATCTCAAAAAGTTATGGACGGATTTGGACGAAACTCAGTGGACCGGTTTGATGTCTGACAAGGACAATTCGATTCGATTTTGGTGAAGATCTGAACATGGATTCGGATATGAGAATTATTTAATTTTAAAGTGATTCTTCACCAATGAGAGATATGGCTAAAATCAACATATCGCAGGATATCTCAAAAGGTTAT
The DNA here is from genome assembly GCF_964187855.1 of Myxine glutinosa. Classification (NCBI taxonomy): domain Eukaryota; kingdom Metazoa; phylum Chordata; class Myxini; order Myxiniformes; family Myxinidae; genus Myxine; species Myxine glutinosa. The sequence goes on along the minus strand of NC_136265.1, from coordinate 141,680,310 downwards.
GGATGGATTTGGACGAAACTTGGTGGACACGTTGTGTGTGTGACAAGGACGATTCGATTCGATTTTGATGATGATCCGGATCCGGATCCAGCGAGTAGAATTTTTTAAAGTGATTCTCCACCATTGAATGACGTGGCCAACCAGGCGAAGGTATGCTCTATAGTGAGTGCCGTTCTAGTTACCCTGCGCTCGCGAAGCGAAAAGCGCGGTTAAGCATTCATGTGTGTACGTGTCTGCATTTCAGTAAAGTAAAGTGTGTGCTGTGTCTGCATTTTAAAAATTCATTTTCTCGGCAACCGTTCGTCCGATTGACATGAAATTTTTACCATAGGTGGCTTGTCCTGCCTCCTCCTGTAGAATATTTTAGTGATTATGACGTCATAGGTCACGTGGTACAGGCGCCATCTTGGAAAAACGTTACACCTCTATATCTCCTAAACCGCTCAATGGAAAAAATGTCTCGTTGTCAAGTACTCACCATGTGCAATAAGATATGTTGATGATGATGTCATTGGTGCCTTAATTATGATGTCATAATTCGACAAGTACAACGCTTGATCTGATCAGTATGAAAAAATATATATTCCTCTGCAACTGTTAGTCCGATTGGCACGAAATTTTCAGAATATGAGCAGCTCTTCCTGTGGAATTTTTAAAATGATAATTATGACGTCATATGTCACGTGGTACAGGCGTCATCTTGGAAAAACTTCGCACCTCAATATCTCTGAAACCACTCCAAGGAAAAAAATTGAGACCTGGCTCATTGTCACCGACTCCCCATTGGGAATAAGATATATTAATGATGATGTCATCGGTGCCTTCATTATGACGTCATAATTCGACAAATACAACACTTATCCATCCGATCATTCTATATTTTTTTTGGTCTGATGGACACGAAATTTTCGCCTTAGGAGCACCTCCTCTTTTATAATATTTTAATGATAATCATGACGTCATTGGTCGTGTTACAGGCGTCATCTTGGAAAAAAACGAAAAACGTTGCACCTCAATATCTCCAAAACCGCTCTATGGAAAAAATTGAAACGTGGCTCATTGTAAATAAATCCATATGGGGAATAGGTGTTAACGATGACGTCATTGTAGCCATAATTATGATGTCATAATTCGACAGGGACAACGCTTCATCTGATCAGTTTGAAATTTATTGAGCATGATCTATGCAACAATTATTTAAAGAATTTTACCTGTGCCACCGAATGTGGATGGAGGTTATATTTCCACCCCTGTTTGTTTGTCTGTCTGTCTATGAGCAGGGAATCTCCAAAAAATTGTGGATGGATTCGGCCGATATTTCATGGAGAGGTTGGGTGTGTGACAAGGACGAAATGATTTGATTTTGGTGAAGATCCGGTTACGATAATTTTTAAATTGATTCTTCCCCATTGAGTGACGGCTAAAAACGATATACTGCATTGCGCATGATATCTCAAAAAGTTGTGGACGGATTCGAACGAAACTTGATGGACGAGTTGGTTAGGTGACAATAACAAACCGCATCGACTTTGGTTCAGGTCCGGATCCAGACCCGGGCTATCAGTGGGATACAAAACGTAAACTGTTCAGCCTGGCGGAGGGAGTGCAGTTCTAGTTAGCCCGTTGGGAAATGGGGTTTTGCAATCACTTCTGTGTGTGTGTGTGTGTGTGTGTGTGTGTGTGCATGTATGGCTGTGTGTGTCTGTCTAAGTGTGTGTGTGTGTGTCTGTGTGTATATGTCTGTGTGTGTGTGTGTGTGTGTATATGTCTGTGTGTGCGTGTGTGTAAGTGTGTGTGTGTGTGTCTCTGTGTGTGTGTGTGTGTTTGTGTATATGTCTCTGTGTGTGTGTGTGCCTCTGTGTGCATGTGTATCTGTGTGTATGTGTGTGTGTGTATGTGTGTCTCTGTGTGTGTGTGTGTTTGTTTGTGTATATGTCTCTGTGTGTGTGTCTCTGTGTGTGTGTGTCTCTGTGTGTATGTGTGTGTGTATGTGTGTCTCTGTGTGTGTGTGTGTTTGTTTGTGTATATGTCTCTGTGTGTGTGTGTGTCTCTGTGTGCGTGTGTGCCTCTGTGTGCATGTGTCTCTGTGTGTATGTGTGTGTGTGTATGTGTCTCTGTGTGTGTGTGTGTGTTTGTTTGTGTGTGTATATGTCTCTGTGTGTGTGTCTCTGTGTGTGTGTGTGTCTCTGTGTGCATGTGTGTCTCTGTGTGCGTGTGTCTGTGTGTGTGTGTATGTGTGTATCTGTGTGCGTGTGTGTATGTCTGTGTGTGTATATGTGTGTGTGTGTGTGTGTGTATATGTGTGTTTGTCTCAGTTTGTGTGTGTGTGTGTGTATCTGTCCAGGCCTACTTTTTTTACCATTTGAGCTATCGTCATCAAATTTTCAACATAGATTTAGCATGAGAATATTGAGAAGTCAAACTAATAATATGATCGAAAGGTCAAAGGTCAGCATCACATAAAATCATCAATTTTCAAATGAAATTTAAATTTTAAGAATTAACAAATTGGTCACAGAATTGCTTCACCAACGAAAATATAGAAGCTGTTCGGTGTTTTTTTTAGACAAAAAGTCAAAGCTCAACGCTACATAAAATCGTCAATTTTCATTTTGTTTTTCAGCTATTTTTGTCATTTTTAACTTACAGAAAAATATGTCTGAATATAAAGTGGACGCGGACCGGCTTTGCCTTTTCAAATGCTGTCTGGCTTTTCTTGTAATTGTCATTTTTCTGTTTGTTGTCACCGCCATCCTTGCAGTTGGAATTATACGCAAACACAGATATGTCAACAGGTCGCAGATCCCAGGTGAGATGGCGATGTAGGAGAGATCACAGGTGATTAGAATCTCTTTATTAATTCTGGGACATTCGCCACCAAAAATGGCTATTCATCGACCAGCATTCGCCTCCGCAGATCAATAGGCAAGGCCGAAGTTTCTGCCTCTTCTTCGTTCGTGAGATGCACATAACCAAAGCTGTGCTCCATCCTCATGAGCAGCAGACCCCACTCATTGCTTTCATAAATGGACTCCCAACCAAGATGTTGAATTCTACTCATATAAACCTGAGCATACTAATGTCCCATACCTGTAAATACCGACAGAGCCATCTGTTCAGAACATACTTCATTAAGCATGTTGATTACATGGTCAGTATATCGGTGCTGGCTGCAATTTCATCCTGATTATGAAGCCCCTCACGTGCTTGGTGGATATAATTGCACATCAAATTTAATTCGTGGACAGAAATCAATGTCATCCTTAACTTGAGAGGGAATGGATTGATAATTACGCACAGGGATTAACATATTCTCAGGGTGGATTTTTTTTATTTTTTTTATTTTTTGTATACAAGATCGAGGCTCGTGAAAGAGCTAACATTAATCACACAAAAAGACAAACCGACACACAAAACACAAAAAACAAGGGGAGCGGCAGACAAGATGGGGAGAGAGGGGGAAGGACACAAAAGAGAGGGTGAAGAGAGGGAAGGACACAAACACAACATTTGAGAGCAGGGACATCGGGAGGACTTGGGGGGAGGTGGGAGAGGATTAAAACATATGAACACTGCAAGGACTCTGGGGTGAATTACCGGGGGTAGAAAAGATCAAGGTTTTTGATGGGGGACGATAAGAGATGGTGGTGAACAGCTGTTTTAAAGACCTGGAGGGAGGAGTGGGATTGAAGGGAGTGGGGGAGTTTGTTCCAGAGGCGGGAGAAAAGGGGAATGAAAGAGTGAAGGTAAGCAGAGAGCCTACACTTTGGCAGTTTAACCATAAGAGGGTTGCAGGCAGATCTTGTGCGACCTGAAGGAATATTGGGGGGACAGAGCACAGAGAGAGCTGGGGGAGCAAGCCCGGAGAGGAGTCGGTAGAAGACAGAAAGACCACCAACCTGCCTGCGGTGAGTGAGTGAAAGGCCCTCGGCGTTGACTACATCGCAGGAGATTCCAATGATTCTGAAAGCTTTGGCCTCAACAGCGTGAAGCCGAGCAAGGTGTGAGGCAGGAGCACCAGCCCAGAGGGGGGAACAGTATTCCATTGAGCTGCGGATGAAAGCCTTGTATGTGGTGAGGAGCTCAGGTGTGCCAAGGAAGGACTTCGCACGACGGAGGATGCCCAGTCGGCGACTGGCTTTGGAGGCCAGCTTGGAAATGTGGTTTTCCCAAGAAAGATCATGGCAGATAGTGAGACCCAAAAGCTTGAGCGACAGAACTTCTTGGAGAGGATTGTTGAGAAAGTAGATGGGAGGGTTGTCCAGTCGGTCCTTTCGGAGAGACATTGTAAGAGTGTGAGATTTGTCAGGATTGAAAGACATGTTCCACTTGTTTGACCAGTCTGTGATTTTGTCCAGGTCTGCAGAGAGTGAGGAGGCTGCAGACTGCCGATCTGAGGGATGAGGAATGGAGCGACAGAGAGTAGAGTCGTCAGCAAAGAGATAGAGAGGATTTTCAAGAGAGTCAGAGAGATCATTGATGAAGACCAGAAAAAGCACAGGGCCCAGAACACTACCTTGGGGAACTCCAGCCTGAACAGGAAGAGGAGATGAGAGAAACCCATTCAGGGCCACACGTTGACTCCGACCAGAGAGGAAGTCCGCCAGCCATGCGTGGAGATTTCCATGGATACCAAAGGAGGAGAGTTTGGAGAGCAGAGCAGGGTGCCAGACCGTATCGAAGGCACGTGAAATGTCAAGGGAGACAGCTCTAATTTCCTGTTTGGCGTTGAGGACCTCCATCCATTGTTGAGAAAGCAGAAGCAGCATGTCCAGAGTAGAGTGACCAGGTCTGAAACCAAATTGATGATCAGAGATCAAGCCATTGGAGAAGTGGAAAGATTTAATATCTGAAGCAATGATGGATTCCATGACTTTGCTGATAATTGGGAGAAGGCTGATTGGTCTGTAGTTGCTGGGATCTGTTTTTGCACCTTTTTTGTGCAAAGTGGTGATGTTGGCTGATTTCCAAGCAGATGGCAGATGACCTTGAGCAAAAGAGAGGGTGAAGAGAACAGAAAGAGGGAGTGAAAGAGCAGAAGAACATGATTTTAGGACCCGTGGGCTGATGCCGTCAGGACCAGTTGCAGAATCAGAGTCGAGGGTTGACAGAAACTTTTCCACCTTGTCAGTAGGAAAGGACACAGAGTCCAGGAGCAGCTGGGTACGACTGGGTATGGTGGGTACAGAGAGGGATGGGTTTGGGACACAAGATTTAGAGGCAAACACAGAGTTGAGGCATTCAGCTTTTTCACGTGCGGAGTCAGCCGTTAAGCCATTTGAGGTGAGGGAGGGGATGGAGGGGGAACAAACACCAGAAACAGATTTGACCAGACGCCACCAGGATTTGGAAGAGGGAGACAGATAAGAGAGTTCGGTCTTGAGAATGGTGAGATATTGTTTCCTGGCTCTCCTGAGGGTGGACACACACTTGTTTCGGGCTTTGTGAAAGGAAATGAGATTTCCTTCCGTTGGATTTGCTTTCCAGGAGACGAAAGCAAGTTGTTTCAGGGCAACAGCCTCACCACAAGATTCCGTGTACCATGGACGGGAGGAAGGGTATGACAACTGAAGACGAGATGGTATAAATCTGTGCATGAGAGAGAGCAATTTACTTTGAAAGAATTCCCAGGATGAGTTGATGTCAGAGGCGGTAGAGATGGGAGACCAGTCCAGATGATTGATAGCTGCTTGAAGACCGTGCCAGTTGGCCTGAGTGAAATGCCAGACTCGTCGACGCTGAGGAGGCTCTCTGAGAATGGTCAGAGAGATGTCCACTTTGACAAGCACATGATCAGATGAGCCGATTGGAGCAGAAGAAGAGCAGCAGACATTTTCAGGGAAGTTTGTCATAACCAAATCCAGAAGAGAAGATGCTCCGTTGACTGAGATCCGGGTCGGGAAATTGACAGATTGTGTCAGTCCCAGTGAGTCGCAGAAGTCCTTTGCTGAAGAGCCATGGCTGGTGAGAGAGGTACCCACACCCAGCCAACTGGCATGGTGACAATTGAAATCACCACATATGAGGAAGAGAGAGTTGGGATGGGTAGATAGAAGTTGGTCCATATTATCAGACAGTGAGATGTAGATGGAGTCATCGCTGATTGGTGGACGGTACAACACACATATGAACAAAAGGTGGGAGCGAAGGGGAAGCCGTAGCCAAAGGTATTCCTGGGGGTGAGGTGGAGAGAGGGCAGTGGAGGGCGAGTGAGGAAGAGAGTTTTTTATAAAGATAGCAACCCCACCTCCAGGACGAGGCTCAGGTCTATCATACCGGAGGAGGGAGTAACCTGGGAGAGATACCAAGGCATCAGAGACATCATGAAGGAGGAAAGTTTCTGTTAAGCAGATCACATCTGGTTTGTCAGAAGCAACCTGTATGGAGAGGTCAGTCAAGTTTGAGCGAAGGCCCCGGATGTTTGAGGTCCATACCGTTAATGAAGAGGAAGGGGGAGCATCGGGTCCAGAACAGGGGGGGGAGGGGTAGGGTAAGATGTGGAAGAGGAGGAAGAGGTAGGGAGAGCTGTTGAAGGTGCGTCAGAGATTTCAGAATAGCTTGGAGAAAGGGAAGAATGGGGCGGACAAAAGGTTTGATGGAGATTGGGTGAGGCACAGTGAGGTGTTATTTGAGGAGGGGGAAGAGCAAGGCAGAAGGTTTGGGGAGATGAAGGTGAAAGTTGGAAGGAGGAAGAAGCAGGGAGGATGCTTTGAGGAGGAGGGGTGAGAGGGGAGTCTAGGAGGGGAGGAGCGAGGGAGAGTCTCGGAGGGGAGGGGTGTGGGAGGAGTTTAGGAGGGAGGGGAGGGAAGGGGCAAGGGGGGAGATTTGAAAGGGATGGGTGATGGGGAGGATTTGGAGGGGAGGGGTGAGATTGGATTTTGAAAAGTGTACGATTCATGGGAAACGAACATTTTTTGCAAAATGAGTTTGAGACCTTCGAGTCAAAAATACGTTTGAGGACACTGGAGGAGGGATGGAGTTCTGGATAGTTTAGGGAATGTAGAAAGGAGGAACTGTAAGAGATGGTATTATATATATTTTTTGGAATGAATAGATTTGGTGAGCAAGACGAAAGCATCCTTTTGAAGGAAAAGAAGAAAAGGGTGTTATAATATATGAGAGAAAATAGTTGTTCAGGGGAGAGATTATACATTTCTAACCGCGTGATCGCGAACGAAGAACGAACGAACAAATAAGAACAACAAATAAACGAATAAGACCTGGGAAGGAAATGTTTTTTTTGGGGTTTTTTTTTTTTTTTTTTTGTGAGTACAGATATTAAACAAGGAGGTACGGGGTGAACGACTGGTACGAAACAGAGAACGAAAATAATTTCAGCGCATTCGACGAATCACTGAGAGAAAAACAAACCACAAGGTCGGAGACGGTACGGTAGTCTAAGCCTACGAGTACTAGGCCGCAGAATACTCGAGACCATTAACCGACGATTGTGTATACATGTACGAAAAATTAGCACCGAAAATTTTCCAAAAGATACGCTATAGGTACATACACCGAAAGATAGATACAGTCTCGACAAAAACACAATTGAGAAATATCACTTAGCTTCGAAAGCGTGAGCGCATGGAGCAGCTTCGAAAAGACGTGACCTCGCCGTGACCTCGCCGGATAATTCTGCCTTTCACATTTACAGGTTCAAGACTCATCGAAGTGCATTACATTAAAAATATATATATTACAGCTGATGTTGCAGAGAGATCCTCAGGGTTAACAGAGGAACCACCCGACGGGGACAGTGCTCAAGTCAGTGTCTTGGGCATGTTTCTTATCTATTGGTAAAAAAACCTTTATATTGTTACAGACGCGGTTTTAGATGTTATTTTACCGAGCGGTTGGTATTACCGCGTCCGAACAGTTACTCCCCGATTAGAACCCGATTCCACCCGACGTTGACCATATCGCACCACAGATATTCAATCGGGAAACCTCTAAAGCGACCGAAAGAGAATGAAAAGAGAAGAAGACAGAGTACGGAGGAAGAACAGATTTATTATACACACACAAGCAATGGATGGAAGAAGCAATCACACAGCGAATCGTTAACTTACACTATTCATTTTACTTAACCCCAAGACAACGAGTAGGACAGACGACGTTCACACTTACACGGGGGATATTGCAGGCAGGTAGGGCTTGAGGTGGATTGCTGGAGAGGGAGGAGGGTCGGAGGCAGCAGCTCTCAATTCCTCGTGGTTTTTGGCGGGAAAACCCTTCGTCGCGTATCCGCTGCCGATGCTTTAGACGTCACGCGCTGGCTCGGGCACACCTGCTCCTCTCCTTCTGGTGGAGCCGTCTCCCTCCTTTCAGCGCGTCTCTCCAAAGCTGGTTTCCTTTCCGAGTACCTCTCCTCTTTGGCTTGGAGCGTTTCGCATCTCACCGCTCCTCTTGGTGTCGCCTCTTCGCTCTTCCCCCAGGTCATCTGCTGAAGCAGTCCCTTACAGTCGCTTTTATTACTCCGGGCGGAATCAAGCCGCCGGCTGCGAGGGCACGCCTACCGGGTCGCTAACCGCGGTGCTGGTTGGCCAAGTGGGGTTGGCTCACTCCTCCCCTCTATGACGAGGTGGAGACACGCCTTTCTTCTCCGAGATGAGCACATGGGCAATGGCGGCTTGCGGGATTGAACACCACTCGCACCCCTTTTGAAAGGAACTTTGGAGAGCGGAGATGATTGGGGACATTGAAAGGGCCTACGCTTATTTTGTTTGATACAATGCAAAGTCAATCTAGTGGGAAACACATATTTAGCCTACATAGAATAAGGAAATACACTATTTAAAAAGATATATCATGGCCTACGTGTAAGTTTCATGGAATTAACTAGGAGGACGGCTGCGACCATTATTTACATTACGAGGGTGTTACACATAACAAAACCATACTTTTTACATTCGTTACACTTCCTCCAAAATTGTTACACTTCTCAAAAACCGTTACACTTCTCAAATTCGTTACCCACTTCTCAAAACCGTTACACTGCACCCTCCTTTCTTCAGGCCCGCCCTCGGGCCTACAAAACTTTAACTTAGTGTGACACGTAGGTGTAATTCCCTCTACAATTAACCTGACCCTGAGTGTGACAATCTTAAAACACAAATAAGTATGTCCCCCTATTGCATTGCACCCTGTCTAACAGACTCAAGCCCACAGCTAACCGAATTACGGAATTATTCTCAAACTATACATTTACGGTGGGGAGCATTATTTACAATGACGTGATTTCTTATTTACAACGCAACCCAGGACCTGTGTTTTTTTTTTCTTTTTCTCAGGGAACAAGAAAAAGAAATTCCTGTTGGGAGGGAGGAGACAGCACGCATTGCATCGATGCACCAGTACCAATACCACCAAAGCACCCAAAAGCACCAAAAGCACCACAAGCACCACAAAGCACCAAAAGCACCACTCAGTGCGCAGTCACCATGGTTCTTAATAAACACAACAAAACAACTGGTGGTGGTCTTCTCTTTCTCTGCTGGGCCGATGTTCTTCCCGACGTCTTCTGGCTTCATGCGGCCTATTTGGACATAATAAAAAGCACAACTTGTGTTCGTTTTTTTATTTAGGGCCTCAGGGGCCAACTAAGGGTGGTCCACCTGTTTGGCATAGGTGCCACCTTACCGAGGTCCGCAAGCAAGATTCCCTGGCCACTATGGCCGGTCTCCAACAGAGGTGCCCTGCCCCAGAACCTGGGGTCCATCAAGTGGTACTTGGCCGCAGAACAGCGGTCCATAAAGTGGTACATCAACGCAATGCATGCTGGTTCTGGGAATCTCGGGCGCACAATGGCCACCTCACGCACGCTCCCCTCGGCACCCAATGGCGCACAGGTCATGTGGGAGACAAAAGAAAGACAATTGAGCGAGGGGTAAGGTCACAAGGGTACACGTCAATAAGGCAATGCAAGGCGAAATGCGTACGGAGGGCGAAGTGAGAAAGCTCGTCCCTACCGTACGTCACCCCCCTGTCACCTACACTACCCTTGCCCTTACCCCATATTTACAAAATCTACCCATTTACAAATTCGTCACTACTGTCACGTCTTCCCCATATTTCCTCTATACCAAATTCGTCTCCACAATCCCTCGACTTCAAAATTTGCCATCACCAATTCATCATCAATCCTCATAAGGAGGGAGAGATGGAATTACGCACAATGTCACACCCACGTCATGATGCGTCTCACAATCCAAACATTTGCATCATAAAAAATAATCCAAACATGGCATGGTGTGGAGTACCTGTCACCTCAGGTGAGTGGATGCAGATGGTGCGAGGAGACTTCATCCTAACTACTTCCTAAATGACATTACCACACTTTACACTACCCGGGGTCTCTCCCTGCCAATCCATTGGCCAACTTACACTATGGGTTCTAAAAACCAATTCCCATTGACCAAACTGTGGTGCTTCTCAATTTGGGGTCTCACTCCCCCGATTCATCTCCCGGTGCCCTTGCACAATTTCTGGGCTGCGACGTGTAGCTCTCCCAGCAGGTCTACCCACCTGCACACTTCCACCACTGTAGTTGCCACCCGAGCTTACCTAGCTCCTCACCCTAACCTAACTAACTGGGGAAGGCCCTCTCCTGGCTCTGTCACCCCACTCGGTGCCCTCTGGCACTGGGCTACCCGGGTCCGTCCTCCGGATCCTCGGGCCCCATCCACAACAACTACTACCGGCTCCCAGAGCCCACCTGCGGCCTCACCTGGCCGACATCCTCACAGTGGTGGAGCGCCCAACCAACTACACACACTAACAGGCTACACGCCCAGCCATTTCCACAACACTAATGCACCCATCCAAAGACCATTCTTTCACCCGCACCACAGATGCCAATATCCAACCACAATTTACCTATACCCTCTACCTAACACTTACACTACCCGCCCCGGGTATCCGTGATGGGGGTCCACTCTTCCCCCATTCACACCTTCGCACCATCCACTCCACTCCACAATTTCCACCATACTCACTCCACGACCATCCATTCCAATACTCCATACCATTTATTCCATACACCTGTTCTCCATTCACCTGTCGTTGCACACCTGTGCAATCATACCTGGTGCCACCTGCACCCTCCTTTCTTCCTGGACCATTTGGTCATCACAATACACATCATCATCACTCACTCATACACTGCTCCATACACCTGTTCAGTTGCACACCTGTGCAATCACACCTGTTCAATCCTCAAACACACGGCATCATCTCATCTAACTACTCCCCTCTGAAACTTGCGCTTCCCAGTCGTCCCTTTAAACTATTGCGCTCCCACGTCATTATCATCCACACTAAACTACCTGCGTCCCCACTACAGGTATCAGTCACTAACTAATCTTAACGTTACCTAATGTCATCTCTAGTCCCTATCAATATAACCTAACCCACCCGGGCTAGTTTTCACTGCCATCAACCCCATAAACTATAGCGCATTTGCCCCACCTGTGAGGGATGGTGGATTTGCCATCCCACCACATCGGGGGTCTCTCACTATAAATTTTGCTCGTCCAAATTCCAACCAATTCAAAAATTTTCCATTTACTGCCAATTCTACCCACTATTATAAATTTCGTATCAAATCACGATCACTATCACTATCACCCGTCTACTTATTACATCCTCTCGGTGCGCCAATTCCCTTCTAAAGCTCGGCTTCGTACAGCCGAGCAATGAATACGGGTTGTTTTGTGCCAGCGGCTGGATACGTCCCGCATTCGTGGCAGGGACGGGGGCTTACCCGGGCCGAGATCCCACGCACCACCTCGGCGTGGAGCCATCCAATGTCCCGATCTCGACCTGCCGGCACGTCTCAACAAAAAGTGGTCGCCATGACGACCCTTCCTATCGGGCTGCCCGCTCCGCCTAGTGGAGCCCGAACGCGGCCGTTCCAAGCGAGGCACAGCGTGGATCGCGTACGGCGGTTCTTTCGAAACCGCCGTGGTTCGGATCCCCGCTGGTTCTCGCGGCACGCGAAGCTGCCCGACGCGCACCGAGGGCCCGATTCGGCTATAAGTCGTTCTAACCTCTAACCCGGTTACCGTCGATGCTTCACCTGCATGCTTACATGCATACGCTACCCCTTTCTTGCTCATCCCTCCAGCGGTTCCCATGCTCCTCGTACCTTTCCTTACACACCTCGGTACACTCATCCCGCTCACCGACTTGGTCACACACCTGACCACCGAACACCTTGGCACACATTCGTCGCTCGCACACCTCACCAACACACCGCTTCGCGCCCCCTCCTCTGTCACCTCCTCTGTGACCACCACAGGTGTGCTCTTACTCGCACACCCAATCACGTGCCTCACGACCAACGCAAGTGTGCATTCCCACACATGCTCTACCATTCCAGGTGTGCATCCTTCCATTCCAGGTGTACATCCTCGCTCACCTGTCACAACCAACTCACGCTCCGTGTCACTCTCACTACTTTCACCTCCATTCTTGACAGCGCACTCACCCTTACTCTCGACAGCACACTCTTTCCTCATGCACCTGTCCGTTACACACCTTTCTCGCGCACACTCTCCCGTTACACCCTCTGTAACACTCACCACAGGCGTGCATTCTCCCTCACTCTTGACAGCGCACTCTTTCCCCATGCACCTGTCCGTTACACACCTTTCTCGCGCATCCTCTGGCGCACACTCTTTCGTTACTTCCTCTGTAACACTCACCACACCGCGCTTCCATGTACCCCCTCGCACACGCGCTTCGACCAACTCACTCTTGATGGCACACTCACTCCTCGGCGTGCACTTTTTCCTCACACACCCCATGGTCGGACATTCTCGCACACCTCTTTTTTCGCACACCAGACCTGTCGCACACTTCACCAACGGCCTTTCACGAACACCCGGATCCAAACCAATCCCCAAGCCGACTGAAGCTTTCCTCACATCATGTACATTTCCGAATATTTCGCCACTCACCTCCGTACCTCGTCGTCGCACCTCTTTTGCCACCTGCAAACTCTTTATTTGGTTAGTGAGCAGCACATCATGAGTTGAGCACCGACCTTGTACATATTCCATCACCTCCTCCTGGATTTCTCTTTTAGTTTCTGTCCGTCCCTTCTTAATTTCACTCACCTCTTCTTCCACTTCCTCTAATTTTCGCTTCACCTCTTTTATTCCCCGGTGCGTCTCCTCAAGTTCGTCCTCTAAGGCTACCGTGACCGTCTCTATGTGCATCCTCACCTCTCGGTCCTTCGTCTCCATTATCTCTGTCACCTCGTCCACCCTCATTGTCAGTTCCTCACGCACCATCTGACATTGCCTCTGTGTCGCTATTAATTCGTTTTTAATTTCTTTTTGTGTCGCCTTTAACCCTCCTAGTACCGCAGTGTTCTTTTGAACCTGCTCCACTAGTTCTTTTTGTCCCTCCGTCAGCTGTTCTACTCCCTTCGTCAGACCCTGTATTCCCCCCTGTAACCTAGCCGTATTATTCCTCACCTCTTTCTCCATACGCTTCTCACCTCGCTTTACCTCCTCGCGTAGCCCCGAAACCTCCTCACTTACACCTCGTCGTATCTCCTCCATCTCTTTTGTAGATGCCACCCTCATCTGTCCCAATTCATCCCTCTGAGCATCCAATTTGGTTTCTACCCCGATTTTTACCTCCTCTATCTGCTCTCCCATTTGTTTAATTCCTCGGGCGGATTGCTCCCCTATCTCCCGCAATTTGCCTTCCATCCTATTTTCTAACCCCATTAACCCATTTTTTACCCCCTCTAACTGATTCTCCTGGGCAGCCATTCTATTTTCCACCCCCGTTAACCCATTCTTTACCTCTTTTATCCCGTTGTCTAACCCCTCAAAATTATTGTCTAACTTCCCAAATTTCTTGTCTAATTCCGCGATTTGATTTCCTAGTCGCTCCCCCATTCTGTTTTCCATTTTCTCCATTTCCCTGGCTCTTTTTTCGTTGTCGCACTTCGACTGTGCCATGTATTCGCTAAACCGTGCCATGAACTGCTGCATGTCAAACGGCTGCATGTTAAAGCCCGCTGATACAGCGGGCTCGGCTACCGCGCACTCGTGCGAGGCGCCTTCTTGCGCGCCTGAAACCTCGTGCGCGAGAGCGCCATTTTGTGCGTCTGATACACCCTCAACCACCTCATTGCTCTCCTCCTCCCTTTCTTCCCCTAAGTCCTGGGTTACCCCTAACCCGTCTATCTCCCCCACCGACATCCGATCGCCTTGATTGTCCATGGCGCGATCTCAAAATTCGGGTTTTATAAAACAACAAAATTTCGGCAGCTCGTAATTTTGACCAAATTTTTTTTTTCTACACCTTTTAGAAATTTGGTTCGGGCTTCGAATCCCACTCCTAGACACCAATTGTTACTCTAATAGTACAATTGGTGTTCCAAAATTTGGGCTAAATGAATTTAGTCCCAGGTCCGAATCCAACTCCTGACAACCAATTGTTACAGACGCGGTTTTAGATGTTATTTTACCGAGCGGTTGGTATTACCGCGTCCGAACAGTTACTCCCCGATTAGAACCCGATTCCACCCGACGTTGACCAGATCGCACCACAGATATTCAATCGGGAAACCTCTAAAGCGACCGAAAGAGAATGAAAAGAGAAGACAGAGTACGGAGGAAGAACAGATTTATTATACACACACAAGCAATGGATGGAAGAAGCAGTCACACAGCGAATCGTTAACTTACACTATTCATTTTACTTAACCCCAAGACAACGAGTAGGACAGACGACGTTCACACTTACACGAGGGATATTGCAGGCAGGTAGGGCTTGAGGTGGATTGCTGGAGAGGGAGGAGGGTCGGAGGCAGCAGCTCTCAATTCCTCGCAGTTTTTGGCGGGAAAACCCTTCGTCGCGTATCCGCTGCCGATGCTTTAGACGTCACGCGCTGGCTCGGGCACACCTGCTCCTCTCCTTCTGGTGGAGCCGTCTCCCTCCTTTCAGCGCGTCTCTCCAAAGCTGGTTTCCTTTCCGAGTACCTCTCCTCTTTGGCTTGGAGCGTTTCGCATCTCACCGCTCCTCTTGGTGTCGCCTCTTCGCTCATCCCCCAGGTCATCTGCTGAAGCAGTCCCTTACAGTCGCTTTTATTACTCCGGGCGGAATCAAGCCGCCGGCTGCGAGGGCACGCCTACCGGGTCGCTAACCGCGGTGCTGGTTGGCCAAGTGGGGTTGGCTCACTCCTCCCCTCTATGACGAGATGGAGACACGCCTTTCTTCTCCGAGATGAGCACATGGGCAATGGCGGCTTGCGGGATTGAACACCACTCGCACCCCTTTTGAAAGGAACTTTGGAGAGCGGAGATGATTGGGGACATTGAAAGGGCCTACGCTTATTTTGTTTGATACAATGCAAAGTCAATCTAGTGGGAAACACATATTTAGCCTACATAGAATAAGGAAATACACTATTTAAAAAGATATATCATGGCCTACGTGTAAGTTTCATGGAATTAACTAGGAGGACGGCTGCGACCATTATTTACATTACGAGGGTGTTACACATAACAAAACCATACTTTTTACATTCGTTACACTTCCTCCAAAATTGTTACACTTCTCAAAAACCGTTACACTTCTCAAATTCGTTACCCACTTCTCAAAACCGTTACAATATATTTTAAAATGGTCTCAGACAGCTGCCTCCACACCAGAGAGTCTGGCAGTTCAATCAGGCTGACTGGTGGAGACTGCAGGTTTCCCACTTCAGAAATGGTCTTCCATCTCCACCTCCCCTGAATGTCACCTGGGAAGTCTTCCGCGAAAGCCTGCTCTCCCTTATGTACAGATTTATAACTTCTCGTTTGTAGTTATCATATCCTTCCTCTCGCCCCTGGTACACCGAATCCTTTAGAGATGCACTTGCCTTCAATCAATGTCTCTTCTCTTCCTGTAAGGCAAATGTGACCAGAGACAACCTCAGATCACACCATAAATCCCACAACAAGCGTGTGTCCACTCTCAGGA
Source organism: Myxine glutinosa (assembly GCF_964187855.1). NCBI lineage: Eukaryota > Metazoa > Chordata > Myxini > Myxiniformes > Myxinidae > Myxine > Myxine glutinosa. The sequence continues at coordinate 141,664,323 of NC_136265.1, read as the reverse complement.
GAGCCTCAAAACAGCATCTGGCCAACTTCAAGGTTGAACTTTCAAATGTCTCCTTCCTCAAAGACCTTGTGGTGCCTTGTTAAGTCTGTCTCTGGAGTATGCTCCGCTTCCATCCCTTCCTTCTCTTCACACGGCACCACAGCCGACACTGCTCGTTAAAGGGCCGAATGCCTCAGTTCTGTGTTTGCTTCCAAATCTCACATACCAAACCCCTAGTTCCCCCATTGAATGTCTGAACCTTCTAATGTCCAACTACTCTTGGACACTGTGCTCTTCTCACCCTCGAAGATGGAGAATCTTGCAGCAACCCTCAACTCCAATTCTGCAATAGGCCCATATAACATCAGCACTAGGGTGGAGTAAAAATATCATTTTACATTTTTTCATAAGCTAGTATATGGGAAATGTGCCAAATGACCATAGAAACAATCCTGCAAAATTATAATTATTTCTGACCACTCCTTCATCGCCCTCAATCTGATTGAAATTTTGGCATATTATCGCATTTCGACATGTATCGCATTTCGTGATACATGCTTTGATTCGCCATTGACCACGAGGTGACTTGGAGAAGAAGGGGGGCGGGACGGCAGAACAGGGTGTGGCCCACCCCCGCGTCATCAAAGGCGTGGCCACAAAGCCCTCAGCCAGCCAACCAGGGCTGAGGAGCGTCACCGACGAGGGTGGTTTGGTGAGCTGCGTAGTGATACGCACCCCGTTTATATTAGCACTGACTGGGACTATTTATGCCAGATGAGACGATTTGCTGCACTTGGGCGATTGCTGCACTCCTGCCACCCCCCCTTCAATTCGTGTGAGTGAGTTCGTGTTGTTTGTGCTGTCTGTCTGGGGAACCCTAAGTTAAGCCTGTAATAAGTTGTTTTTGTTTGTTTTCAGAACGATGGCGGTCACAAGAGATCAAGTTACATGCGTGATATTTGGAGCTCCACGAAACATCCAAACTAACGTTCTCCCAACGTAAGCTGATGTCATGAAAGGATACCTTCAATCTCGGCAACAGCTTAGGACGGAGAATGGCAAATACCCTTCATTTGGTGAAATATCTCACAAACTGTGCTATGAAATTCAAGAGGTACGGAAAACGGCCTCTCTTCCAACGGTATCGCACGCGCAAGCGATTGAAAAACTCAGATCTTTCCACGACAAGTACAATTCAATCCTAAAAGTCTACAAGGGAAGAAAGGATCAAGCCACCTACAAACAACGACTCACAGACTTTCTCGACAAATCTAACAATCTGTTTGATCTTAGCAAATGTAAATGTTCTGACATGGTGTCTAACTGTAACTGCTTGAAAGAACATAAAGTGCCGCAAAAAGAGCGAGAGTTCCTTCAAGACCAGAGAGGACCGAGGAACATGGTAATTGGCGGAATAGATCAAGAAGAGACATCAAGATTGAAGAGGAAAGCGGAAAGAGAAGAGACCAATCTCAAACGAATGAAAACTCACTACGAAGATGCCAAAAGTCAGATTGCTTCTACGTATGACGAAAGCGAAGAATACTACGTGGATAGCGCGACTGATGATGAGTATACAGTGAAACCTTGACTTACGAGTGCACCAACTTACGAGTTTTCCGAGATACGAGCCGTCGTTCGGGCGGTTTTTTGCTTTGAGATGCGAGCCGAGATCTGAGTTACGAGCTTACGCCACCCGCCACCAGGTGGGTTCCGGTCACGTGGTTATCTTGCCGTGCAAGCATCTCTGCCGTATATCGCTGCTGCTTTGTTTTCGCATTTTGGTTATTTTGGAAAATTTCTTAGTTTTAACCATGGGTCCTAATAAATTGAGTGCCAAGGGCAGTGCTGAGAAGAAGAAGAGGATGATGTGCTTGGATATAAAACACGCAATCGTCGAAAAACATGAGCGAGGTGTGCGTGTTGTCGACTTGGCGAGGCAGTACGATCGTAGTACTTCTACGATATGTACGATTTTGAAGCAGAAGGAGTCGATAAAGGCTATAACGCCAGCCAAGGGCGTTACGATTATTTCAAAGCTCCGGACCTCTGTCCATGAAGAGATGGAGAAGTTGTTGTTTGTGTGGTTGACGGAGAAGCAGCTCGCAGGAGATACCGTGACCAAGAGCATCATCTGTGAGAAGGCACGAGACATTTACGGGGATTTGATGCAGCAGACGGCGGGAACATCAACGGACGAGGCATCGGAAGAGTCATTCAAAGCCAGTCGGGGATGGTTTGATAATTTTAAGAAGAGGACCGGCATTCACTCCGTCGTCAGGCATGGTGAGGCAGCAAGCTCGGATGTGAAGGCAGCTGAAGATTTTATTATAACTTTTGCCGAACTGATACAAGCCGAAGGATACATCCCCCAGCAAATCTTCAACTGTGACGAGACAGGGCTCTTCTGGAAAAAGATGCCGAGGAGGACGTATATAACGGCAGAGGAGAAGAGCATGCCAGGCCACAACTTGTTCAGAGTGCCGGCGATAGCTCGCCTTCTCTTTGTGGAAGACACGGTGAGATTTTTTTTTTTTCTTTTGTATACAAGATCGAGGCTCGTGAAAGAGCTAACATTAATCACACAAAAAGACAAACCGACACACAAAACACAAAAAACAAGGGGAGCGGCAGACAAGATGGGGAGAGAGGGGGAAGGACACAAACACAACATTTGAGAGCAGGACATCGGGAGGACTTGGGGGGAGGTGGGAGAGGAATAAAACATATGAACACTGCAAGGACTCTGGGGTGAATTACCGGGGGTAGAAAATATCAAGGTTTTCGATGGGTCATTGATGAGGTCATTTCGATGAGGTCATTGATGAGGTCATTTCGATGAGGTCATTGATGAGGTCATTTCGATGAGGTCATTGATGAAGACCAGAAATAGCACAGGGCCCAGAACACTACACAGATCCTTAACATCCAACAACTAATGGGACTCAAACGGGGTGCCCAGTTTAGCGGTACACACATTGATGAATCACCCTGCCTGTGAAACACCGACATGACAGGTTATAGCTGGGTCGGGATTCAAACCCAGGCTGGACAGTTTAGAGTCAAGTGTGCATACCTCCAGTCCAGGCCATCCTGCCAACTTGTATGCTGCATACAGGTGAAATATAAAGCGCGAGATATTTTTATATATACTGTATATTTCAAAAAAAATTGGTGTGGTTTTTGGGGGGCTGGAACGGATTAATAGCATTTCAATTCATTTTAATGGGGAAATTTAATTTGAGAAACGAGCAAATTGAGTTACGAGCTCGGTCACAGAACGAATTAAACTCGTAAGTCAAGGTTTCACTGTATTTCTGAATCAGTTAATCTCCAGAGCACACCAAAACCGGTTCGACAACAGCAACAAATGACGATCTCACTACCTTCGCTCGCTAAAGCCTGCGACCGAACTGGCGTCTCTGACAGATCAGCTGCTATATTAGCTACATCAGTTCTTCACCATCTCGGCGTAGTTTCACCAAAAGACCGTTCTAAAATAATTGATCTCAGCAAGATCCACAGAGAACATAGCAAAACTCGAGAAGAACTTCAAAGTGATGTCTGCACCGTCATAGAGGGACTATACTTTGATGGCAGGAAGGATAACACCATGACTCAGGTTCACGGCACTGACAACAAGAATCACCGAACAACAGTCAAAGAAGAACACGTCAGCATCATCGCAGAACCGGTTCATTGTACTTCAGCCACACAACCCCATCATCAGGATCCAGCAAAAGCATTGCAGAGTCTTTAGTCGCTAGTCTGAAGGAACGGAATGTGAAGACAGAGGACATCAATGTAGTCGGGTGTGACGGCACTAACGTGAGTACGGGACATGCAGGAGGTGTTATACGACAACTGGAAGAAACCTTCAATCGTCCACTGCAGTGGCTGGTACGTCTTCTTCATGCCAATGAACTTCCGCTGCGGCATCTGTTCGAGGAACTCGACGGCACAACTACAGGCCCGTGTGGATTCTCAGGACCCATCGGAAAACGTCTATCAACGTGTAACGAACAGCCTGTAACATCGTTTACGCCAGTGAAACTGAGTCAGGCATTGCCGAATGTGGACCCGAGAGACTGGAGCACAGACCAGCGATATCTCTTGGAAATGTGCAATGGCATTCGTGAAGGTGAATGCAGCGTCGATCTGGCCCTACGAAACCCTGGATGCCTGAATCACTCTCGATGGCTTACAACAGCTAATAGAATACTCCGACTGTACGTCAGCGTCAAGACACCACCCGAGAAGTTGAAAACCATGGTGACATATATTATTCGAGTGTATGCTCCAATGTGGTTTTCCATCAAAGTCCACTCGTCATGCAAAGATGGAGCCAGGCACATCCACCAGATGATCGTCGTCACGATACCTTAGCGCTAAACACAAGAAGATCGTTGACCCTGTTATGCACCGCAACGCGTACTTTGCACATCCGGAAAATATACTCCTGGCCATGATAACTGACCATCGACCTCAAATACGAGAATGGGGCTTGCGGCGAGTGATGAAGGCCAGAGCAACAGACAGACAGCCTACTGGACAGATACGACGGTTCAAGGTCCCCGCTAAACTCAACTTTGACGCAGTGGAGTACTTCGACCTAATTGACTGGGGAGCGTGCGCCATCTCGGAGCCTCCCGTGATCCGAGGCATGTCAGACCCTGAGCTGAAGGAACTTATCACGATGGATGTCACCCAACTGTCCTCTTCCCTAAATTCCCTTGCCACACACAGGCTGTGGAAAGGACTGTGAAGCTCATGACCGAGGCCGCTCAAGCTGTGTGTGGCAAGAAAAGGCGAGACGGCTTAATCCGTGCCCGTGTCGCCTCGCGACAGATGATGCCATCGTTTGAATCGAAGCGCGACTTCACACACTTCACATTGTAACTGTGTGACTGTAACATTCTGAGACAAACTATAATAGACCTATGATTTGAATGCATCTATGAGCTGTTTTACTATGTTGCATAGTATAGTAAAATAAAAAGTTACTGAGGGAGATCAAAATATTGTTCAATTTTAATACAATTTTAACACAGTGCTCTATAGATGTAATGGCACCTTTTGGCATATCTAGCTAGTTAAAATTTTAAAAAACTTTTTTTTGGCTATTTTCACTTCACCCTAATCAGCACATGTGTCCTAAATGCCTGCTCTGCTACTCTTGCTCTTCCTCAGCCTGCTCTGTTCACCTTGTCATTTTCTCCATGCCAACTTCCGTTTCTTGGAAGTCAGACAACATTGCTGCAATACACAAAAATGCTGCAAAACGAGAACCTCTTAACTACAAGCATATCAGCTTACTTCCAATGAAAATCCATCATCTCATTGAATCCAACATCACAGTTGACATCAAATCCTTCCTTTTCTCTATCGGCCTAATCTTAGATCATCAGTTCAGATTCAAACCTACTTATGCTCTTGCAATAATGGATGGAGGCCATCAATCTCAGATATGAAAGGTAGGCCATCTCTCAGGCCAAACCTCAAGCATTTGACAGTCTGGCACCCCACTTTGCTCTCCAAACTCTCTGTGGCATCCGAAGCCAACTCTTTTTATTGCTTACTGACTTCTCTACTCTCACAGCACGTGGCTCTCAACAGGATACTTTCATCTCCTCTCCCTCTCTTGAGGCAGTTTCTTGGGCCCATTCCTGTTCCTCAGCTTCAACAATGATCATGCCGATTCCCTGGGATATCCTGCTACTTTATTTGCCGATGACTCAACCCTCTGCCTTTAGCATCCCTCATCCTTCAGACAGGCAGACAGCAGCCTATTCTCTCTATGCAGACCTTTATCAAAGCTGGTTCAACACTTTGAATCGGTCTTTCAACCCTGACAAATCTCATTCTTACTCTGCTTCTCTGAAAGGACAGTTTGGTGAACACTCCCATCTAGTTCCATAATAAACCTCTTCAAAAAGTTATGTTGCTCAAACTTTTGGGCCTCTCCATCAGTCATCTTTATTCTGCAAACCCTAAATCCAAATTGGCCTCGAAGCCCAGCCAATGAGTCATTGTCATCCTCCTTCGTGCGAAGTCATTCGTTGGCAAATCTGAACTTTTATCAACTTACGAGGCTTTCTGCAGCAGGGAAATGGCATATTGCTCTCCCCTTATATTCTCGAAGGCATTCTGAACAAATACCAAATTCCTACGCTTCCTGCGCCAGAGAAGTGACCGATCCTGGATTGCAACACTTCACTAACGAAACTACCTCGGCAGCCCCTAGTGGTGCGAGGAGCATAAACAAGCAAAACAATCTTGAGATAGATCTATTCAAAGAGTTTTCACACAACAACAACAACAACAACAACAACTTTTGGTTGGTTTGTTATTCCAGCGAAAGACGACCTTCACAAATCACAGGTGACATGTAAACACCTGGGTGCATGAATTTCATTGTCGAACAGGAGCTGCTCTGCTACATACACAGCAACCACACTGAATTCGCATCAGGTGCAGTTGATGACCAACTTAAATTGGTCATCCAATGCAGGTGTGGCTTTTTGTAGAACTCCGAGATAGAATTGTGAGGCAGCATCGATCTGGGGAAGGGTATAAAACAATTTCTAGAGTGTTTAAAGTTCCCAAGAGCACAGTGAGCTCGATCATTAGGAAATGGAGAAAATATGGAACAACCCAGACTGTTCCTAGAGCTGGCCGTCCGACCAAACTGAGCAACCAGGCAAGAAGGACCTTGGTCATGGAGGTGACCAATAACCCAATGACCACTCTGCCAGGAATACAGAGTTCCTTGCTAAGATGGGGAAACGTGGCAGAAAGACAACAGTCTCTGCAGTACTTCACCAATCTAGGCTATATAGGAGAGTGGCCAGACGAAAGCCACTCCTGAGAAAAAGGCATATGATAGTACACCTGGAGTTTATGAAAAGGCATGTGAAAGACTCTGAGAGCATGATGCAAAATATTTTGTTGTCTGTTGAGATGAAAAATGAACTCTTTGGCCTGAATGCAAAGCACTGCATCTGGCAGAAACTGAGAATATTTCATCACCCATCTATCACCATCCCCATCGTGAAGCATGATGGCGGCAGCATCATGCTGTATGAATGTTTTCAGGAGCAGGAACTGGCCAAAACACTACATGGCCAAAAGTATGCGGACACACTTTCTAATTAGTGGATTCGGCTATTTCAGGTACACCCATTGCTGACAGTTATATATCATCAAGCACACAGCCATGCAATCTCCATCGACAAACATAGTAGAATGGGCTCAGTGCTCAGTGACTTTCAACGTGGCACCGTCATAGGATGCCACCTTTCCAACAAGTCAGTTGGTCAAATTTCTGCACTGCTTGAGCTGCTCCGGTCAACTGTAAATGCTGCTATTGTGAAGTGGAAACGTCTAGGAGCAACAACAGCTTAGCCGTGAAGTGGTAGGCCACACATGCTCACAGAATGGGACCATCGAGTGCTGAAGTGCGTAGAAACCGACGGCCCTCGGTTGCAACACTCACTACCGAGTTCAAACTGCCTCTGGAAGCAGCGTCAGCACAACAACTGTTCATCAGGAGCTTCATGAAATGGGTTTCCATGGCCGAGCAGCCACAAACAAGCCTAAGATCACCATGCGCAATGCCAAACGTCGGTTGGAATGGTGTAGAGCTCGCCACCATTGGACTCTAGAGCAGTGGAAACGTGTTCTCTGGAGTGATGAATTACACTTCACCATCTGGCAGTCCGATGGACGAATCTGGGTTTGGCGGATGCCAGGAGAACGCTACTGCCCAAATGCATAGTGCCAACTGTAAAGTTTGGTGGTGGAGGAGTAATGGTCTGGGGCTGTTTTTCCTGGTTCGGGCTTGGCCACTTAGTTCCAGTGAAGGGAAATCTTAACGCTACAGCATTCAATGACATTCTTGACGACTAGAGTCTAAAATGATTGTGTGCTTCCATCTTTGTGGCAGCAGTTCGGGGAAGTTCCTTTCCTGTTTCAGGATGACAATGCCCTGTGCACAAAGCGAGGTCCGTACAGGAATGGTTTGTCGAGATCAGTGTGGAAGAACTTGACTGGCCTGCACAGAGCCTTGACCTCAACCCCATCGAACACTTTTTGGATGAATTGGAACGCCGACTGTGAGCCAGGCCTAATCACCCAACATCAGTGCCCGACCTCACTAATGCTCTTATGGCTGAATGGAAGCAAATCCCCGCAGCAATGATCCAACATCTAGTGGAAAGCCTTCCCAGAAGTGTGGACGCTATTATAGCAGCAAAGGGGGGGGGGGGGGGGGTTGGGGGGGGACCAACTCCTTATTAATGCCCATGATTTTGGAGTGAGATGTTCAATGAGCACATACAGGTGTGATGTTCGCATGTCCACATACTTTTGGTCATGCAGTGTACATATACAATACAGTGAGTTTAAAAAAAGAGTTTAAAGAGTTAAAAAAAAAAACAACTTTAAACGTTTATTTAAAAATAAACAGAAACCTCAGGAACGTGAACCAAATATTTCTTGAAAGCTTATGACATGGTATTTTCTATTACTGATTGCTATTGCAGTAAGTCATTGCTGGAGTTTGTGAGAGCACGAGGTCTGAAATTGGCATTTATGCACTTGCAATTGACGTTCTCGATGTGTGATGTGTTCAGACAGGCATTGATCGTGACTCCAAAGTTCTGTGCAAATTTACTGTTGGTCTCATGTGGCACTGGCCTGGTGTTGGCTTAGCGGTTAGGGTGCCGGCTTGGGATCCTAGGATCCTGGGTTCGAATCCCGGTCGATCGCTGAATTAACGCCAGGGGGGTTGACTCAGCCTGTCATCCTTCCGAGGTCGGCAAATTGAGGACCAGCTTGCTGGGATGAATGATCACGGTGTGTACCCCGATTTGAATAGGTACACCATATCCCTGCGCATCGTAAGAGCGTGACCAAGGGTTGGCGTCAGGAAGGGCATCCGGCCATAAAAACATTGCCTCAAACAGGGAACCATGATTGTCATGGGGCCCGCAAGGCTAACCCCCGCTCTAGTGGGGAAAATGGCCTTAAAACGATCATTCATTCATGTGGCACTGCCTGGAGGTAGTCTGACACCTCCTGCTTCAGATCATCCAGCGTGGCAGGGCGGTTGACGTAGACAGAGCGGTTTCTGAAGAGCTGCTGCAGTAAAGTGGTGGTGTCACGAGCTGTATACGGGGGCACACCATCCTGCATAAACCAGGTCATGCTGAGCTGGTGTGCGGTGACCTTTTGGGCTAGAACATTATGGAACTTCTGGAGCACGGCCTGGTAGCACTCACCGTTGAAGAAGAAAAAAAATTAATTTGTGTACGTAATTTGTGTAAATCAAGTAGATTTACCTGAGCCTCGACTTTGCCATTGAAAATACGTAAACTTAATGAATATATATATATTAATCGGTGTTAACTGCATTCTATGAACTATATAACAATTAAATAGGCTCGCATAAGAGGCAGACTTTCAACCCAAGCTGTGATGCCTATCTCGTTTTATAACCACGCAGCAAAGTAAGCTCGATTAAAGAATAGAGAGATATAGTCCTTTGTTAGCCTGATATTGCATATATAGTATACTTTTATATGATACGACTTTTCATACGACACCTATATACACATATGTATTAAAAAGATTTAATACATAGAACTTATAAGAATGATGTATATTCGAACTTTCTCTGACCGTTTTTCTTCTTTAACCGATGTCTCCATGCACGCTATCAGAAAGAGCAGGAGGCTTTGTTTACATTTGATGAAGAAAGAAAACAGCTGACCCGAGGATTGGAGACTCACGCAATGCTTATCTTTTTTGAACCTTACCTGACCCCGCTCTTTGATCTCTGACTATTAAAAAGCCATGCCACGGCACCCTCGAGGAGTTCTTGGTTCAGTTGCAATGTATTAAATGTAGTGTGTTGATCTGTGTCGAATGTAGCGTAGTGATTTCGTTTTATTCGTGTATGTGTAACTCAAATGGAAGTGTATTCTGTAAACACCTTTGGTGAAAGTGAATCAAGTATTACCATGTGTCATTAAATCTTTAATTGTCTTCTGAGATGAAATGTGGACATTTAATTCTCTTGAGTCTTGTCAAATCAATTCAAAGGCTATTTAAAAATTCCACAACACCGTCCTTCTCTTGTCATTCTCAAACCAGTAAGGCTGGAGCATTCCCCATCTGGTATTGAAGGTGCAGAAGCATGTGACCTTGGGCCCTTCCAGGTACCTCTCAGTGATCTCCTCAGGTGGTTCTGCCCCCAGAAAATATTGTTGTGGTTGTTGATTTAGTCTCATACCACAGACAGATAGATACTCATAGATAGTATAGATATAGTATCGAGAGATACCACAGATAGATACTTATACCACAGATATGAGAACACTTTTGTCTTCTGCTGTACTGTCAATGGCATAGTTAAGAAACGGAGCTAGAAATCCCAGGGAACAAACACTACGATCACTCCACCAAACCCTGAAAAGGAAAACGATATCAGTCAAAAAACAAAGAAATGGAAGGAAGTCAAAATTTATATCAATATTTTTGAAACACCCTGTATATATATACACGACATGACCAAACGTATGTGGACACCCAAGTTTGAATTTTGTTTCATCAGAATGTAAAGGAATATAATGGATTGACTTTTACTAGATTCTACAGTTTTGGACAATAACGACATCACAACACACCTTAAGGGACTGCATCAAGGAGTCAAATTTATCTTGCATATGCAGACAATAAAAGCAGATGAGATAACAAGTGGATAACAAGAGGGTCAGAGAGCGGTATTCAGGATTGCAAAGCAGATAGTGAAAGAGACCTGTGATGTGATGGGGGTGAGTTGCTTGAAGGATGAAGTGGGACAAATCGTTGTGGACCCAGATGGAATTAAAGGAAGGTGGAAGAGA